>NC_064633.1:220058174-220392012 GCF_023864275.1 Schistocerca cancellata | reverse complement strand
TTCTGTCTCTCGGCAAAGGAGAGAAAGGCTTTGTCAGTGTAGTCGCTAGCAAAGTCGTCGTACAACTGGGGCGAGTGCTAGTCCGTCTTTCTAGACCTGCCATGTGGTGGCGCTAGGTCTGCGATTACTGACAGTGGCGACACGTGGGTCCGACATGTACTAACGGACCGCGGCCGATTTAAAGCTACCACCTAGCAAGTGTGGTGTCTGGCGGTGACACCACACATTCTATGAGATGTTAAGGTACCAATCATCTCACAAGCACGAGTTAAACACCTAATGTACCTTCACTATCTTAAGACAAATAGGAATTAGTGATAATGGCTAATCTGAAACTAATGATGGTGAGCTAACTACTCACGCCACTGCTCTGGTTATTGACAATGCATGTTATATTTACATATATATTGCACTCGTAGTAGTGTACGACTGCTGAGCTATACACTTATTTTGTATACAATTTTGCTGCATTTTTTTACAAAGTATTTAATGTTTATTAAGGATAAATTGATGACAGTCCCTCTCCCGTAAGCCTAGCCATAACTAGTAGACAGTGAGTTATAGTATATTTTTGTACCGTGCCATGAATATCACTATGAGTGGAAAGTTAGGTTTCACAGAAGTTAATAAATGTAAGGAAGAATCCTTGATGTCAGATAAGGTGTATAATTTACTAATTGTTTAAGTGAAGTAGTGGGGAACTTGATACTTACAATACTTCCTCCCGATTGTGGTTTTAACTCTTTTGCTGTGAATAGTTAAGTGATCACTATTTGACATCCCTTTAGGAAAAATGCCTACTGTATGCACTACAGTGGTGTCTGCTACCTTTCTATTCTGGTACCAGGAGATACATACATTCTGACACATGATGTCACACTATTCCTTTCAGCAGTTTTGATCATAAGGCAACCATTCAGATGTGTAAGTGTGATAGAGACAAGTTGTTCCACGAGATCTGACAGTAGTTAACTTTAATATAGAGTCTGCATGGTTGAGTGGTCATGATTTTAGTGTTAAAACACTATACCTGAATTGTGAGTAGAGGTACAAGATGGATCAAGACATACTGACTTGCTACTGTATCAGTTAATGATGCTGTCACTAGACACAGAGGATCATATCGACCCCTGTTACCATAGTTATTTGATGATTAATTCACATAGACATATTCATTTGTATCCACAGTAAGCAAGGTGGAATAGGGATAGCCTCACAATGACACAGTTTCTTATGCTACTGACAAGGCAGAATGTACAGCCCCAGTCTGTAGTCACATGTCATTGCAGTTAATTTTTGAGTCCTCTACTGTTATTCCTTATTCTACTGCCATGTCACTGAAGTCCACTTTGTCCTTTGCCATATGTCAACGAGAGGCTAGTCTGGATTGACCTAGGCTACATCACTGACAGTACCAGTTCTTTCTTACTGCATCAGCCAATAATTGAGGTATCATTCCTCCCTTGTCACAGTATCCGTCGTATATTCCCCGAAGACCTATTGTGAGGTATGAACAGTATCTCAGGCGGATAGTCAAGCAAAAGGCTTATGTTAAACTAGTCTGTCAATAATAAATCAGTAATTGCTCGAGCAACAAAGGACATATTACTATACCATTCATGCACTCCCCAGTTTCATGGACACCATATCACTTGTGGACGAAAATGTTAAACAGTTGACAAACACCTCTGCATCTTTGTGAAAATGTGGTGAACCTTTAACACCCTGCAGCTTGCCACTCAATTTGCAGTTTGTTTGTAACACCGTTACTGGCTCTACATCCCTCAGCCTATGACAAGACGGTCCAGTGTCACTATTTAAGTGTGTTTCATTTACCTAGGGCAGATACGTGGTTGCTGATTACACTGACCCTCCACAGGCATGCACCTAGCACAGAGTCCCTGAGATGCTTCTAGCACTTACCTCCAATTCGTCCTCATGCTAAGATCTGCCCTACCACCTTTCATCTTGGCCATACAGAAACATCCACACCTCATTTGTACACTAGTCATTCCATCACTTCAAACAAGTTGTAGCCACACTATTCACACATAACACAGCCTCCTATGAACACACAAGTCCGCTCTGGGACACTTTCCAGAGATTCCCCAATGTCGGTAACCCTTCCCCAATTCTCGTTTCCATTTTTCAGTCCAGTCAGCAACATATGAGTTACATTTATCAATTCCAATACTGATATGTGAATCAGTGCCACTATCAGTGTGTCCTTGTGACTTACCATACCTGCTCCACTGTAACTGCCAGCAATGCTTCAAACTACTTGTTTGGGTTTTGCTGTATGCAGCACTGGAATAACACTTTGCATACCGCGCATCAGGGCTCCAAATGCCTTTGCACCTCCTTAAGGACCCATTGCATAGGTCCCCACTTTACTGAGACGGTAGACACTGACTTGTCCACAAGTTATCCGTCTACACTTTAGTTTTGATAGCAATGATAAAATCTGTCCAGCTATGCAAGCCTACAAACAATGTCAGAATATTATGAGAAGGATATTTGCTACTGAACATATAACAGAGATGCTGAATCAAATATTGGCAAAACAAAAAGACTTGTCAGAAAGTAAACATTCGGCCCACAGGGCCTTTATCAGAGGGGTGGGGTGGGGGGGGGGGGGAGGGAAAGGGGGGCGGGGGTAACAATGCAACTCTTACACATATGACCACAGTCTGTCTGCTGAGACAACACTGAAAATCAACAGAGATGTGGGGTGGCAGCAGCCTTAGTGATATTGTTGAAACTCATGTTTTGTTTGTTGAGTCATGTATCAAGTGTTCTGTGCAAGTTTATTTACATAAGAATTTGTGACCTGTAGAATTGTATGCTGCTGTTCAGTATATGTCCATTTGTAACACCAGTTCAATTCTGATTACTTCTGGATTCAGGTGAACAGCTGTTAAAGCATGGTAGATGTTCATAAAAAGCACAGGACAGAAAATATTTCTACATCTGTCAACACGACTTAGTTTATTACTCACCTGCAACTCCACTCACTGTCTTTGTACTAGTGCTAGGATCAGCTGTTTCCTTTGCTCCAAAATCTGAAATCGCCAATTTAAATCTGTGCATGACATCAACTACCAAAGCTTAATCTGTGAATGTAACATGAATGCTTTATTCAGCTATTGCAGAAATAAAAGTGCTGACCTTTGTAAATAAAGCTTAATCTGCAAATGTGTGATGATCCTGTACATTCTGAATGACAAATCTGGGGAAGAACCTGTCACATGGTATGCACTTTTTTCTCAACCAGTGATTTCTTCAAAGTAACAGAAAATTTATTTTTATAGTGGTTTTATCTTGTCCTTGTTCATTGTTCAAAATGCCAAGTGAAATATGGCATGCCAAGCAAGCTGATGCAATTCTTGTCACTACTTAACAAAACTTAATCTCTTTGGGATCAAAATATGTGTTATTACTATATACACAATTTTGTATTTATCATTTCAAATCACAACATTAACATAAGATTATTATATTGTGGAATCAAAACTAGATTTTGGAAGAAACTTCTGTAGATTTTCCAGGAAAATTCAAAGTGAAAAATCAAATGCTCACAATGTGTTAAATACCATGGCTCCAATCAGAAGGACCAAAAATAATTTACAAAATTAGAACTAGGTACAGTCTAAATGCTGTTAAAAGTTGTTCTGGCAGAGCACTACACAGGTATAGAATTTGGAGGAGCAGGAGGGGCAAATTCACCCAATTCTTCATGGTAGTAAGCTCCAGCTCTGAAAGGTCTTAACTCCCATGGAACTTGATCTTCCATGTGTGTCAGTGTAACACCCAAATCCTCTAAAGTGGGAACCCCACTCTCCAAAATATCTGTTGTATGCTCCTAGGGGAGAAAAGAAAAACAGTTCAGAAGAAAATCTCAACATAGATGATCAGCAAAGGGCATGTACAAACATGGAATCACAACTCACCTTTTCAATACCCTCCCAATGCAGATACCCCACAGGCCAACTAGGACACAACATTTCTGTTAAAGTCACTCTCAATGAAAACAGGGGATCATATCGCATATCATATCGCCAGTAGCCCCACTCTTCATCACGTCGCATTACACGATGAAACCAGTCCACCAGCTCCGACAGCAAATAGCGTTTTGGACTGTAAAGAGACAAGAAAAATCTAGCTCAGAATATGTACTTTTATCCCTGGCATCAGCGTATTGCTACTTGACTTAATAACTAAGCAATAAAAAACACACACATGTAAAAGAACCAACAACATGCAGTTGATTTCTTCCATTTTTCAGAACACTTTAACATAATATTTCTATTACCTTGCACTTTCTATAGTAGCATTCACAGTAAATATATGCTGGTTTTGACTGTGAGAGAAGGAGCAGGTTCAGATCTACAGGGACAATCTCTGTATTCTCATAGTTAGACTCCATTCAGGAAATACTAACAGAATTGCGAACACTTTATTCACTGATGAAAGTAGGTGTAAGTGAACTGTGCACTGGCAGAGCTGTGAAAATTTGTAAAAGGTTTACAGATTCATGAAGAACATGACTGGTCTTAACCAGCTTACTAATTTAAAAACCATTCAGTTGAATGTTGTCGACACTAACTACAGATGTTCTTTGGGTAGCTTCAATTATGTTGTACATGAGAGCTACAGGTCAATATGGCAGCTGGCTCATTTATCACAGCAAATAAAAAATTTTTAAGGAAACATAAAAACTGAATGGGTGATTTGAATAAATGTGTCTCTCCACCAAGAATACATGATTAATCTAGAATTATTGGTGAGTGCTCATTGTGAGAACATTGCTTCCAGTTTTAAAAGAGAACATAAAATTTCAGGCAGCTACTTTATGAATGACTATCACCATTTCAGAAATTAGACTGTAAAATAATAAATGGGAAGATATTACTGATGGAAAAAGAAGACATTCACAAAAAACAATTTCAGTATACTCAAAAATACTGAGACTTTTTTGCATTTAGCATTGTGTATCTCCACCTGTATGTGTTTATGCCATTAATTGTGACACACCCTGCACTTATGCATAAAGAAAATAACAACTGCAATGGATAATGCACTTAAAATAGTATAAGAAATGTTTTGTACAAGTAGGCTTTAGATAAGTCACATTTAGTACCATGATGTATATAATCTTAATGAGACATGAAACAATTCACATTAATTTAAGGGGTAACAGTATTAACAACAGTGAAAGTCACAACCATCACATATGATAGGGATGATGTAGAAGGTAACAGGAAAGCAAACAGCAACAGTGACACTGATACAAGTGGACTTCAGCTGCTACATTGCAGAGATGCGCCATTTGATGCTCTAATATTTTTAATGAGGCCAGAACCAGAGTTAGACACTCTCCAATCCACGTAGGGTTGCTCTTCCCCCCCTCATACACAGCTCTCAGATCTTTCTACACCAGGGGCGGGCAAACGTTGCACGCGGCTCATGCAGCGCTGCACGTGTGCTGCTCGCGTGCAATCGTCGACTGGGGCACTGGCGACAGCCGGCAGGTTGCGGCTGTGTAGTGCCAGGCTAAGCTGAGAACGCTGATGTGTGTTGACCACTACGTAGTGAACATTGTATTTCAAGAACCGGAAAATGCAGAGTGAAACAAGGAAACGGAGAAGTGGAGATTTGCTATCTTTCAAAAAGTAATGGGAGAGTCATTTTTTCTTTGTGCAAAAACATGAAAATTCGAAATGTTTAATATGTGGCAGTATTCTCGCTGGTCAGTGGAAGTTTAGTATTTAAGGCCATTATAACAAATTTCACAAGGACGAGTACAATTTATTGTTGGATTCTGAGCGGATGGGGAAATTGACTGAGCTTAAGAAGAGCGATCTGACGATATTAGATGAATCTCTCGTAGTTGCTGTGGTCACGAGAGATCTGAGACTTCCTTTCGTCATGTCTCTCGTCTAACTGATTTAACATTTTATGGAGCACCGTTTTCAATTTTTCAGGATGACAACAATAATAGCCCAGCGGTACGTGCAAGTTATAAGATTGCGCTTAATATAGCAAGAGCTGGAAAACCATTTGCTGAATTAGTAAGTGTCGGTTAAGAGCAAAGATCAGTGATGAAAATTTAAGTAACTGTGTGTGTTTGTCTGTATGTAGAAATTTTGTTCCATTCCACCTGTGATAATTGAATAAAACGTATCGTAGGTAATAGGTACTCTTTCAAAACACGACATCTTTTAAGCACTCCTACTAACCTTATTTTGTTCCACTCCACCTGTGATAATTAAATACGACGTATCATAGGTAATAGGTACTCTTTCAAACCACGATATCTTTCAAGCACTCCTACTAATCTTATTCCTTCATCAATAAAGCAAGCTAGGAAACAAAACGCATTGCAGAGGAAGGAGCGGACTGAAGGTATGGTGGGGAGCGGAGATAAGCGGATGGCCAGCTTGCCCCTGTGTGCACGCAGAACACCTGTTAACTGCACGCGTGCAAGTGCACTGCACACGTGCAGGATTCCTGCCCGCCCCTGTTCTACACCATACTTTTCTTAGATGTGATATGGAACCACTTCACTAGAAGGTTACGGCTTCAGAATATTTTTGCCAATATTCAAAATTATTACAGTCACTACTATGTATTTCAACTGATACTTTACTTCAATGCTTGAGGAAATATAAGCGTAACATTTAGTAGTTTTCACACTAATATCCACGGTTTTGTGTCATCTCAAATATAATAACATGACACAGGGTGTTCATAATTGAAGTTCCAGTTTCAAACCACTGTATAAAGAGAACCACTGATCTTTTAGATAACACCACAGCCAGAAGTCATATGGATTAAAATCAGGTGATTTGAATAACCAGGCTGTAAGGAAATGACAACTGATAATTCTAGCATTTTCGAAATGCTTCTGCAGCAGCTGCTTCACTGGCTGTGCAATGTCCAGAGGAGTGTCATCTTGCATAAAAACGACCCTACCCACACACATCCTTGCTGTTTAAGTGTTGGAATGACATTGCTGTGCAAAGGACTCTCATAGAGTTTACCAGTGACAGTACAAGTAAAATGACCCACAGAACTTGTCTCCATGAAAAAATACAGCCCTATGATAAACGATGCCATCAACTGGCACCATACAGTCACCTTTGCAGAATGAAGTGGTACTTGTTGATGTGTGTGAAGATTTTCCATTGCCCTATTCTGCAATTCTGTGAACTGACACAGCCTCAGAGATGGAAATGTGCTTCATCTGTCCACAAAATAATTCACAGCTATTCATTATTCATTTCTACATGAAGTCCAGACTGAACGTTTGTCTTGCTGGCAGGTCTGCAGTAAGCAACTCCTGAACATGTGTGATTTTGTTTGGATAACACTGCAGGATGTTTTGTACAATTTTACACACTGTGCTTGCAGGTATGCCCAATGTTCTGGCAATTCCTTGTGCACTGCGTGTTTATACACCACCACTTGACCCATCCTGCAATACTGCGTAAACATCTTCGACAGATGATAGATCGATTGCTTTCCTCCCTCTGCCACATTGCATTTCACAACAACCTGTCTTTTCGAATTTTGTAATCAGTTTCTCCAAAGCCTTATCACATCTTGGATCAATGCCTTTTTTCATACCATTGAGTGTCCGAAACTTCTGCAGGGCTATTAGCACACATTCATTCTTCTTGTAAAATAAACTTTACCAGCAGCACGCAATCCTTCACGGAGACAGACATGTTGGAGATCTTGGACGCAAAGTGAGGAACTGCTCTGTGCTGTGCATCTGTGATGCGCATATTCTGACACTTATAGTTCCACATGTTTGTCAAATTTTCGTTTAATCTGTTGTGTTCCATGACATTTCCCCTTGTGTCAATAATATGCTGTTCAAATTTGACATCATTATGAGCAGTGTTTTAATTATGTGCACCCTGTACTTATTCTGTTCATCACTCATCAAAGCTCTAACAGA
The DNA here is from genome assembly GCF_023864275.1 of Schistocerca cancellata. NCBI lineage: Eukaryota > Metazoa > Arthropoda > Insecta > Orthoptera > Acrididae > Schistocerca > Schistocerca cancellata. The sequence continues at coordinate 220,384,046 of NC_064633.1, read as the reverse complement.
CCGATCTTGTACCAGCAATAGTGCATTTCATATACAGTTCTCACTGTTTTGTTCTTAGCTAATGTTACATTAAACAAATATTTACCACATTGTAATGTTTCTCATGTCGTATTTTTATTGACTTGTGTGACTTTTAGATTGTACCAGTGTTAGTAAATTACCAGAAGTTATTTTAACTGGTGAGTGATTCCATCTCAAATCATACAGGTCAAGAGTGAATGTTTGCTGAAAAAAAATGTGTGTTGAAGTTCCACTCCACAGGATACCTCTCCAAAACTACAATATTTTGATTTTCTGATGATTTGTTAAAATGCTACACATCTCTCATTTAGAGAGTATTTGTGAAAATGTCACAACGAAAGGGAAAATTGAAAAATTGTAATAAAGAAACCAAAAGTGACAGATCTGAATTTTGACTAAATACTTTGTTCCAAATACTATAAGACATGATTAATACACATACATTTCCGAGCTGCTGCTTCTTCTTCTTCTTCTTCTTCTTCTTCTTCTTCTTCTTTAATAGACTATAAAAATGTGTGACTTTTTGCGAACTTCAAAATTATGTTTTGAAAATATGAGTAGTCAAAGGGTGTCAACTGTCTTGAAAAATGGTGAAGTAGAATGACTGCTAATTGTCAGCTATGACATTAATGCATGAAATTCTTTAACTGTCAAAATATTTGTATATTTGTACATAAAGATGAAAGAATCTGAAATTTTTGGTTATTTAGAAATCATTTTCTCCAAAACCCCCCACCCTAAATGTTCTAAAAATTTCATTGTATGTTAGTTGATCATTGTACCAAGGGAATGTACAATCAGAATGGGCAATACTTGTATGTACAAAATTTAAGAGATTTTTAGGTAATCCTAGCTCTACTCTCAAGGTCACTTAAATATTTCAACTGAGTGCTGATTTTAAGTAAATGTCATGCAAAACTGGTATTTCTGAATCAAAATAATTACTTTACAATCTTATAAGTGAGTGGGAAAATAATTCATAATCTTGTTTGAAAGCATTCTATTACACAAATGAGATATACAGAATATTTATATTCATTTTTCTTTTCATGATATTGTTCACAAATTATTATTGTCTTCTGTCATGATTTTACTTCTTCATGACTTTCTATGAATTAAAATTGCCTACACTGTAACAGTCAACACTGCACTGTTGAAAAAAGTTCATTCTGTTTTTTCATGTTTCTCATTGAACTCGTATAGCCGAGCTGAATTTACACATGGACAAGGATGATCCAAAAAGAGCAGTACTTGGGACAGGGAAAAGAGCAGTACTTGGGAAATGGGAACTGCATACTAATCTTTTGATAATGGCCATTTGAAAGCATTAACATGACCATGAGGTGTCATAAAGGTGGCAGTTGTATCCTGCAGCTCATGAGAGGCACTTATTATCTGTCCCACCCACCACTGATTGTCATACAAAAAATGAAGTGTCTCATTACAAAGTCTTCTAATGTATAATGTGGTCTCTGCATTTCACATACAGTAACAGACTGCATTTTGTGGAGAACTGTTCTTGCAATGTACGTACCACTCCAGGATGCATCCCGCTAGTGATTTGATTGAATTCCTACCACAGACTTCATAGCAGACCACTCTTCTCTCTTTTTTAAACATAATTCCCTTTATGTACTTTCATTTAGAATTAAGAGTTTCTTGTTTGTTACTAATGTTGATATGGTGTGTATAAATTCAGTAGCATCTCTTACAGTATCAACAGCTTCATGCTGAAGATTAAATCTTGTTGCAAGATGTTTACAGATATCTCCTGCCCCATCACATGCATTTTTTCCCTGACATGTTGCTGAAAATATCCATTTTTTGTCTTAATTCCTGTACTACATTGTTGACAAAGCTCATAGAGCTGAAAGCAGGTTTTAAAATGAGATGTTGCACCATCAGTCACATACACTTCATGAATGAGATCATGACTGACAATAGCAAAACAGTGTGATGTTCCAAGGAAATGAGCAACACGTGGATATTGATACCTGTATGTATGCCAGTGGTAACTTTGAATTTCGTTCTGCAAAGAAACAGACCAGTTCTCAGCAAAGTCGAAATGAACAATTAATGTGTCAGTATTCTGGAATGTGGCTGATTTCACTTCTTGTGTGGCCTATCTCTGACTCCTCCAGATATGATGGTGAGCTATTCCTTTCATGACCCAATGCCTAACCTCTGTAACAAACTTCTCTGGCTCCACTGTCTTCTTCACCAACTATCAAAAATGTGTATGAAATCTTATGGAACTTAACTGCTAAGGTCATCAGTTCACCAACTATCCTCTCTCTTGCAATGCATAGGTTACTTGCTTCAACAGTCATCACTTCAGCACCAGGACACATTGTACACTCCTGCAACCAGCATTTGTCTTGTGGTTCTTGACATATACACAAAAGCATCAAGTCCATCTCAGTGTACTACTCTCCTATGACACTGCTTATAGCGAAACAAACAAGTTTCAAATTAGTGCAGCAAATACATAAGTATACTGCCTTCAATGACTGACATTTTACCTATTTTGGTCGTAAGGAGAAGAATTTTTTTAGACCAATTTTTAAATTCGGTTTCTACTTTTTCATTAGGAGATATGCTTCTCTTATTGCTCTTGTCACATATCTTTTTACCTTTTTAACTTTTTCACCATTTTCACCAACAGAGATAACATCAGCCTGGTTAGGACTTTGCCTGCTGCAATCTTTGTCATCACTTAGGTGATATTCCAGAGCAATAGTAAGTGTATCACCTTGCAATGGATGCCCACAATAAGAATCTGGACATACCCAAATACCTTTCACATTCTTTATTTCACAAGCTTTTGATGTATGTATTTCTGTATCTGCTGCTTAGAGTAACTACCTGGTATCAGTGTCAGTAACTGTGCCTTCTTAGTATAGGTAGCTGCTGAGATAGCAGTATTTAGGTTTTGAAACCACACATTACATTTCGTGCACATATCACCAAGTGCATCTACGTTATACACTTCATAAAGTTTTGAAGATGTTGCTTGTGTAAACCTTGTTTCAATTTCTTCCACTTTTCTTTTTACATACTGTTTTCTTCTTGTGAGTCTTACTTTTCCTGGAGATCTATGGGGGGATAAATAATAGAGGTTGCAGCAGAAATGCTTACATTCAATGCATTAACAACTTCACACCCAGGAATATAAACATCTGCACCGTCTTCTTCAGTTTCACATTCGGGTGTTGGTGATCATTCAGGTGGGTTGTCACTAAATTTCTTCTTGTAATGAGTGTAGCAATTCCTGTACAATGGTGTGATGCTAATAATGTTACTTGAGAACAAAGATATTTCTGCAATACATCTGATGGATTTCCAACGACCTAAGTGTTTTTCACTTTTCTTGAACACCACCTTCTTGTGTCTTTTTTTATAGTCCACACACTTCATTCTTTCACTACTGTATTTCCTCACTGACACTGTGTCTAACAAACCAAACACAAAACTCACTGCAGAATGGTTTACGTATAAGTTCTCACTTGTTTGTAATAAACAGAAGATTGCTGGAAACAGTGTTGCCAACATGCATATTTTACACTAGAAATTCAGTGATGCGAAATATGCAGAATGTTCAAAAACTTTTAAGACTTTGCACAGAAAAATATTGCCCACTGTGTTTGCACTGATTAATAACATATTAGCCAAACAATATTTTGTGTAGTTCTCAAATATTTTTGGAGGGGGGTTTTCAAGTAAATAATTCGTAAAAACTCATAAAAATGCAATTTTTTACATTTTTTGTAATATATATTTACATAATACAGACAGCTGGAGCACAGAAGATACTGTTTATAATTATATCAGTAGCATCAAGTAATATGGTAGAAAAGATAGTGTTCTACGACTTTCCAAACTTGGAAAAAAAAATTTATTAAGTAGAAAAATTAACTTAAATTTCATCGTTTTGTCTTAAATTTGTAAGCTAAAGGAAACCCATAAGTGTGTAGGTGTCAACTAAATTTTAACACGCCTAGAGGGAGCTTTAACTCGAACCATCGGCCAAGTTTCCAGTACTTTTGGTTTATTAGTTAATTAGGATAAAATGAAAATACTTTATTTCTTAACACTAATGATATAGAGGTCTAATATATATTTTTTCCAGAGAAATTCATGGCCACGAGTTGACATGGCCTGTATGATTTGAGATGAAATCATCCTGGTCTGCAAAATGCAATGTAAGCAATTTACTACTACAGAAATTTCATCACAAAGTACATATTTAATAAAACACTAAAATTCTAGTTTTCCACAAATAGAATGAACTGAATTAATACATTTGGGAACAAATTCTTCATGCATCTGGATTACTACAATTCTAAACAGAGCATTAACATTGAAGTGTCACAAGGCCACCTACACCAGAACTTCGCGCCTTGTGCTGACAGCTGAATTATGTCAATGGGCTCATTACGTTTAGAATAAGCTCTTACTGAACTTGCAATTAATATACTTACCCAACAGCCTGGAATACTTTCCCTGCAGCGTCTGGGTCTTTCACAGCACTGATAATTCCAGCTGCAACATCACTGACGAATACTGGTTGCTTTATCGTGTGCTCACCCTTCTTCCACAATGGTAAAGCTTGGAACTGTCTTCTCCAAACATGAGCATAATACCTACAACAGGAAATCCAACAACTTATGAGTACACTTAACCTCTTCAACCCCACACGTCATATACGACACGCAGAACTCTTAGCTTTGTCTGTGTACAGATACCATGTAATGCCCAAGATACACATGCCAATAGTTTGCTCACCTTCCATGAGATACCATGACCTACCATCGCAAGTTTCAGCACTCTGAGTGGTCAGTTATTGAGATCAGCTATAGTTAACATAACATCTGCAGTGGAAGAAAAGTAAAAAAATGTTGAAAACGTGTAAGTGTGTGTTTTTATTCATGTCTTAACTACATTGAACTGATGCTACTTTATTGTCAACAGACTGCTGATGGAATATTAGCCCTAAGCACTAAGACAGCACTTTCCAATATTCTGTTACAAGTGTTTAACGTGTGTCACATTTGACAGTGGATTTCTATTTCATAAAACTGTTTGTTCATTTGTAAATATTCAGCAGTAATTTGTTATCAGTACTGGTACATTTTGCTACTGTTGAATGGTGGTAAGTGAAGTAGACACAATAATAACAACACACAACAATAATATTATTAACAAAAGAATAACGACTTGATTGGTGACGAAAAAGTAAAAATTTTTCATTAGTGTACAAAGATGAGATGTATCATGAGCTGGAGAAGCCATTCAACTTGAATGGAAATCTACACAACTTGATGAAATGTCAAGTAGTGATGAGGGTGGTGAGACCTTTGTCCCACTTACAGACACAGGTCAGTAGTTTTTGCATCTCATGACAACTCAAAAGTCAAGGATCCACAATTAATTCGGCCACAATGATGAAGTAATCCTCCTTGGCACAATGCAGATGTGTCTAAACCCCAGCGACTTGCTCCAGCATTTGATGAATCAGTTTCAGGAGTAAAAGATGATCAACCACACCAGTACTACATAAAATACATCATGGCAGAGATTTTTGAATGGATTTCCACATGTTATTCATACATACTGTCAAGTCACTACAGGTAAACACAACAGCAAAATACATAAAGATACTTTTTGAAATATCTGTTAAGATATCATATTGGAGTATGCTAGACAGTGCACAACATCCTCTGTATGAAAGTATTTTTCCATGTACCACGATGTAATTAAGTGATTTCTATGTACTGGTTTCCTTTTCATTACAAGTTTACAAAATATAAAATCAGCACATTACCTCACTCTAATTTTATAATTTGCTTGCCTTGAATGGCAGTTGGCCGTATACAATATTTTTTTTTTTTTTAAATCTACCCAATAATTTTTGTAAATAATTACATTTTCTTAATCTTGTTGGTCAAGTGACTAAATGTGATAGAAATATTAGATTGACATACGTATTTTTCTGCTAACAAATCAGAAGATGTTAACAAAGATTTAGAGCTTTCATGCTGCACAAAAAAATAATATCAACACTGAAACACTTTAAATATGGTGCGTTTGGGAAAAAGTGATCCAGTAATAAAGCTGAAGCTACATTAGTCAATTGTGTTGAGAAAGAAATGACAACATTCAAACAACCATCCAAAATAGTGGGACCAAACATAAAGTAATTTACCACAAACTAAGAAGCAGAACTGAAAAAGCTTGATGTAAAATATTATCTGCACTCTCATTTTGTAGTCAATACAAATGACTATTTCAGATGCAAAAAATCAAATTATTGATAAACATACCTTCATTACATAACAGTATCACTGGAATTAAAAGGACGATTTATATAAACTATGGATTCTTAAGCACTACTTTACACAAAAAGGAAAAAAAAGGAAGAAACTTCACAGATACATTCAACATTGGAAACTTGATATAAATTATCTCCAGAGAGCCACGATTATACCATTTATTTTGGATGTAACTAGTTTTGAGAGCTCCTTGTTACATCTGAGAATGAGAGATGAACTCTCAAATCCTGTTAAGCCATAAATAAATGATATAATAATGGTTGTTTGGAGATACATATACACTCTGAGCTGTCAGTTGCCCTTCCTCGTTCTATTACCAGATTTAATCAGCTGCATGACCTCCCTACCATTTCACCATGATGATGAATTAAACTGTTTTAGTAAATGGTGGAATTTAAACACTTAAACACTTAAACACACACACACACACACACACACACACACACACACACACACACACACCTAAATGGTACCAGCTGGATGAACAGTGCCATTGCTGCATTACTGCATTTCAGCAGGTCGACTAGGTTGTGGCGGGGGTTATGTCAGAAGGGGGAGGTAGGAGGAAGGGGGGGGATTGAGGCTGGGCTAGGGTGTGTTGGATGGAGTAGGTAGAGGGAGACAGAGGTGAGATAGGCAGCAAGAGGGATATGGGGCGAGTGGCTAGCGACTCAGAAGCAGGGAGCCAGTTTGGAGCTGGGAGTGGAGGGAGGGAAGGGTGGCAGGTACATGGGCTGGGCATATGATGTACAGTTGTCAGAATTGGTGGAGATGGCCACATACTGAAGGTGACGGAACGTGAATTGGGAGGGGGTGACAGGACAGAGGAAGGGAAACCATTGTATGAAGAGAATGGAGGAAGGGGAAATTGTCGGGTGGGGTGTGGGGGCTATGGGTTACTGGAGATTTAGGCCAGTCCTGGGTGTGAAGGATGTGTTGTGAGAGTAACTCCCATCTGCGTAGTTCAGACAAGCAGGTGGTGAAGGGAAGGATCTGGATGGCCTGAGTTGTGAAGCAGCCACTGAAATTGAGCCTGTTGTTCTCATCTGTGGGATGTGGTCAACTTCACTGTGGCAATAGTTTGGCTGTGGCCGTTTGTCCTGATGGGCAGTCTTTGCAGCAGAGTTGGTATATGACATGCCTGGTGGCTTGACCTCTGATGGGGATACGATCCCTGTGGCAAAGAGCTAGGATGGCATGGGAAGGACCAGTGTGTTGCTGCATGGGAGGATTTTTTGGCGTGGAATGGATGGCAGCTGTCAAAATGAAGGTACTGTTTGGTTAGTGGGTTCAATGTTGACAGAAGTGGGGATGGAGCCATCAGTGAACAGGTGGTTAACATCTACTAAGGTGGCACACTGGGTTGAGGAGCAGCAAGTGAAGTTGATGGGAGGGAAAGTGTGGAGGTTGTGATGGAATGGGGACAGGGTGTCACGGCCCTGAATCCAGATCGTGAAGATATCATCAATGAACCTGCCTTGCTGCAACTGAACATTACCTCTCCCAATGTTCTTCAGACTCCAAATACACCACCTCATCCTTTAAATGCCTCCCGACTCACAGCTACTTTTCCTTTGAAGGGAAGGTATACAAACAAATCTGCAGCACAGCCATGGGCATCCATGTGGCAGTCTCCTATGCCAACCTCTTTGCAGATAATGTAGAGGAAACTTTCCTAGCTTCCCAAAACACCCAACCAATAGTCTGGTTCAGGTTTATTGACAATATCTTCATGATCAGGACTCAGCGCCACGACACCCTATCTTCATCCCTTCACAACCTCAACACTTTATCTCTCATCCACTTCACCTGGTCCAAAGTGGCAACTTTCTGGATACTGACATCCACTTCTCAGCTAACTTCATCCACAGCTCTGCACACATTAAACCCACTAACCACAAAAAGTACCTGCATTTTGACATCTGCCACCCATTTCACAATGTACTAGTCTATCCCTATGCCACTTCCATTCCCTTGTCACAAATCACCCAATTGGCACTTCCTACTCCAGTCCTGTCACAGGTTTATTCTACCCCATCAGTGGCTGGGCCACCTGCGAACACAGCCATGTAATGAACCAAATCTGCTGCAAACACTGCAGATGTTCTTATGGCAGCATGACTACCAACTAACTGTCCACCAGGAAGAATGGACACCCCCAAACTGTTGCCAAAACCAAAGTTGGACACCTAGTGGCACAAAATGCAGCTCAACATGACATGCCGAGTTTCAATGGCTGTTTCATGAAATGTGCCATCTCGATAATTCCCTCCATCTCTAGCTTCTCTGACCTATGCAGACAGGAGTTATCCTTACAACATATCCTCTGCTCCTGTAATTGTCTTGGCCTCAATCTCTGGTAACCAAATGTCCCTACACACTCCACCCAAAACTTTTCCCTGCCTCCGTCCTGTCACCACCTCCCAATTCACATCCTGTTACCTTCAGCGTATGTCACTCCCCACAAACTCCAACAACCATGCATCAAATGCCTAGCTCATGTACCTGCCACCTCTCCCTCCCCACATTCCTAGCTAGCAAAAGACTGCCTCCCTCCAAGCTGCTAGCCACTCACCCCCAGTCCCTCTTCCTGCCTCTCCCCCCTTGGACCTATCCCCACCAGACACAACCTCCGCCACAACTTGGCCGAAATGCAGCACTGGCATGTTTGTTCAGCAGGCGCCATGTATGGGCATCAACTGAAAACAGTGTCAGGTAATACAGACACAGAAGATCTGGCAACCTTCAAGCATGTCTCCTAACAGCATTTTCCTGAACTTTAGTCACACCATACTCAAAATTTTTCTATTGAATTACAGCTTCTGTTTCTGTTGGAATTAACTAATGTGAGATCTGCCAGCCTATGGCAATCTTTGCATTTCAGGAGGTGAAGAAAAGCTAAGCCTATAATTGTGTATAGGTATTTTTCAGAATACTTTCAACATAAGGAACTGTAATGATTTGTTAGTTTTTTCAGTCACTAACTGTTAAAGAAAATGCCATTTATTTTGATATACAGTGACAGCACACACAATTATCTTATGGCATATCTTTATCATGTGACAATGAACACAATCTAGAGAGAATAACACAACGCATCACCATAAATGACTAAGAAAAACAAAATAATAAGTGTGTTATGTTAATTTAAGTATGTGGACAAATATACTATAATTTTCAACATTTATATTACAAACATGAATGACCTTCAAAATCACTTTCATCTAAATTACAGAGGTAATGGTCTAGCTATAAATTAGTATGCCTTATTACTGCCACAAATTCAAACATGACAAAAAATGGCTCAAGACACCAAGTATGAACAAAATTGGAGTGTCATTTCAATCTGGTAATAAGAAAAACAAATACCTGAGGAATCTGTCTTCTTGACCATAAATGACTGAAGGACGAAATATTATTGCTTCAGGAAATGCTTCTCTTACAGCACATTCACCTCTCCATTTGCTCTGATAAAATTTTGAGCCTTTTGGGATAACAATAGGCTAGAACAAAGAGAGATTAATATATTGTGTTAATTGTTGACTACTTATTAGCAGAATGGTTATGCTGTTTCTGCTAGCCCCGTAATCTATTTATGCACTTTATAAGGTAAAAGTGGACTTAATTGTGTATGTGGCTTTTCAGATAAAGTGAATTTATGGAGTCTTCTGTAACATGCTGCAGTTGGTAACTGCATGATGCATTATGGGAAGTGGACGACAGCATTTGTATTCGATATGGAGAGCAGGAAGAAAACTTAGATGTGGTGACAGACTGAACAGTAATGAATCCCGAGGCCAAAGTTAGATTGGAATGTGACAGTTTGGTTGAGAGTTGGCAAAAGCAATAAATGTAAATGGAAGAAAACAAGATGTGGTGACAGACTGACCTCTAACAAAGCCTGAGGCTGAGCTTAGGCTTCGATGTGATAATTTGGTTTTGAGCTGGTGCAGCCGACAAATCTCAACACAAAAAATATGACAATTCATTGTGTTCACTTCCTATCATGCAGCATGCAGTTACCAGCTGCAACATGCAACAGAAGACACAGGAATAGCATATCTGCACTTTTGCCCACTTGTCTGTCCACATCATTTATTCCAAACAAACGATATGACGAAAACATCTTCATTTCCATAAAATGGTTAATATGAAAATTAGCATGGTCAAAAGAGAACATTCATGATTGCACCTGTAAAGAAAGTTATTAGCTGCCATTACCAACATTTCCCTAGTGGAACACCACAGTTAGTATGGTAACGTCTGTCAACTTTAACACTATCATCATCATCATCATCATCATCATCATCATCATCAGTTGTGGAAGATAACATAGCTAAATCATATGACCACCATACGTTATTACTGAATATTTAACGTACCTCTGGATTCTCCGTTGCATTCAGTGCAGACAGGTGAATCAATTTTTCTACTCCAGCTTCACGAGCAGCATTTGCAATAGTTCTGGCGCCTTCCACATTAACGTCATCAAACTTGAAATTCTTTGTCTCCCAGTCACGGCCAACAAGATTAATGACTACATTGGAATATTTTACAGCTTTGAAGACAGATTCCTTATCTCTGAGATCATAAGGCACAAACAGCACTTGGCCTAAATCTCCAACAAGTTTCAGCCTTAGTACATCATAGTGGTCCCCACGATATGGTATTATCAGCTGTGACAAAATCATGAATTATGAGAAACAAATCTGACACAAAGGACTATCTTCACATGGGATTGCTTAAATAAGTACATACTGCAAAGAAAACCAAACATTGGTTTGTAGAATAGGCAAGTTGTTGCTTCTACGAACTAACTGAAAGCTATACTAACCCACACATGAAGGGAAAAAGTGAAATAACAAGCAGCATGTCTCAGCGCAAATAACCTGTCAGATATTGCATTTAAGAGTTACATCAATTAATGAATACAACTGCTAAGTTACGCATTTTGTGTTGGAAACAGATCTACATGATGAATTGGAGCACTAAAATTCATGTTTTATTATGTCCAGTTTTAGCTATCACTAATCCCTCAATTCTTCATTTCACTCACTGATGTGAGTAAAAATGCAATCATCACAATTATTCTTTGGAGACTACATAATTTAACAATTAATAATTTAATCTAAAAACAGCCAAATCTAGTCATTACTGCATTAATGGCTCCATCTTGCATGTGCTATAAGAATAAGGTCTTGTGACAGGAAAACAGAAGAGTGTGCCAATAATTGATTTTATGTACACAATTACAAATATTTCACAGTGACAAATTTTGGGTCACCAGTTTTCTGACTAGTACAATGGAGCCCGCCACAAATTCCTCTCTTGTGCCACTTTCGTCATCTCACAGTAGCACTTGCAACATATATCCTCAATTGTTTGCTGGGTGTATTCCAATTTCTGTTTGGCTCTACAGTTTTTGCCCTCTACAGGTTCCTCCAGTACCATGGAAGTTATTTTGTGATGTCTTGACAGCCATATTGCCATTCTCTCCCTTCTTCTTGTCAGTGTTTTCCTTATACTCCTTTCCTTGCTAATTCTCCAGAGAACTTCCTCTTTCCTTGCCTTATCAGTCCACCTATTTTTCAACATTCTTCTGCAGCACCACATCTCATATGCTTCAATTCTCTTCTTTTCCAGTTTTCCCACAGTCCATGTTTCACCAAAATACAACACTGTGCTCCAAACATACATTCTCAGAAATTTCTTCCTCAAATTAAGGTCTATGTCTGATACTAGCTGACTTCTCTTGGCCAGGAATGGCCTTTCTGCCAGTGCTAGTCTGCATTATATGTTGTCCTTGTTTTTTTTGCCATCAGTTATTTTGTTCATTGATAGCAGAATTCCTCAATTTTATCTTCTTTGTGATCACCAATCCTGAGGTTGAGTTTCTCACTGTTCTCATTTCTGTTCTGCTCATTACTTTAGTCTTTATTCGATTTACTCTCAATCCATATTCTGTGCTGATTAGACTGTTCATTCCATTCATCAGATCCCATAGTTCTCTACTTTCACTGAGGATGGCAATGTCATCAGCAAATCTTATGTTTGATATATGATCACCTTGAATCTTAATTCCACTCTTGAACCTTTTTTTTTTTTTCATTATTTATTTCTGTCACTGCTTCTTCGCTGTATAGATTGAACAGTTGGGGTGAAAGACTACATCCCTGTCTTACACCCTTTCTAATCCGAACACTTCACTCTTAGTCTCCAACTCTCATTGTTCCCTCTTTGTTCCTGCACATATTGTATATTACCCGACTTCCCCTATAGTTTACCCTCACTTTTCTCAGCATTTTGAACATTTTGCACCATTTGACATTATTGAACACTTTTTCCAGGTCTACAAATCCTGTGAATGTGTCTCGATTTTTCTTTAGTCTTGCATCTATTATCAATTGTGACGATAGACTTGCCTCTCGGGTGCCTTTACCTTTCCTAAAGCCAGACTGATCTTCATCAACAAATCCTCAATTTTCTTTCCCATTCTTCAGAATATTATTCCTGTCAGCAACTTGGATGCATGAGTCGTCAATCTCATTGTGTGGTAAGTCTTGCATTTGTCAGCTCTTGCAACCTTCGGAACTGTGTGAACGATGTTTTACCAAAAGTTAGATGGAATATCGTCAGATACACACATTTTAGATACTAATGTGAATAGTTGTTTTGTTGCTATTTCCCCCCAATGATTATAGAAAATCTGATGGACTGTTATCTATCCCTTCTGCTTTACTTGAGCTTACATCTTCCAAAGCTCTTTTAAATTCTGATTCTAATACTGGATCCCGTATCTCTTCTATATCAACTCCTGTTCTTCTTCTATAGTGTCATCAGACAAGTCTATTCCCTCATAGAGGTCTTCAATGTACTCTTGTCACCTATCCACTCTGTTTTCTGGATTTAACAGGGAATTTCCATTGCACTCTTAATCTTAGCACTCTTGCTTTTAATTTCATCGAAGATTGTTTCGACTTTTCTATATGCTGAGTCAGTCATTTCAACAATAATTTCTTTTTCGATTTCTCCACATTTTTCATGTAGTCATTTCATCTTAACTTCCCTGCACTTCGGATTTATTTCATTCCTAAGTGACTTGTATTCCTAAATTTCCTTAAAAATTTTTGTACCGCCTCCTTTCATCCATCAACAAAGTATTTCTTCTGTAATCCATTGTTTCTTCGCAGTTGCAGTTACCTTCTTTGTACCAACATTTTTCTTTCCAACTTCTGTGATTGCCCTTTTTAGAGATGTCAATTTCTCTCCAGCTGAATTGCCTACTGAGCTACTCATTATTGCAATATCTATACCTTCAGGGAAATTCAAGTGCATCTCTTCATTCCTTAGTACTTGTGCATCCATATCCCACTTCTTTGCACATTAATTTTTCCGGACTAGCTTCTTAAAACTTGAGCCTACTTCTCATCTGTACTAAATTGTGATCTGAGTCTATATCTGCTCCAGCGTACACCTTACAGTCCAGTATCTGATTTCGGAATCTCTGCTTGACTGTGATATAATCTAACTGAAATCTTCCTCTGTCTCACAACCTTTGCCAAGTATACTTTCTCCTCGTGTGATTCTTGAACGGAGTATTCACTATTACTAGCTGAAATTTATTGTAGAACTCAATTAGTCTATCTCCTGTCTTGTTCCTGGTACCAAGCCCATATTCTCCTGTCAAATGCCAATATATCTTCTCTCTACCATAACACAACCCAGGGGTAAGCAATGGATTTGAATAAAGCAATACTCAGCAATCCATTGCAATGAACTCTCCTGTCCCCCACATAATCACAACTTCAGGCCAGTCAACATATTCTAAATAATGGTGGAGAGCATGGAATGGACTCTGGACAATCTTATAATTTTGACTGAAACAAAAGTTGCATTTACCATGCCTCTAACTGGTTACTCTGAAATTATTCTCTCCTGCCTTCTTGTAACAGATGTGTTGTAATCCTCAATGCAGTAAAAGCTGTCCTGCCTGACAATTATCCTACTCTCATCACTTGCTATTCCCATATCATTGGTTATTTATACTACACTAATAAAAGAGTTCGACAAAAAGATTATAATCAACAAATGAGATATTAGTTACTAATATACTGAAATAATATGGTACTGTAGGCTACAGAAGGAAAATATATACCTGGGTACCTATTTTCCCCAACCGATTACAAACATATCTGCCTAGAAAACCACTGGCTCCAAACACTGTTGCTACAACTCCATTGAAGCTTGATCTCCCACCAGTTCCTCTTTTCAGTTGGGATAATTTTGGATTCTTTATTGTATGGACATCACTGCTATATGAAGCCACATGAACAAGGTTTACCGATGTTGCTGCACCAAACTGATGCCCTACAAAACAAAACAAAATTATATACCATTAGTGGATATGTAATGTCAATCATAAAACCCAAGACAAACAATGCAATTTGATAGTGGAAATATCAGGATGAAAACACATTAAAACCAGCTGAGACAGGTAAATGCTCACCTGCAGGTAAAACAAATTGAATGTGTGTGCAATACACACAAAGTATAAATAACCTTCAGCTTCAAAAATTAGAGGAAGTGTTTTTACTGCATCCAGAGAAAAGACAAAAGTTCAAAAACCAGTTGATTATTTCATTTTTATGTGCATCTATGAACTGCACTGCCTTTCCTTTGTAGGGTTTTTAACTGATCAAAATAAATTTGAAATGTTTTAAAGCATTCATCACTTATCACAGAAATAATGCCTATGACTTCAGCATCCCATACAGACATACAAAATAAACGGCAATACCAATATAGGCATTCTGCATGGTATATACTTTCCCCAGTTAATCTTATAATCAGAACATGTGCTTGGTTAAAATAAACTCGAAAAAACTTTACAATAATCATATAGCATCCAGTCTCTCTTGTAACATCCTTAACCAAGATAGCATGTTTAATGAAGTGGAATATTTGTGCTTATTATCATTAACATCTTATTAGCAGAAGTGTCACCAAGATAAGGAAGAAAACAATTTGGATTACATTTTCTATGCACCTTACTAGTTTTTCATTTTCAATGCTTAAAAGCTAATCGTACCAATTCCCTTGCTTTGTAAAATACCTTTTTGCATTAGGATTGCCACGGGGCTTGAGTAAGAAATATATCACCAAGTGTCTCATCTGTTAATGTTTGTTACACCTGCCAGCTCAGCTGTTTGACTTGGGAAATATGAAAACCAATAAAACTTTATGACATGAAGTTTCTAAACACATACTGTTACAAACAAATTATACTCCAGGGCTCATCTCAAAGCTTTCAGAACGCACTGCAATTATTTTATGATGATTCCTATTTACCTACATTTTGAGAAAATATGTTCTCTTAACAAAACAGAACAATCCATCTGCAGAGTTCAAGTATACACCAGAATTTAGATAGAAAGAAACATTATCGTATGATAAACGTACTTCATTTTGTAGTTTTGATGATGGGTGCCTAGGAATATATTACGATTGGGAAAATCCTTGGGTATCACATTGTCAGCCTATACGGCTGACTCATAGTTTTAAGCTACAACTGCTACAATTTTATTTTCTTTCAGCATGGCAATTAGGGCTATCAATAATAGCAGATTAGCTCCCCCACGTCCCCAAGTCTGTTTTCTAGCAAATGTGTCTTTCAAATGTAAAAAGTATTTCCTATGTCTGAAGACAAGTGGAAGAAACAAGTTTACAGTATGTGTAGATACTGTACACACACCTATTACTTCTCTATGTTGTCAGTGTGCAACATATGTATTTCTACATTGTGCTGTTTGGAAGACTGATCTGAAACACACAGTTACGTACATCGCATGTGTTAAAGTAAAGCAAATTTAAAAATCGGTGTTTCCCTGGGCCGGAATGAATGTATGATACCTGATCATATATTTCTTGTACCATCAGAAATGTTAGTCGGAAGGGTAAACTGTGTAAAGGAGCTCGTGTAACTCTCCAACTACTGTCGCACTTTACATTCTGTCGTGTTCATGGGAAAGGAAAAGAAATAACCATAAACAAAATCTTTCCATATCGCCTACTTTTATGGTCAGAGGTGAACATCCTGTACCTTTCTCAAGCGTAAGTACGTGTTTACGAAAGGTCATTTATTATGTCAACAAATCAATGAGCACAGATTTATTTTCGCCCATACTCACTTGCGCTCAGCAGAACCGTCTGCACGGCAAACCCTGCCATTTCTGTCAAAGATACCGTGGGTCATCGCGGTATGGAAGATAACCTTCTCGTATGAGAATCGTATCGCTATCGACTCGCTCACCATGGCGACCAAGGTATCTACCTACTACGGTCAATTCACACTAGTCCGTTCGCCATGCTACGACAAAAATTCCGTTACTCAAAGGAAAATCTAATAGAAATTAGAAAAAAACAGGACAAATATGCAATGTGAACAGAACTTCCCTTTAAGTCATTGTTTTAAAAATTTTGTGGTAAGATTAGTTTTTGTGTGATGTTTAATATTTGTATGTACCTGCCGGTTTATCACCTGAGCTTTTGAAACAAAAAAATCAGCAGGTAAATACTAGAATCACATGTATGAGAGCAATGTAGGTGCATTTGACTTTGTTTCAAATGAACTGCTGAAGAAAGTAATCTGGAAAGCAATCAAACAAGAAACTGTAAATGTTGGACAAAAACATCTCGAAACACATATTAAGACCAATTAACACTGTCCGTCAACGGCACCGTCACGTCAATGTGTATTCGCACTTACTACGGTTACAGGTGACACATCTTCTGAAAGACGAAAACCGAATTTCGCAAACCGTTTTCCGCTGTCGTGTTTACTTGTTAAGATCTGAAGGGGGCTTGCTAGCCGAATTAAATATGGCGCCTGGAAAATAGCTGACATAGTTTATGACTTAGCCAGCACACTCGCTATTTACTCGTATCTTCAACTAGATGAGGTGCCAACAGCTTCAGTCCAACATTTCTTCTGATCCTTCATTGTACAGAAAGCCACTCCCTACAAATTAACCGAAAATTTTTAAAAACAAAACGAAATCTGACACCTAAGCGTGTTTCAAAACCGGTTGGCTTTGCATGGAGGAGAAAATCGATTGCGGGATTGGAGAATCGGCAGTCAGAAACGGATTTCCAAAATCGATTTTGAACTGTTTAAATGACCACCCAGAAGTAGTATTGGGAAATCTGTTTACGAAACCCGGTTTTGGGAGCCCCATGTAAATGGAGTGACTGTTCGCCACGCCACGGCGCGTCGATTCATGACACGTGATCTCAACTCGCAATGCTGTCCTCAACTGTTCTTTTCGCGAAAATTACGATCTTCACCACAGACCACAGATAACATATATTGGGCGTGACGTCCTTACACTGAAACCGAGGCCCACGAGAAAGACAGGCGCGTGCGCGTGCGTCCCGAAGGTAGGCCGAGCTCGCTCGCTCAACTCAGCAGAAAAACTGCGTTTCTACACCTTTTAACTCGGAATTGGGTTTGTAAGTACAAACGAGAAGTGCATATTCTACTGGAATCCACTGTTATGGAATTTTACTGTTATTAGTCCTGCAGTGGTAGAAAATGCATGGGGCTAGTAATGATTTGTCACAGCTGTACTGCTGCACAATAAAATCTTGTATCAAATGAGGACTGTAATGCAGAAGAGACTAAATGCTACAAACAAGCCATTATATCGTTTATGTCGAGAACTGATTGTAAATTTTATTGTGCAAGTAACAATCAGTAAGACTTTATAACAGTAGATTCCAGTAGAAGATGCAATTCTCATTAGTACGTACATACCCAGTTAACAGATTTTGAAACGTATTTTGTCTGCTGAGTTAAGCGAGCGAGCGAGCAGGCTCTGGCCTATCTTCGTGACATACATGCCATGGCCTGTCTTTCTCGTGGACCTCGACTGAAACCAACATCTAAGTCACAAGACTCAGGGCAAGAAGAGTTTCCATTATTAAGCACTGTGTGAGGTTGAGCTGACACAGTGTTTCTCATTTATAGCTGAAATGAAGCATTGATTTTAACAAGAAAATAATTTGCCTTAGTGCTGTTGCACATGTAGTAATGCCTTTAATCTGATTTCTTCGAAATTCCTAACATTAATGAGATAGTTATCATTATTGCATGTGGCCTGGTGAAACGCACTGACAGTACTGTTTACAAGTAACAAAATTACAGTTCTTCAGTGAATATATCCCCAGAGAACTCTTGTTTTGACCCTACACTCTTCACAAATAGATGAAACTTTCAGTTGTGAAAGGGAACTATTTCAAAATACTTGCAGAGGTATTTCCATGAGTTGAAAGTTAGGATGGATGTTGGTCCTTGGATGCAAAATTTGATGAATGACTACGATTTTAAGACGGCCCATTGCTAATATCTAGCTTACTACACAAGTACAATCAACGTTTTGTAATATATTACGCTTCCTACCTTGATATGGTTTCGGTATTTGTACTGGATTGAGGAAAAGTCAGAAAACATATGAACTTATTTAGTGTAAATATCTTACATTAAGTACATAAATGAATTTCCTTTCTTACAGAAACATATAACATTTCACACAGATTCTTGTGAAATCATTAGAAAACTAATGGTGTATGCCGAATTATTATTTCGTCTTCCATTCCTGTGGACGTGGCGAACTACAAGAATTCACAATGCCAAAAAAGAGTATTCACTAAACAACAATTATTCTGTCTCTTGTTAAAAAGAACTGTCAATACTTCCAATTTGACCACATGTAAAAACGATAACTATTGCTTTATTATCAGGTATTTCGGAGAAACCACGTTAATTGCAGTACTATATGTGTTAGAGTAGTACTATGGCTCATTGAATTGTCGAAATCAATGCTTGATTTCAGCTATAAACGGGAAGAACTGTAACTGTCACCTCCACTTCACACATCGCTTAAAGACAGGAACTCGACTTTCTGCGCCGAGTCACTGGACTTAAATGTTGGTTTCGAGTCTTAACACGCCAAAGATAGGGTCATGCGTCGTCTATGTTATATATGGTCTATAATCTTCACACTATGATTTTCATCTGTTTTTACGCGCGAAGTACACATAGCCAACGCGGCGGCTTATATACGTGGATGATGGAGTCCACATTTGTACGAAAATGACATTTATTGGACTCAAATGGTTTGCAGCTTGCAGGGATAGCATGTATATTAGACAAGGGAGACAGAAGGACAAAACAACACAAAGCAAGTGCGTGGATCCGAAAAAAATGCACTGTGTAAGGAGTGTGAGAAAGAGGAATCTGCATTTTGTATTTTGGAGAGTCGAAGCATCAGTTTTTCCATTTTTTACGTCAAATTGCAGCCAGAATTACTAAAAGGAACACTGTTATGAGCCACCATCGCATCCTATCAAAATACTTCAAGTGCCTTATTTGTACTGGGGTAGCTGTCCGCCCCAGTAGCTGAATGGTCAGCGTGATGGATTGTCAGTCCTCTGGGCCCAGGTTCGATTCCTGGCTGGGTCGTGGAAATTTCTCCACCCAGCGACTGGATGTTGTACTGTTATCATCATCATCCTTATCGACTGCTGGTCGCCGAAGTGGCATCAGATTGAAAGACCGGCACCCGGCAAACGGCCTACCCGACGGGGGGCTCTAGCCATATGATTAAATAAAATAAACTGGGGTTAGCTAGTGAAACCACGTAAAAATCAATGTAGTGGCAGCCGCCAAGCCGAGAAGACGCGCTGCAGTAGCAGCACTTGTCTGATAAATAGCAAATTAATCTAGTCTTTTTTTTTCACGTGCATTTCCAAAGAAGTGAACTACATATGTGTAGTTTACTGTGTGGACTAGTGGTTAGAAAATGAATTGTAGTTCTTGTTTTTGCGTAAGTCTTGTGAATATCCTTGTGGAGGGCGGCTTCCTAGTGTAAATTTTCCCTTCGCCAGAAACCTCGTTAAGCCACAAAGTTTTAATTTTGCGCTAGTAGACAGCATACAGTTTAGATCAGTGTTTTCTAGTTTGAATATTTAACTCATGCAGTAACTTTTCGATAAACAGGATTTCTAATAACAGGTATCTGTAGATACATCAACTTCAGTAGATAAATTTATTTCTGTTTAATAGCTTGCGGTCTAAGAGTACAGTGAGAAATTTGCACTGCAACTTTTAGTGTTAGTTTATTCTCCTTTGGTATATTTTGTACACATTTCAAACTCAGTAGCGCCATTTGAGACCTTACATCCATTTTATACTCAGTACGATATGGCTAGGGACTCTGTTTGTTGTCAGCGGACAGAAGGAGAGTTGGCTGCTGTCCGAAAACAGCTGGAAGCTGCATTGGCTACTGTCGACAAGCTTCTAGCCAATGTTCTAAGTAGCAGTGATGTCGGGGCGCTAGTGACGAGACCTGCGACACCCTTGGTGCCACTGGAATCCCCTGGTAACCCAGATGTCACTGCGGCTTCTGATACGCAACATCTAAAGAGGCCGACCTCACTCCAGAGTGGGTGACAGGCAGAGGTGGGTTTGCATGTCACTGGGCAGAAGGCGAAAGAGATAGCAGCCCTTGTGGCTGGCTCCCTACGTCTTAGCGATAGGTACGAAGTGCTACCCAGTGTTGATGAGCCAACATAGGATGCCTCTTCTGTTGGGCCAGTGGTCGATTTTCCTGCCCAGTCCAGACAAGTACAGAGGATGGGTACACTTGTCATTGGGAACTCCAACGTGTAAGAGGTCCGAGCAGATGTAATTTCGATGTATTGCTCATGCGCTGCCTGCGATATGCAAGGTATAAGAGAATCGCTGACCAGAGAGCAGTGTTGACTGAGTAGGTACTGTGTAGCTGTAGCAGTAAGTTGTTGCTAGTCTGCGCTGGTCTGGCGTCTGCTCTGGTCTGGTATGGTGTATCGTGTTGGCTGGTCGGTCGCGGTGCAGCGATGCCGGAGCCTCAGTATTATTGTATAAGGTAAAAAAAAAAGCAGCCTCGTGCATATCTAGTAATGTTATCTGAACTCCCATGTAAATGTTTTAAAAATGTCCTAATAATAATCTTTGTCATATAAAGTAATTTCTAACAAGCATTCATTTCAATTTAAAGAATTTACTAATTTCTCCAATCCATGATCATTCCGATTGTTGCAAAAGAAAAATCAGTTGCTTCCTTTCATAAATGACCAATCTATCGGCCAGTATTGCACAGAGCTGTGCCAGAAAAATTTATTGTAAGAGCAGATATATTCGACAATTTTATTGAGGTAAGAATTTTTCCTTTTTTACTCAGAATGATCTTATAGGGCCATGACGCAGGACT
The DNA here is from genome assembly GCF_023864275.1 of Schistocerca cancellata. Lineage (NCBI taxonomy): Eukaryota > Metazoa > Arthropoda > Insecta > Orthoptera > Acrididae > Schistocerca > Schistocerca cancellata. Next base: position 220,362,385 of record NC_064633.1, on the reverse strand, counting down.
GCTGTCGTCCAAAATTTACCAGGTTACTGAATTTATTTTTTATTATGAGGTTTAGGAATTTTTCTGTTTCGAGCTTACCTTAGATGAGAAAAGAATTTTGTGGGTACATTAAATGGGAAACAAATTTTGTGTGGAGGTTAAATGTGAATGAATTTCTGTAGGGAGGTTATAAATGGGAACCAATTTTGTTCTGAGGTTACACTAAAATTAGAATCATATTCATGTTATTATTTATTCAATTTTGTGGGGAGGTTACGAACTTTAGGCTGGTGCTGGAGCCCCTCAGGGAGATAGCAGGCAAGGTGGGAAAGAATTCCAGTGTGAATTTGATATGGTTGCCAGGAGGTCTCATCCATGATGTGGAGGAGGTCCTGCCGGCAGCTATCGAGCACACTTTGTGCAATCAGCTGCATGTAGTGGCACATGTTGGTACGAATGTTGCCTGCCACATGGATTCTGAGGCCATCCTCGGCTACTTTCTGCAGCTGGCTGATTTGGTGAAGGCAACTAGCAATGCATGTGGTGTGCAGGCTAAGCTGCCTATTTGTAGCTTCATACCCAGGGATGATCGCGGTCCTCTGGTTTGAAGCAGAGTGGAAGGTCTAAAACAGAGGCTCAGATGACTCTGCGTCGCTATCGGATGCGAATTTCTCAACTTCCTCTATCAGGTGCAGAATTGTAGGGTTCCCCTTCAAAGGTCAAGCGTCCACTACACGCAGGAAGCGGCTACTAGTGTAGCGGAGTACGTGTGGCGTGCACATGGGGCTTTTTTCCGTTAGAGGACCGCTCCATTGGGATCAAAACGATTTGCCTGTTAAATCAGTCACAGTGACCTCAAATAATGTTGGTCCACGCAGATCGGAGATAGAAAAGATTCATATGATTTTAGTAAATTGTAGGAGCATCCAAGGAAAGGCCCCAGAATTAGTATCACTTACTGAAAGGTATAATGCACAAGTAGTATTAGGAACAGAAAGCTGGTTGAGACTAGACATCAATGACAACGAAATCATAAGTTCTGAGTGGAATGTTTATCGTACGGATATGTTAGTCGCCAATGGTGGCGGCGTGTTTACTGCAGTAAAAAATTCGATAAAATCTAGTGAGGTCATCACGGATTCCTAATGTGAATTAATCTGGGTGAAATTGAGTATCAAAGAACGGTCAAAAATGGTGACTGGATGTTTCTATAGACCACCTGGGTCAGGATCAGTAGATGTACAGCGCTTCAGGAGAACATGCAGAATCAATTTTCCTGATCATGCCATTGTAACAGGGGGGGCCTTCAGCTTCCCAGGTATAGATTGGGAGTGTTACGCCATCAAAACTGGTGCCAGAGACAGGGATTCGTGAGGCATTGTTCTGGATGTCTTGTCCGAAAATTACCTTGAGCAGATAGTTAGAGAACCAACTTGTGAGGGTAACGTCTTAAACCTCCTGGCAACAAACAGACCTGAACTTATTGAATCACTGAACACAGAGGATGGTATCAGTGATCATAAGGCTGAGACAGCATCTGTGATGACGGGTCCTACAAGGAATGTTAAGAAAGTTAGGAAGATACACTTGCTCAGCAAGGGTAACAGGATACAAATTTTAGAACATCTCAGCAGCCAGCATCAAATATTCAGTGATGAGGACGAAGATGTGGAAAAGAAATGGAAAGCTTCAAAGGCATAGTTCAATATGCCCTAGACAAGTTTGTTCTGAGTAAGGTTTTAAGGAATGGGAAAGATCCACCATAGTTTAATAGGCATGTTACAAAAGCGCTACGTAAACAAAGAGCACTTCATCTCAGATTCAAGAGAAGTAAGAGCCTAGCTGACAAACAAAAACTGAAAGAAGCGAAAATGAGCGTAAGGAGAGCAATGAGAGAAGCGTTCAATGATTTTGAAAGTAAGACGTTGTCAACCGACCTGAATAAAAACCCTAAGAGATTTTGGTCATATGTAAAATCAGTAAGTGGGTCAAAATCATCTGTTCATTCTCTCAGCGACCTCACTGGTACTGAAATGGAAGATAACAGACAGAAGGCCAAAATACTGGATTTGGTCTTCTGAAGTTGTTTCACCGCAGAAGATCGTAACTCTGTCCCTCCTTTCAAATGTCATGTGAACGTCGAAATGGCAGATATTGAGATAACCGATAGCGGAACTGAAAAGCAGCTAAAGTCGCTTAGAAGTGGAAAGGCGTCAGGACCAGATGAGATACCTACAAGATTCTATATAGATTATGCGAAAGAACTTGCTCCCCTTCTAGCAGTAATTTATCGTAGATCGCCTGAGCAACAAAAGATACCCAACGACTGCAAAAAAGCGCAGGTCATGCCACACAATTATAGACGTATATTGTTGACGTCCATATGTTGTAGAATTATGGAACATGTTTTATGCTCAAGATTCATGACATTTTTGGATAATCAATATCTCCTCTATAAAAAAAACAACATGGATTGCGCAAACAGAGATTCTGCAAAACTCAGGTCACTCTTTTCCTCCGTGAGATCCACAGCGCAGTGGACAATGGTGTTCAGGTTGCTGCTGTGTTCCTTGATTTCAGTAAGGCATTTGAAACCATCCCGCACTGCCGTTTAATGAAAACAAAAAAACAACAAGCTTACAGAGTATCGGAGCAGAACTCAACACGTCGATCTTAATGGAGCAAAATCGACTATTGTAAAGGTAATATCTGGAGTACTACATGGAAGTTTGATAGGACTGTTGCTGTTTACAATATGTATAAATGAACTAGTAGAATGCATCAGATGCTCTTTAAGGCTATTCACAGAAGATGCAGTTGTTTATACTAAATTAGCAACGCCAGATGACAGTAAGAATTTGCAGAACAAACCTGCAGAGAATTGATGAATGGTGCAGACTCTGGCAGTTGGCCCTGAACGTAAATAAATGTAACATATTGCGCATACATACTACAGTACAGCCACACTACTGATGACAAACAGCAGGAGACACTGGTGGCCGTAAAATATCTAGGCATAACTATCCAGAGCGACATCAAGTGGAATGACCACATAAAACGCATAGTGGGAGAAGCAGATACCAAACTTAGAAACATTGGAAGAATGTTAAGGTAATGTAACTCATCCATGAAAGAAGTGGCTTATAAGGCGCTTGTTCGCCCGATTCCTGAGTATTGTTCATCTATCTGGGATCCCTATCGAGTAAGACTGATAGAGCAGATAGAGAAGATCCAACGAAGAGCAGCGCGTTTCGTCACAGGATCGCTTAGCTGGCGACATGCTAAGCAAACTCCATTGGCAGGCGTTACAAGAGAGGCGTTTTGCATTACAGAGAGAGAGTTGCTATTGAAATTTTGGCACAGCTCCTTTCAGGAGGAGTTGGACAACGTATTACTTCCCCCCACATACATCTCACGTATTGACCACGAGGAGAAAATTTGAGAAATTAGAGCCAATACAGAGGCTTACTGGCAATCATTCTTCCTACGCACTATTCGCGAGTGGAACAGGGTTGGAGGGATCAATGGTTCCGAAAGTACCGTCCGCCACACACCATTAGGTGGCCTGCGAAATATGAAGTAGATGTAGATGTAGATGTATTGACCACTTATGCTTGCGAAACTGTTTCACACACAATTCAGAGAGCTGTTTAACAATAAATAGCTTTGCCACAAATACGCATTTAAACAAACAATAGCAGTTCTGAAGATTTCTGTGCATTTCTTTACGTAACACAACAAATGCCTGACGACATAGAAATAAATCCCTCCCGCTAATCAGTCTGATTCTACCCACAGAACTTTTTCACTTAATGCAATAATCTATTTCATTGTAAAATAATTGTAAAATGGTACCGATGTCTATGAAAATAAACTTAATAAGTGTAGTAGAAGGCAAGTAATTTAGTATGCTCATGTACAATTCAGTCTGCTGTCTCACTGCTTCAATTAATCTATTGCCGTTTACTGTAAATGTTAACAAAAGAAATAGCAAAATGGAACAATTTCTAGCAAATAATGAAAAACAAACAACTGATATCAACCGTCAACCACTAAAACCACGACGAAACGAAATATGTAATGAACTCGTGTGTCACGTGATCAGCAATGGACAGATGATGCCAGCCATCAAAACATTCCTCTAGAGAAACCGTCCCAGTGCCATGATGTGACGTGATGTGATGAGACGGCCAGTGTGGACGCCGCCATTTGAAATGCATTGCAGAATGATCTGATGGGACGGGCTGTGACAGCCAGTGTCAATAGGCCTTGAGAGCAAAAATGTTCAAATCAGTATCTCAAAGGAACTGACAAACTTCGTAAATTAATATTTCAGTGTCATTGCCAATAAACATCAAAAGAAATTTGCAGACATATATGTTCTATACCAGCTGGTCCAGTAACAACACTCAACTGTGCTCTTTTCAACAACAGAGAAAGAGGTGGCATAGCTACCAATTAAACAATAAAAATCCACAGGGCTAGATGAGATCCAGTCAGTGTTCTTAAGAAATGTATAAACAACGCAAAAACCCCATTAACAATAATAATTAATGAATCTTTCAGATTTGGATGCTTTCCTGAATACCTAAAACAAACAAAAGTAGGACCAATACTAAAAAATGGTTACACAAAATAGTAGGAAACCATAGACTAATTTCTTTATCTTGCATTTCCGAAACAATTGGAAACCATAATTGAAAATACACTAGTGAAGTACTTAAATCAATATAACCTTCTCTGCAATGAACAGTTTGGTGTCAGGCCCACAAGAGGTACATAGTAAGTTTTAACATAATTTTCTAAAGTCCACCTCGATGACTGAGTGGTCAGCAAGGCCGAATGCTGTGCAAAGGGGCCTGTGTTCGATGCTGGTTGATTCGGCGATTTTCTTCACTCAGGGACTGGGTGTTGTGGTGTCTTCATCATCATATCATCCCCATCGACACGCAACTCTCCGAAGTGGCGTCAACTCAAAGTAGTTGCACCAAGCGACCGGTCTACCCGATGGGAGGTCCTAGCCACATGACATTTCATTTTTTCGTTTTCTTAAGTCATACACGAAGCACTAAACAAGGGCGAGAATGGAATAGCATTTTTTGGATCTACAAGAGGCATTCACCGCAGCTGACTACAGAATTATACCATACATATTGGAACTATTGGGAATAGGGAGCATGGCACAGAATTTGTTTAAGTCAAACTTGGAAAACCAGAAACAAGGAGTTGAAATCTTACATATTTCTGGAAGACTAGTAGTAAAACAGTTCTCAGATCTGAAATATGTCAATATAGGCGTCCCTCAGGGACGTGTATTCGGCCCAATCCTCTTCCTCGTTTATATAAATGCTTTCCCACAGAGTGACAGGTATGGAGAAAAAATACTATTTGCTGATGACAGCATTGTAGTTATTACAGACAATAATTCGACTTAGTTAACATAAAAATCCAATGAAGCTTTTAGAGATGTCCACAATTGCTCATTAAAGAAAAGAGTAAATATGAAATATAGAACTGCATATACTTCCAAATAAATAAAATAACCAATGATACTATAACGGAAGTAGATGATGATTTACTAAATTGTTTAACTGATTCCAAATTCTTAAGGATGAATTCGGACTGTCAAATGAAATAGACAAAACATGTGAGAATTTTGGCAAAGACACAATCTGCAGCATGCTATTCCCTATGGAACCTTGCACCAGTGTGCACTCCTTCATGCCTCAAAGTAGCCTCTTTCGATAGATGCAATTTGTCTTCAGTTATTGAATAATGTTTTGGAGAATACGTGCTGGGAAAATGTATAATATCTCCAAGACACAGAAATGAGCTGTATGAATAATAACAAATATTAGTAACAGAGCACACTGCAAAGAATTGTTCACAAAGTTAACAATTCTGGCAGTTCTGTGTGAATACATGTATAACAACAAAATGTGTATAAGAAAAAATCTTAATGTGTACACCACAAACTGCATAATACCTGACCATGGAACAAAAAATCTCAAAATATTGTCTTAGGTGGAACAACATGTTCTGCTGATTATTGTTTATTCAAAACTAGTTTTCAGCCTATTGGACCATCTTCAGGAAACAACTGAAATGGGCACTAGTTTTTAGGTTACGAAACACTGTGAGCAAAGATACAATCCCCTTGCATAGAGTGTTGTGCATCAGATTTGTTCCTTAACATTAAGGTTACAATTTACACAATGTACAATGTTAAGCACAATAAATAATTAAACGACCCGATATTACAGGTTAACTTTTTATAATGCTAAATTTTGTAGATGTTGACATTGGCTGAGAAACTATTAAATTGAAAGCTCTTCATTTATGTTGCGCAATGAACATGTTGTTTAACATTGTAAACTAAACTTTAAGCAATGGATAGTATTATACACAGTAACTAAAATACAAAATCTTACAGTATTATGATTTATATATAAACATTTAACCTGTAAAACTGTGTAGTTTCATTATTTATTGTGCTTAACGTTGTCCATTATGTAAATTGCAATCTCAACATTAAGAAATAAGTTTATTGTGCAACACTCTATGCAGGTGGATTGTATGTTTTCTCATAATGTCTGGTAAACTAAGAGCTAGTGTCTTTTTCTGATGCTAATCAGTTGTTTCCTGAAGATGACCATGATCTGGAAACTAGCTTGAAATAAATAAAAATAGGTAGAACAAAAACCGTGTACTTGTTATTCAACTTTAAAATTGAAATTGTTCTACCTATAAGTAACGAAAGAATCCGTAAATAAGATGAAATAGTGTGTTATACCAAGGAATAAAATTGTACAATAGACTACCACAAGAAATAAGAGATGCAAATGATCCCCACACCTTTAGCCAAAGCCTAAAAAACCTTTACTAAATGATAGCTACTACACTGTAAATGAATATTTAAAATAACTATAGATAGTAACTTAATGTTCATGAACATTGTACTATGAAACAGTTTATGGAACCTTTAGAAAAGTAAAACTAACAAGTAAGTATAGGAACTATAAATATTGTAAGAGGACTTTGTTTTAATAAGAATTATTGTACAAATATTTTCTGATACTCATACAATGTATATTGTTCTAGAGATGAATAAATGAATGAGTCAATCAATCAGGTTTACAACTGTCAATCTGTAGACTAGCTTCAATTTTTTGAATTCCTTGTGCTGATAACCTGTAGAAGCATAATAAATGGTTTATTACAGTATGGTGCAACATTGGCACTTCTTACATTTTCACACACAGCATTAAGTTTGTAATCACATTTTCTGCAAGATACTCATAATTTCTCTTATGAAGATCTTCCTGTTGCTTAAGAATTCGTTCATTTTAATCTTTTCAAGACTCTCATTTAGTTGGTTTACGTAAATAGTGTGGGAGAGTAGAGAAAATTTTTAGAATCGCAACTTCAAGTAATTTTGGTCCAGCTTGTGGGTACCTCTGCACATTTCCTTGTAAACCTTTACAAATATCATTTGTTATTAACGCCCTCCTCTTCAAAAAGTTTTGTGTGAACCAAAATACCATGGTTTACTCTTATTGGCACTTTTAAGATAAGTGATTTCACATTTTGAGACATATTATTTGTCTGGTATCTGGGGAATGTAATTTAACTAATAATAATGTATATTTACTGTTAACAACACACCACATTTTACTATAATAACAAGTTGCATCTATGTCGTTTATTATGTGGATTAATATTCTCATGTTGCCTCTAAATATTGTGTCTGTAATAACTAAACAATAAGAAAATTCTTCTTTACAAACAAATCAGTTGTCTATGCAGGTCTAAGGGAACATTTTACCAGACGTAGCACATTTCACAACAATTTAAGTTAAAATATTCACAATTTGTATACACAGAAATACAGAACTGCATCAGTAGTGAACTGTCTTCACAGCACTCCCTCTTCTCATGTCTCTGTCTTGTGTATAGACAGCTTTGGAATGGAAAGGAATGTCAAAACATTCCAAAGTTTGCCATTTGTACAGGCCATCAATGTGATGGAACAGAATGGAACGAGACAGAACAGAATGAGGCAGAATGTGCCATCAAAGTCAAGGTTACTCTGCTTTTTTTTTTATTTTCATATTCACCAACAAGTATCATGTAACAACTTCAGTTCCTCTTTTTTCCCTGTTTTTTGTTTTTTGTTTTTGCAGTACTCCTTCACGTTCTCTCCATGTTATCTTCACTTTTCTTCTGTCCATGTTGTTCCTGGTTTCTTATCCTTTCTGCGTGAATGCCTTCTAAATTTAGTATTTTATTTTTAAAAAGATTTCGGTCTGTTATTGCTGATTCTTTGATTCTGTTACTTCCTAGATCTTTACTTATTTCCTTATTTAATCTCCTTTAGCCATTACTTCCGATATTTTCTCTATATTTCTGTAGATCTCCTCATAACTTCTCTTTTTTGGCCATCTGTAGTTTTTACTGCACCTATTATTTTTCTGACTAACTGCCTATCAAATACCTCTATTCTGTCCATATAAACAGTCTAGTCGTACCACTGTGGTGTAATGTTTTAGGTTTCTTTTCTAGATATGCAGTTCTTTTTGTAAATATTCTCCATTTTATCAATTGTTGCGTCTACTGCAGATTTTTCTAATCAGTTCTGTTGTGTAGTTTCTCCAGCTCTGTTTTACCTATTTCTATTTCTATGAACTTTGGTGCATTTTCAGGTTTGTCATGAATTTTGTTTTTTCAGCAGAAATTTTGAGACCAGTTTTATTTCTTATTTCTTTCAAAAGATTTATTTGATTAACTGAGTCTGTCAGATTTTCTGAAAGCAAGATCATCTGCAAAAGCCAGGTAATTTACTTAAATTCCATTTTTTTGTATCCCAGAGTTGTTGGTTCCATTTTGTGATTCCTTAACTCCAAATTTCATATCCTTACAATTTTTTGTAAAATGCAGTTAAACAGTAAAAGTGATAAACCGCCCCCTTATCTAACATCAGCTTTTATTTTAAATGTTTGAGATAGTTCTCCTGTAAATTTAACTTTAGATATTGTCTTTGTTTCAGTTTCATGAGCTATGTTTTCTAATTTTGGTTTGTATTTGTGAAACATTACAAATATTTCGAGACTGCTCTGATATACAGGGTGAGTCACTAACTATTGCCACCTAGAGTAACTCTGAGCGGTCAGTGCCACGGAATGTCATAACTGACGGCCCGGGTTCAATTCCCGGCTCAGGGACTGGGTGTTGTGTTGTCCTTATCATCATGTTTTCATACCCATCGACACCCAAGTCGCTGAAGTGGCGTCAACGCGAAAGGCTTGCACCAGGCAAACATCCTACTCGATGGGAGGCCCTGGCCACATGGCGTTTCCACTCCAAAAGTAAAATAGTAGCTGAAATGTTTGTGGGACAAATATTGCATGAGACAATTGGGGCCATAATATTACATTGGTTTTTTGTTGCTAGGTGGGGTCGCTTCAGAGATATGAAGGTCAACTTTGTTTTTTAAATGGGATGCTATAGTTTGGTACTTATTTTCTGATAGCAGCTAACAAGACAAATCCAGTGATGTGTAACAGTAAGGTCTTTGAAGGTCAATGAAGGTCAAGAAGGTGGTATCAACGTCCATTTACAGAAGGTATTCGAAGTGGTGACCATTGGTATCAATGCAGTGCTGCAATCTTCTTGTCATGGATTGAGTGGTATTCCTTATCACTTCGGCACTTATCGAAGCACATGCTCTGAAAATTCTATCATACTTTTGGACTTATTCTTTGTGGCAATAGTTAGTGACTCACCCTGTATTTTCCATTGACTATCCTTCTATGAATGAAGCTGTATACCTGAAAGCAAAAACGATTTGTTTTACAATACTCGGATCAGCTAAAGCCTACACTGTGTATAAATCAGAACATAAATTGATGAAGCAACTCTCATTTAATAACATTTTTAAAAATGAAGTAAGTTCGTTACATTGAAGTAGCAAATACAGTATTTTTTACCTTATTTGGTACTTAGAAAGAAAAAACCAAATAAATAACGTAAAGAGGCTCTATGTATTGCCTTAAAATGTTGTGTAATATATTTGTTTGCAAATATTTTAGCTAGAAAATAAATATAGGTGTTTGGAGATGTTTGGACGACACTTTTCCTGTTCTTTCACTTCTCAGTAGTTTATCACTCAGACTTTAAAAAGAACATCTGATATAAAGTTTTTAAACTGTGTCACTCTGATAATATATTATGACTTTTTCTTTATCACTTTCAGTACTGAACTAAGCAAAGTACTGACATTGTGTTGATGTTTCATCCAGTGTGAACAGAGCACCATTGACAGTGATGTTGCTTGTTGTTCTGTTGTGATCTAGTGTGAACTGGGCTTTCAGCCTTGTTTCCACAGTCAATGAAAACTGGCTCTCACCTTCCTTCACCACAGCACTGGCTATTCAACTGGCCTGCATTAATTTCCTGCTGGCTTAGTGTCGTACCAGACAGTATCACGGTCATAAAAGTTATAAACTGTTTAACTTGCTGGCCTCATGCACCTACCCCAACCCCCTACCATCCAATAGCTTCAGAAACTGTTGAATAGTGTATTCCCTCTCAATCTACTATCATTCGTTTGACAGCACACATCTTCATTCATTTGTTGTGTACAGAACAGTCTGCATCATGGCAAAAAATGGGCTCTATCTTCAGCTAAGTAAATAAATACTTTTTAAAGTAGCAAAATGTTCTTAAACAATGTGATAAGAATTTCATGCTATCCTTGAGAAAATCATTATATTCACTTCTTTTTCACACAGTAGCACAGCAACGCAATATATGCCAGAAGTATTGTAACTGAGAATGTAGAGTCCCACAGCTGTTCACATTACTGCAGAACTATGTATATTACCAAGGCATTTTGAAACCTGGATAGTGATGATAAGTTTTTACTTTAATCATTCAGACTGAATATTACAACGATCTGCTGTTAAAAAATATATGTATGCCTTCAACGACTTCAAGCTAATCTTGATCTAAATAATTTTTTTTATAAATAAAGTAGCATTCTTATAGTGGGAATCACTGAATGACGACTAGGTCTTCAAAATAGTTCCAAGGTTGGTTACAAAATTAAGTACAGAAAAATTATATTTACAGTACCTGTGACTTCTCAGATCACTGATTATAAAAATAAAGCAGAAATGTTGATATAATTAGCATCATTGCCTTCTAGGGAACATTTGAGGTACTGTAAGTATCGCCCAAAACTTAACTTATAAATTGTGCTTTTAGTAATTCCCTAAGCATACTAAAGTAATAATAAAGAAGCATCCAGTTGCTACATATCTCAGTGTTACCTGTGACCAAACACTTACTAACATATCATCTCTCATACAAATTGTAGGAGTTGCTCACTGCCAGGATAGAGACCCCTACTGCTTTGTCAGGATGCAGACCATGGACCTGTTTGAGGCCGTTAGATGCAGTAAAACAGTATTCAAGATTATTCCATTTATTACTCAGAATTCAAGTCATTGCATGTCTTCTACGATGATTGGTGGCTACATAATCCAGATAGGAATCCACAGACTCTGACAGTGGAATCATAGCTGCTGACGATGCTGCGTAAGCTCAGAGTGGAAGTCGATGACACCCTGGTGTGGCGTTTGCCGCCCACTGGCGAGATAGACACAACCTGTCAGTAGCTCTGCTTGGAGACGACTGTGACTGTGACATGTGTGTTTCACTTACTCACAGTTTTGGGGAGTAATTACTCCTCCCAGTTCACTGCCCGCATTGTCCCCTGAGGAGGATTACGATTCTGGATGCTGTGATGTCGAGTTGAATGCTGACCTGAACCTGGCCCACAGGTATGGCAGGCCATCTGACTCACGTGACACAGGAGTTATACTGCAGCTTCTCCTCCCTGGACTATCCATCAGTGCTGACCACTGTGCTGGCTTCAGTACAGAATGCTGGACTTCATAACCCTTGGCTAAGAATCACTAATCTTGTAAGGTAGCAAGTGTAAGACCAATAGAACAATCTCAAACACAAGGTGTTACCATACCATAACCAGAGAACAGAGTGTGAACAAAATGAACGCTATCAGTCCTACTGATCGTGTACTCTAGGATAGTGGGTATGGAGTATTTATGTAGTAGAGCAGAGGCTCCATTCTATGCCATCATTCATAGTACCCAAATAAGTTCTGCTCTTCTTCAGTCGGCAATGATCTTCAGTGTCACAAAATTTACTTAGCAAATTTGTTACAAGGTGTTTATTGTTTAGTCAAACACCTGCTAGACAATGTTGCTTTCTACCTAATGCCTCATACATAATGTTACAAAGGCAGTTTGGTCTGGGTTCTTCTCACGAATTTCTGCTGAGATCAGATGGTTCAAATGGCTCTGAGCACTATGGGACTTAACATCTGAGGTCATCAGTCCCCTAGAACTTAGATCTACTTAAAACTAACTAACCTAAGAACATCACACACATTCATGCCAGAGGCAGGATTCGAACCTGCGACCGTAGCGGTCACACGGTTCCAGACTGAAGCGCCTAGAACTGCTTGGGCACTCTGGCCGACCTGCTGAGATCCCTCGCAGTCTCACTCAAGAGTATCAAGGCTGCTGTGTTCCTGACCGAGTAACAGCGGTGAAAGGTTTCCTAGCTAGCACATGATTAACACTGGCTGCCTGAGTTCAGAAAATTTTTCTCTGGTGTTTCATTACTAATTTGTCGAGGAACGTTCCCCTTCACTTTAACACAATTTGTCCTGAATTTTATTTTTATCTGTCTGTTTGGTTAACTATCTTAAATATTTACATCTACGTTGAACCTTTTTTTCCTTTAATCGAAAAGAAAATCTTATTGTGCTCAACATTATTTCTATAACTTGCTTCTTTTCACATTTTACTCTAAAATCTCTTACTTACTGGTATGAATCCATTCCATAGGAATTTCATGAATGGTTGTCTCCTTTGTTGGATTCATTCTCTTTCTGAGACAAAAGTAGACTGCACAAATAACACCTAGTATCACCATAACATTAGTGGTTGAGACACTGATCACAATGACATTTTGTTTGTGCTTCTCTATATTTCCTCACAAGCTATAACATTTGCTCTACAGATATTTGTCCTTTTTGTCCAATGACTGGTTCATCTTTTGCCAGTAGTAGAGTATAGTGTATAGTACTATTAAGGGAGGTTAGGTTTTGCATGGATAACATGCTAAAATTTATCTCTGTCTATTTGATTTCCCATACTTATCATGGTATCTGTAACCATAACAGGAAGGTGAACCTTTGTTCCAGCTAATTCACTCTTGGTTCCATTTACTAACAATCCACTTTGTTTTGACTCTGTTTTTGTCATCCTTGTAGCAACTCACTACTTCTATCTCTGGCGAAAACATAGAACAGAACCAACGCCTACCATTCCCTGAAAACGTAGTTGCAGCATTGATACTGCCTTTTTACACTCTGATGCTTCCTTATTTTCTAGTAACAAGTAAATTTCATGCGATTGTTTGTAGGTTCGAACACCTGTGCTGGACAAATGGTGACTAATTCCTTGACACAACTCCTAAGGTCTCCTACTGATCTAACAACATGTGTATCTCTTTGTTCTAACACAAGTAACACTTCATTAGTTTGCACTTGTACCCACTTAACGATGATTTTCCATTTGACCAGGTATGGGTGCACCATGAAACGTTAGTAATGAGAATTTAAACTTCCAATTAGAAACTGTATGTTGATATGCACCTTAGCTCGATCTGAGTAAACCTTGACTGTAGAAACATGAACGAAGAATTCTCTATTACTTTTCAGTAATGATACAACATGTTTTATCCTTGCTGGGTATTCTTTCTCTGCTTGTTACAATCCCAATAAAAACTGCTATGGTGTTAACAATGTTGAACTTCACAGTCTGCGAGTGACATAGTGTGTTGCTTCTTGTACCTTTTCAGTTTCTATCTTCATATGACCCAAGCTATTCTTGTAGGAATATGGATATTATCAGCTTCTCATCTGAAGCCCTCAACTCTTTCTGTATCTCTTTTAAGTCTTTATATAATGTTCGTATTATTCCTTTTGTATACTGTTGTAACTCAGTTCTTATTTTGTACATAGTTTTTGTTATGTTCAGCACTCTTCGTTTCATATTTGTAATTTGTGCCATACAACAAGTAATTGTTATTTCTGTGCTTCTTGCCATTTCTTGTACTGACCTGTACTGTCCTTACTGCATTGTTTAAATTTGCGACCTCATAGTTATTTACTATCGCTAATATCGTTTTTAATAATTTCCCACAAGCATCTAACCGACCTCTTTTCTTTCGTACTAATGGGATTTATCTCTGTCATCGGCTGCACCAGAGCCTGAAGTTTCTCATAGGAAACAACTAGAGCAAACTAAAACAAATTATATTAATCTAGGAAACCCAACAGAAAATTAAACATAATTCACTGCTACTTCATCACTTATCTATAGACCTAAGACCATATGGTGTGCAATGTGCTACTTTCATTCCAAGTGGTAATTTCTTTTTCTATGGTAACAGTGCAGGCATTTTGCAGTAACACATCAACTGTACCATTAAATGATTGTTATGGGTAAGGACGTTACAATGACTAGCAGCACACAGATCTATAGGGTAAAGGGTTTCTATCTACTGTACGCAATACGATATTTTCCCCAACAACCTTAAATATCACCCACACATTAATTTACCATCCCTGCCTAACCTTAGAGATCTTGCCTGTCGAAAACGTGACTTATTTTAATAATACTTTAGACCTGAACTCGCTCGCCTCAATAGATCAGATGTTATCTGAGCAGAATGGCTGCATATCAGTGGAGTACCTTTTTGATCATGTGTAAAGATGTTACAATCATCAGCGCTAATTCTGAGCTGCAGTAAACCAAAACTCGGCTGCTAGCACACTTCTAGTCGTAATAGGTATTGATTATTATCATGTCAACTGGAAAGTTGCCCAAAATCCATTCCTGCAAACAGACATCATTCTGTGCTACTTCAGCTCAATGCAAGAATTCATTAATCATAGTGACTGGCGACTTATGGCATTATAGACACTCAGCACACTGTGAGCAGATGTTTCAGTGGGTGAGAGATATGGAGACTGTGCTGGCCAAAGCAACAGTTGAACACTTTCTGTATCAAAGAAGATTGGAACACGGTCTTCCATTATCAATTTGAAAGGTAATCTCAGGAGAAAGTTGTTATCAGGAGAAAGAAAACTGGCGTTCTACCGATCGGAGCGTGGAATGTCAGATCCCTTAATCGGGCAGGTAGGTTAGAAAATTTAAAAAGGAAAATGGATAGATTAAAGTTACATATAGTGGGAATTAGTGAAGCTCGGTGGCAGGAGGAACAACACTTCTGGTCAGGTGAATACAGGGTTATAAATACAAAATCAAATAGGGGCAATGCAGGAGTAGGTTTAATAATGAGTAGGAAAGTAGGAGCGCAGGTAAGCTACTACAAACAGCATAGTGAACGCATTGTTGTGGCCAAGATAGATACGAAGCCCACACCTACTACAGTAGTACAAGTTTATATGCCTACTAGCTCTGCAGATGATGAAGAAATTGAAGAAATGTAAGATGAGATAAAAGAAATTATTCAGGTAGTGAAGGGAGATAAAAATTTTATAGTCATGGGTGACTGGAATTTGACAGTAGGAAAAGGAAGAGAAGGAAACGTAGTACGTGAATATGGATTGAGGCTAAGAAATGAAAGAGGAAGCCACCTGGTAGAATTTTGCACAGAGCATAACTTAATCATAGCTAACACTTGGTTCAAGAATCATGAAAGAAGGTTGTATACATGGAAGAACCCTGGAGATACTAAAAGGTTTCAGATAGATTATATATTGGTAAGACAGAGATTTAGGAACCAGATTTTAAATTGTAAGACATTTCCAGGGGCAGATGTGGACTCTGACCACAATCTATTGGTTATGAACTGTAGATTAAAACTGAAGAAACTGCAAAAAGGTGGGAATTTAAGGAGATGGGACCTGGATAAACTGAAAGAACCAGAGGCTGTACAGAGTTTCAGGGAGAGCATAAGGGAACAATTGACAGGAATGGGGGAAAGAATACAGTAGATGAAGAATGGGTAGCTTTGAGAGATGAAATAATGAAGGTAGCAGAGGATCAGGTAGGTAAAAAGACGAGGGCTAATAGAAATCCTTGGGTAACAGAAGAGATATTTAATTGATGAAAGGAGAAAATACAAAAATGCAGTAAATGAAGTGGGCAAAAAGGAATACAAACGTCTCAAAAATGAGATCGACAGGGCGGTATGCCTACAGGAAAATTAAAGAGACCTTTGGAGAAATGAGAACCACTTGCATTAATATCAAGAGCTCAGATGGAAACCCACTTCTAAGCAAAGAAGGGATAGCAGAAAGGTGGAAGGAGTATATAGAGGGTCTATACAAGGGCGATGTTCCAGAGGACAATATTATAGAAATGGAAGAGAATGTAGATGAAAATGAAATAGGAGATATACTGCTTGAAGAGTTTGACACAGCACTGAAAGATCTAAGTCGAAACAAGGCTCTGGGAGTAGACAACATTCCATTAGAACTACTGACGGCCTTGGGAGAGCCAGGCCTTACAAAACTCTACCATCTGGTGACCAAGATGTATCAGACAGGCTAAATACCCTCAGACTTCAAGAAGAATATATTAATTTCAGTCCTAAAGAGAGCAGGTTCTAAGGACAATTCCAAAAACTTTGTGAGTGCACAAGTGGTGGTTATGGACTTGCTATATTATCCGCAAGACTCTTCAATGGTGATTGTGCACCCGCACAGTCACAACAGATGGCTGCTGGTCACCTCTACAAGGACTAAAGTGTGTCTGCATTTTTGATGACCCACCAATACCATTATTTCTACATGGACTACAGTGGGTCTACACCTTTGCTGACTCACCAGTACCATTATTTCTACAAGGACTGCAGTGGGTTTTTTGATGACCCACCAATACCATTATTTCTACATGGACTACAGTGGGTCTACACCTTTGCTGACTCACCAGTACCATTATTTCTACAAGGACTGCAGTGGGTCTGCACCTCTGGTGGCCCGCCAATACCATAATCTCTACCAGGACTACAGTGGGTCTGCTCTGTGATGACCTACCTACAAGTATTCTTCAAAACATCGACGGACTCTGCTGTGGGTTTGCTGTGTTGTGGCCCATTACCTGTCTGCATGTCAAGAGTCAGCATTGTCTTTCTGTTGGAAGGACAACACTACTTCTTCAAGACTGCATGGAAATCCATTACTTCTGTGCACATTTTCTTTTACTGCTCAGACTTTGAGAAAAACACTGAAATTGTACTGTGATGAACGATCAGGACTGTCTTTATGGACTGTGAGAAAATTTTAGCTTTTGACCGACATTGTATCAATAAGTGTGTGCATTTGATTTCTTTGTTATTGTAATTGTGAAAAATTTTTTTCAAATCTGTATTGGCCAGTGCCAAAAACAATATGCAAAATTTTTTGTGGGGAGCATGGGGGCTATGTAAGTAGGCTGTTTAGGTTTTTATATTGGTAAGCCACGTAGCGCTCTGTATGAAAATCACTGGCTGTGCTGTGTGCAGTCTGTGGCTAGTTTGCATTGTTGTCTGCCATTGTAGAGTTGGGCAACTGGATGTGAACAGCGCGTAGCGTTGCGCAGTTGGAGGTGAGCCGCCAGCAGTGGTGGATGTGGGGAGAGAGATGGCGAAGTTTTGAAATTTGTAAGACTGGATGTCAATTATGACTATTAAGGTAAATACATTGTTTGTTCTCTATCAAAACCTTTCATTTGCTAACTATGCCTATCAGTAATTAGTGCCTTCAGTAGTTTGAATCTTTTATTTAGCTGGCAGTAGTGGCGCTCGCTGTATTGCAGTAGTTCGAGTAATGAAGATTTTTGGTGAGGTAAGTGATTTGTGAAAGATATAGGTTAATGTTAGTCAGGGCCATTCTTTTGCAGGGATTATTGAAAGTCAGATTGCGTTGCGCTAAAAAAAATATTGTGTGTCAGTTTAAGCACAGTCATGTATAATTGTTCAAAAGGGGATGTTTCAACTGACTTGATGGGTATTCCATTGGACGTCCAATTTTCGGTCTTCCAGTGACCAATTTCAGTTCTGTAACTGTAACAGAACTTCTGAAATCCAGTAAATCCTGTGCATTTTCCCATGTACTAGTCTCTAGAAGGGTCAGGAATTTGCAAGGGCCATTTCCAGCAAACGTGTAATAGGACCCAGTGCCATTTTTTCTCTCCAATTACCATCGCATATTTTCCAACTAACCAGTCCCATGTACGCATTATATGACTTCAAAACAGCAGGTTGTTGCACTTGTGTCTTCTTACGTGCTTGTCTACTGTACCGCGTAGCTGCTCCCAAAGGTTCAACTTGGTCAAAATTTGTACTAATTGTAACGCATCTGTTGTTGTGCCATCGAACACATAAGACTTCACCATTCCTGTCGAACTGTCAGTCATAGTTTCCTCATTTTCAGTTCGTTGCTGCTCAGTAGTGGACAGTCACCAACTCGATTCTCTCTGACAGTCCCAGTTGCTCGAAAACCCAAATTTCTCAGATTAATCAGAAGATCTCTACTAGTGAAGAAATTGTGTCTTCTGGATCCTTTCGACAGGATAAATCAAATTTGAAACAGTAGGCACTTGCTCCACAAAGAGACCACAACTTATAGCCAAATCTAATAGGCTTGCCTCGGATAAACTGTCCATATGGAACTGTATTACTTACTAATGGGTAACATATTCATAAATATACTTACATAATACACTGTAAATTTCAAAGTAACTTCATATCCTGTAATATATATATATATATATATATATATATATATATATATATATATATATATATATGTGTGTGTGTGTGTGTGTGTGTGTGTGTGTGTGTGTATATGTATATATATATACACACACACACACACACACAATTTTGGCAAAGACACTATGTGCAGCGTGCTATTCCCTATGGAACCTTGCACCAGTGTGCACTCCTTCATGCCTCAAAGTAGCCTCTTTCGATAGATGCAATTTGTCTTCAGTTATTGAATAATGTTTTGGAGAATACGTGCTGGGAAAATGTATAATATCTCCAAGACACAGAAATGAGCTGTATGAATAATAACAAATATTAGTAACAGAGCACACTGCAAAGAATTGTTCACAAAGTTAACAATTCTGGCAGTTCTGTGTGAATACATGTATAACAACAAAATGTGTATAAGAAAAAATCTTAATGTGTACACCACAAACTGCATAATACCTGACCATGGAACAAAAAATCTCAAAATATTGTCTTAGGTGGAACAACATGTTCTGCTGATTATTGTTTATTCAAAACTAGTTTTCAGCCTATTGGACCATCTTCAGGAAACAACTGAAATGGGCACTAGTTTTTAGGTTACGAAACACTGTGAGCAAAGATACAATCCCCTTGCATAGAGTGTTGTGCATCAGATTTGTTCCTTAACATTAAGATTACAATTTAACAACAATAATTAAACAACCCGATATTACAGGTTAACTTTTTATAATGCTAAATTTTGTAGATGTTGACATTGGCTGAGAAACTATTAAATTGAAAGCTCTTCATTTATGTTGCGCAATGAACATGTTGTTTAACATTGTAAACTAAACTTTAAGCAATGGATAGTATTATACACAGTAACTAAAATACAAAATCTTACAGTATTATGATTTATATATAAACATTTAACCCGTAAAACACACACATCCAGTCCCTTGCTGAATTATTAACACACGTACAAACACTAACAGGCCCTACTTCTCACATATTGTTCATATACTATGACCAACAGAAACGTGTGCAGTGAAATGTAACTTACAAGCTACTTAATTTGATGTACTGGTGTCAATTACAATTTTATAACATAAGAATACAATAATAAAGGTACAAAATACATCATTAAAGAACATAACAATACAGATAACATTTGTAGTGTCACAGGCTTTACAAAAGAATAGAAATAAACATATACATCAGTATTACAGGAATTATGATATAAGTAAATACATAAAAGATCAGAATAACTTTTGAAACATCAACTTTACACATGAGCATTAAAACAGAACAGAATAAATAATGTCTAAACATCTTTACAAAGAAAATAACATATTATTAGAAAAATTCCACAACATAACTCATATCAGTTAAACACATAAAGACAGGGAAAACACAAATATACAAGAGTACACAAACACATAGCAGAATAACACAAGAGGAAAAGGCAGGGTTTGTTTTCAGTGTAACATTTGATACTGCAGTCCAACCCAAAACTTCATTCCATAGATCTTTCGTCTTATTTCAACATTTGTTTCCACCAAAATAATCCAATCCAAGCATGCTTTCTGTATTTATATGTTCACATATTTCTTACCTCATTATTTATTTTCCATTATCTTACCTCATCATTTATTTCCAAGAAAATCCTACCTAAACCTGTTGTCACGAAACCCTACTTTTTTGTTCATATCCTCTTTCAAAAATAGTTTTTCTCCACTGTACACTACTTTTTTGGCCAAACCATTTTCTTATAGCTTCTCAATACATTTCTTCCAATTCGTCATAACTCATTCTCTTATATAGTCTACCCCCTCTTAAGCTAACTTAAATCTACTGAGCTCAGATGCTAAACTAAGGGACGAGGCAATGCAGCAGCACATAACAAATTAACACAAACAGCAATGACAAAAAAATGCCAATTTGCAAAGCAAGCAGCAGTAAATCTAAATTTATCAAAACTGGACATGGTTGTCTCACTGGGAATTCCGCGATCGTTCATGAAATAAAATATGGCGTTTCAGTCTTCGATCGCTATTCTTTTATTTTCAATTACCAGTTTCGGGCTAGCTGCCCGTCTTCAGTTCTGTTAGACAATGTTAAAAATGTAATTAATAAGAGAGATACAGTAAGTGATAAAAATATCTTAGTTTACAAAAAGAAATTTTGGAACATATTAAATGCCAACATACCATGTGTTGTAGTTACAGAGTAACTTGTCCGTACAGAACACACAGTTCACTGTCATAAGTAAAGTAAATTTCAATCTGTTAAAACATTATATCGCAGTATTTAAGAGTAACCTGATTGGTAACAGTAAAAAGTGCCCTCTACCTAAAACAATTGTGCATCTGTTATTATTTCGCCGTATATATTAATGGCGAATATTCTTTTTAATAAAACAATTTTTAAGGTAATAACATATGAATAATCTTTTTGAGTGGACCATGAAACGAAAGATTTTTACATTAATTTAAAATTTCTTTATAAAGAAACATAAAATATAATTAAAATGTAGATACTCTTCCGAAAATGTGCGTTTGCTCTTCTTTGTTTTTGATTGGTGGTGGAGTGGATTTCCCTACGTTAGAAGGTATACAACGCCGCGCCGAGTCGTCTTGCGCCGCGCCCAATTCACCTCGCCGCCAGTACGCTGAGGGCCGTTCCGCTGTAGCTGTTTCCTACTGGGGCGTGCTGTTGCATTCAAGAGTAAGCCTAAAACAGGTCTTTAAAAATCTCATAATAATTCCTGTGCATAAAATCACTTTGTTCATTAAGTAGTAGGCCTGGGGTTTTTCTTTGATGTGCGTATATTTCAATCTCTTCAGAACGAAGGGCAAATGGCACATAGATTAAGACATAAACCAGCAACGACGAAACAAATGAAATACAATAATTCCGGAGTATATAAGATTAAATGTGCTGAATGTGACAGTTATTATATAGGACAAACAGGGCGGTATTTTGAAATTCGATACAGGGAACATTGCAGTCATAGCAATCGAACAGCATTTGGAACACATGTAAAAGAGAGTAGACATGAAGTAAGTAATATAAATGAACAAATGGAGGTGCTACATAAAGCTCCAAAAAGTCTCTATCTCAACGGGCTCGAAGAGATTAATATATACGGCGAAATAATAACAGATGCACAATTGTTTTAGGTAGAGGGCACTTTTCACTGTTACCAATCAGGTTACTCTTAAATACTGCGATATAATGTTTTAACATATTGAAATTTACTTTACTTATGATAGTGAACTGTGTGTTCTGTACGGACAAGTTACTCTGTAACTACAACACACGGTATGTTGGCATTTAATACGTTCCAAAATTTCTTTTTGTAAACTAAGATATTTTTATCACTAACTGTATCTGTCTTATTAATTACATTTTTAACATTGTCTAACAGATCTGAAGATGGGCAGCTAGCCCGAAACTGGTAATTGAAAATAAAAGAATAGCGATCGAAGACTGAAACGCCATATTTTATTTTAAATCTAAATTAACAGATCAAATGCAAAATTACAACTAATATGAGTCAATGTGCAGCAACAAGAAAAATAAATCAGTAGTAAACTGGCTTAACAGCGTAATACAAAGTCAAATTCAGTAACATTATGCCTGGCAAAGAGCAGCAGCAAATGAAATAACTTATATCTAAACATGACATAGCTCAAGCAGAAAAAAAATATTACACTAAAGACAACAGTGCAGACAAGGGAAATGTATATTCACATCTTAATGTCTATGTAATTAAAGTGGTGCACCACAAGAACTAATTCTACAAAAAACTACCAAGTACCCAAAAAGAAAATTATATATGCAGTTACTGTTATTATTCCCTTCTTATTGTTCTTTCCATTCCAAGAGCTTCTTTTTCGAAGAATGTGGATCATAAAATAATTATTTAATAGATCTGTTGACAGAAAGTGTTCACATTAGCAAATGCATTTAATTTTATTTTATGAAACCTATGCTGCAAGACAGCTGGAAACCAGATATAAAATGAAATAAGCAACTATGTACAAAGTAAAGCATAAGAACATCATTCAGTGGTCATGAGGCATTTCATAAGTTAGTAGAAAAATCTCTCAACTAGAAAGAAAGTAGTCATAATCAGGTGTATAGACATAAAAATATTTCTCGTCATTTCATTAGGCATTTCAGTAAATATCATAAATTAAGAGCTCCACAGTGTTATCATATGTTTTCAAGTTTGAGTGTGTCGTATTTGCGATGCTTTCTACAAAGAAATGTCAATAGCGAGGATAATGGCCTCCCTTTTTTTTCTACCTGTGCCTCTGAAAAGGTCCACACTAATGGCTTTTTTTCCAGGCATCTGACACAGCTGGGTGCCCATGACGCATTACGTGCAGGTGGTCACTTAACTTTCTTAAGGAAATATTTACGACAGCAGTTTCCGCTACAGTGACAGTCTCATATAAAAATATTTCACTGGTCAAGAATTTGCGTTACAAATCTGTAGAGACAAAATCCTATTGACATAACAGAGTCCAAAAAATTTTCGGCAGCATTGTAATACATTCACGCATTTACATACATTTCATAACTCTTAAAGTACGATTCTTGGTTTCCAACAACCTTTTTCACAAACCAGAGTCCCTAACCACTACTCATTATTCCTTACCTTATTCGTCGACACTTCTTCAATATTTCGTCATAACAGATACGTAGCACACTCAAATAACTCATATAGCATCAGCTTATTGATTATAAACATACCTCAGCAGCATAATACACATCATCGTCGTAATAATAACATCATAACACAGTCAAATCTCAAAAACGTCGTAGCTTTCTGCAATAATTTCAAAACCTATAGAAAATTCTCTGCTCATTTCAGTAGTGTCATCTACCTCAAACGTACTTTAAAAATCATGATCTCATATCAAATACATCATTCAAAGCTCTCATAGTATCACAATGATTCCGAAAAAATATGAACAGCTCACAAAGTACAGACAAAATACAATTTCGTAAGTGTGAAGTTATCCAACTGTGTAATTGTGTAATCATGTGTCACTGACATAGTAAAAAAAAATGTTTATCTCTCAGTTAAATGATCAGATAGCTGTGTAATTTGTGTGTTAGAGAAATATGGTACCGATGTGTAAAGTTGTATAAGCAAATACCATATTAGCTAGGGCTCCTTGTGCTTGCGAAACACATGGTACACAAAGTAAGCGTGTACCCCCCTGAGGATTAATGGAATTATACCCTCAGGTGTTACAGATTACAGCAATGGAATGAAATGTATCACGGAAAACTTTCTTTGTAATTCAAAAATCTTGAAAAATAAATGGTTTAAGTACAAAATTAAGCACTCAAATACGTGTACTGTAGCGCTAAACTGTGCGTCTTGTTGTAAGATAATCTCTGTGGAAGTGTCGTATTTATCGACCTCCGAAAGCTAAGTTCTGCAGAAGCCAATGTACTTACCTCATGATAAACAAAAGTGAAATGCTTTGCGTATAGATATCTTAGTTATTACGCTTATTGCCGTGATGAAAAAAGTACTGCTGTAACGTATTGTTGTCCTTCGGAAAAGGCTGTCTCCTATGTAAGTAGGCTGTTTAGGTTTTTATATTGGTAACGCCACGTAGCGCTCTGTATGAAAATCACTGGCTCTGCTGTGTGCAGTCTGTGGCTAGTTTGCATTGTTGTCTGCCATTGTAGTGTTGGGCAACTGGATGTGAACAGTGCGTAGCCTTGTGCAGTTGGAGGTGAGCCACCAGCAGTGGTGGATGTGGGGAGAGAGATGGCAGAGTTTTGAAATTTGTAAGACTGGATGTCAATTATGACTATTAAGGTAAATACATTGTTTGTTCTCTATCAAAACCTTTCATTTGCTAACTATGCCTATCAGTAGTTAGTGCCTTCAGTAGTTTGAATCTTTTATTTAGCTGGCAGTAGTGGCGCTTGCTGCATTGCAGTAGTTCGAGTAACGAAGATTTTTGGTGAGGTAAGTGATTTGTGAAAGGTATAGGTTAATGTTAGTCAGGGCCATTCTTTTGTAGGGATTATTGAAAGTCAGATTGCGTTGCGCTAAAAAAAATATTGTGTGTCAGTTTAAGCACAGTCATGTATAATTGTTCAAAAGGGGACGTTTCATACATACTGTAATGACACATTCCGACGCAGAGACATACAATACCTTAAAGGCTGCGCCAAAGATTAAATTGAGAGGCATGTAGATTATAATCTTTGTAATGTTCACATTGGATTCTCTTTTGTTTCATACTCCAAGGAGCTAAGGGACACTTTCGATTGTTGCCTCGTGGAGGATGGACGTGATTTTTGGACTGTGAGAAAGGCAGCCATGTAGTTAGTAATTATGGTTTGTGCGACTAGCAGAGCAAGTCTTATTGTCTTGTGAATAAAAATAGTGAGAAGTATCGAAGTGTTACGAAAATTATTTAAAGCAACGTAGCATTGTATTCCTTGGTTTCCACCGTCTTCGTGAAGTGAACCGATGCCGACTTAGGAAGATACACACGGTCAACAAAGAGAAGAACTTCGATGGCGACTGATGAATTAATATTGTGGCAGAAGGACTAATTCTACGTCTAAGGTGAGAACTCTGATTAAATCAACAATGACGTAGAATTCAAAATGTAATTAATCGAAATGGTAAATTATATTACAGGCATATTTCACGCAGCACTGTATTTGTCCGCATTCAAGCCAGTCAATACGATCCGTCAAAAAGCCTTTCAAAAATTCTAAAGTTAAAAAACACAATAAAATTCAAATGTTTTTTATTTATTTCGCCACACTGGCGACCGCTGACAGGGACAGTGCTGGTGGAACAAAGAGTAAGTACTTGATTGTTGTGCTACAAATGTACTTGTACTAATTACTGTTTCTCTGTTACATGACGCACATGGAAAATGATGAATAAGGTGAAACAATATTATCTGTATAAACGGATGGCACAATAACCAGAAGGAACAAGGACAAGGATTTACAAAACTAACGTAATCGTGAGTGACGCAGCTCAGCCGGAATTAAGGTAGGAAAGCGCAAACGCATGCAGTGGCTGCACCTTGGCTTAGCTCCACTTAAAGCAGAACCTTTTCCTTTCCATATTGAAATCCTGGTAGTGTTTGTGGCAAAACACAATTACACTTTGATAATTACTTTTTTATGTTCAACAATCGCAGAATTAGAAGACGTAGTGCGCCATCTTGTACATTTCCGACGCGCAACAAATAACAATCGCGAGATATTTTTATTAATTAAACTGCGAGAGAATTTAAAGATTTAGATTAACAGTAAAGTACAGATAAAAATAATATCTCCACAATGGAATCGGAGAACTTTAATTTGACAAATGTTCATGGACACGTCACCGATTCTGACAATAGTGACGTAAATGATGACGCAATTAGTTTTTCAGCACAACATAATGTAGAAGTAAATACGATTCAGTTGCACTCCACAGGGATTAACAATAATGAACCACTTGCAAATGAAACCTTGTGCACAGTCGATGAAGCATCCATTACCAGATCAGATGAAAATATTTCGCGTGAAACCAGTGAACCTAGCCCGGTTTCGATTCAATCAGATCGTGGTAGAGAAACAATGGCTACAAATAATGGCATAAATACAAACACACAAGCTTCGTCAGTTACGCTTGAGGCATTATATAGTCTGATGTCAAACGTGAGCGAGCAATTATCTGATTTAAAGATCAGTCACAACACAACGAACACAAAACTGGCGAACATGCACAGACATTTCGATCAACGCTTAAATAAACTCACCAATGAAATCGATCAAAAGATCGAAGACAAAGTCATCAAAACCGTCAATAGTGTATACAATGTATTGGCAAATGAATTAGAAAAGAAATTGTCAGATCTTACAAACAAACAGGAACGGGAACTGTCAGAAATAGTAGAAACACACAATCAAACACAAACCGTACAAAAAGAAATACATGAAAACGTA
This sequence comes from Schistocerca cancellata, assembly GCF_023864275.1. NCBI lineage: Eukaryota > Metazoa > Arthropoda > Insecta > Orthoptera > Acrididae > Schistocerca > Schistocerca cancellata. The sequence continues at coordinate 220,335,568 of NC_064633.1, read as the reverse complement.
CAGGCTATTCAATTAAATTTAACAAGAGTACAGTCCGCATGTGAAGAAATACCTGACCAAGTTAATAAAGTTAACGAAGAAGTCGGTTTTCTGAAACAGGAGACTCGACGTATCAAGGCGGACATTATCAAAATAAATGAAACTTTAGAAAACGGTAATGTAAATGAATCAATAACTGACCGGGAAATAAAACTTTTTGAAAAATTAGGTAATGAATTCAAAGTAGCCGAGGATAGAATACGCAAGGAAATTGCTGGTAGTCTGAATGTTTCAAATGATTTGCCTACGTCAAGCGGCAGGCAGCGTGACACTTATTCGCCCGTGCCAGATTATGATGTCAATAACGCAGAACATCACGCGCCCTGTCCGGCGTATGTGCACGCACCGGCACAGGCAAACAATGGCTATTCGCCAAACGCGGTGGTGCAACAGGCAGTAGGCGTGTCGCCTTGCATCTCGACGATTCTAGTCGATGAGAGCCTGTTGAAACATAGACAGTTTCCAGTTTTCTCCACAGAATCCAGAAAAACTCATCCAGTCGTATTTGTAAGAGCATTTAAAAATGTCTTACCAAGAAACTGGACTGAGGCACAGAAGATTAGATATGTAGTAGGCTTCACACAAGGCGACGCACTTTTGTGGTCCACAGACATGGCTGAACAGTGCGTCACCTACGAACAATTTGAACGAGCTTTCTTGGAGAAATATTGGTCTGCTGGGGTCCAAGAAAGACTGCGACGTGAGGTATTCAACCCACAACCGTTCAACCTAAAAAACGGCGGGTTGAGAAAGTATTTCGAAAAGTACTTGAATAAGACGCGCTATTGGAACAATCCAATACCGCACGTAGATGTTCTCAAAATTCTGAAAAACAGACTACCCGCGAATTTACGCGAAAAATTGGTAACCATACCGGAAAACGACCTTGAATACTTTCTTTCCGTGCTTGACTCAATTGATCTAATATACGAAGAGCCGAGCACAAGTAATCGGAATGAATATTCCGGAATCAATCAAAACAACGGTAACGGAAATTATTTTAATGGCAGTGGACAAAACCCACACAGTTGGCATCCGTATGCGACAAGGCCAAATAATGGAACCTGGAATTACGGGAATCGGAGGAATTCGGCGCCACAGAGACGTGAAGACCGAAGGTATAGTACAGATTACGGTCTACGCCGGTATGGAAATGATAGAAATCACGTGAATAATTGGTCAGGCCCGCGTGATGAAAGGCGGCACACAAATGAAAATTACAATAGTTACAGTAATAGGAATGACAGACGAAGGAGGAATAGCGACGGCCGGTCGCAAGAAAATGTTGCACGCAGCGGTCCGGAAACTAATTGGCGACAGAATAACCACTCAGTACACTTTGTAGATGTAACGGACAGTACTGAAGCAACGCCGTTGTCTCCCCCGGTAAACAACAATCGGTTGTAATGAGCCCCCACCGGCCGACCGATTTGACAACAGGGGGCACAAACAAGCACACATTACATCTTAGACAATTATTTTTAAGATATGATCAGGATGCGACCGTAGAAGATGATCTATGTGAAGAAGAGATGAAAGCACCAGACAAGGTAAGTGACCTCGTGCAGGCTGTAATAACAGCAAAGATAGGAACTATAATTACCAACGTAATTTTAGATACAGGGGCATCTACGAATATTATTTCTAACAGTTTATTCAAAGAAGTTTCGAAAGCATTAAAAGTACCAGTGTTGCCAACGGAAAATTGTAAAATCTTGACAGCTGTAGGTAACAAGTCAAAAAGTATTAAGTGGCAGACGCAAATACCTGTTACCATTAGCGATGTCACGATAAACTGTACATTCTTAATCGTTGACAAGTTAATCGTCAATTGTATTTTAGGTATGGAAGTTTTCCGGCAGCATAAAGTAAACATCGACATAGGCAGTGGAGTTTGCTATTTCCGAGTGGGCAGTCGTAGTGTGAAGGTTAATCTTGTAAAGTCAACAATAGATCGTAATGGCCAATTACAGAAACAAGCTGAAGTAAAATTAGTTTACCCACAAGTTTTATTGATAGATATTCCTTTCCCCAAACAATTAGACACGGAAATAATTAACGAACAGGCCGCCCACGAGAAGGTAGGAAAATCCACTTGTCTTTCAGAAACTCAACAAAATGAACTGGCAGATCTTATTTATGAATACCGAGACATTTTTAGAAAACAGCCGACAATAATCAAAAAGTATGAATACAAAATGGAAGTCTACCCACATAAAACGTACTGCCATAAATCATATGCGATACCATGGGCAAAGAAGGAAGCGGTTCGCAAAGAAATAGATAGGATGGTTCTATGGAAGGTGATAGAACCTTCGCATTCACCGTACTGCAGTCCCATCCTAGCTGTCAGCAAACCTGACGGGTCAGTCAGATTAGTACTTGATGCGCGGGAAATTAATAAGATCATCGTACCAATACGCACTAGGCCGGAGAACTTAGATGAGCAATTGCTTAAATTTCATGGAGTGAAGTATTTAACATCCGTTGACATGAAGGCTTCGTATTGGCAAATAGCCCTACATAGTGATAGCAGAAAATATACTGCGTTCATTCATGCTGGCAGAAGCTATCAATTCCAAGTACTGCCATTTGGACTCAACGTGAGTGCTGGGGTGTTTATAGAGGCTTTAGACAGAGTATTGGGTCCAGAACTGATTAGCAAAGTGACGTTGTATGTAGACGATCTCTTGATAGCCACGGACACCTGGCAAGAGCATGTAGAATTGGTACACAAGGTGTTCCAAAAGTTCCGAGAATATGACGTCACAGCAAATTTTAAGAAGTCCGAATTCGGAAGGGATCGAATAAAATTTTTAGGCCACATTATTTCACCAGGCGGAATTTTACCAGATCCAAAAAAGCTTGATGCCATAAAATATTTCCCCTCACCACAAACACGGAAACAATTGAAAGCTTTTCTGGGGCTCACGTCATTTTTTCGAAAATTCGTGCCCAAACAGTTACTGAATAGTGATTCCCTACTCAACCTTTTAAGGAAAAACCACACATGGTTGTGGACAGAAAAATGTGAGGAAGATTTCGAAAAAATCAAACAGGCACTCATAAACGCACCCATTCTGAAGCATCCTAACATGAACTACAACTTTTGTTTGAGCACGGACGCCTCATGTCAGGGATTAGGCTCTTGTCTGTTCCAATTAGTAGATGATAATGGAAAACAAAAAGTAAACATAATTAGTTTTGCCAGTAGAACGTTAACGGAATGTGAAAGAGCCTATTCGGCAACTGAACTTGAAGCGTTAGCTGTAGTGTGGGCTTTCCGCAAGTTCCAGTACTATCTCTGGGGAAGGCATACACGAGTGTTTTGTGACCATCAAGCATTATCGTTTTTACTCACATGCAAATTGTTGCACAAACGGATTGCACGTTGGTGTTTATTCCTCCAGGAATTTGATTTCGAGATAGTTTATATCAAGGGTGAACAGAATGTAATTGCCGACGCATTATCGCGCTTGCCACAAGGTTTGAGCGAGTTCAATGAATTGATCGAACAGACTTCTGATTTTAGAGTTTTTCTGATGCATGATGGCACATTTCAACCATATTACAGAAAGATGTGTAAGGACATGAGCAAACTACAAAAGGAAGACAATAGATGGAGACAAGTTATACAAAAACTGCAGGCAGATGACAATAGTACACTGAAACAATATTACACAATGTCAAACGATGTTCTTTTCTACAGGCGCAATCCACAATCCAACACCTGGTGTGTCTGCATCCCGGAAGAATACATTGACAATTTAATAAGACACACACATAGAGTATGGGGACACTATGGGGTATCAAAATGTACAGCGAAAATATCAACGTATTGTTACTTCCCGAACCTCAGATGCAGGATTGAACAAATAATAAAAAAGTGTACAATATGTCAGAAGGTTAAACATCTTAATAGATCTTGTTTGGACGTATTACACCCTATCATTCCAACTAGACCAAGAGAACTAGTTTCCGTAGACGCAGCAGGACCATATCCACGAGCTAGGGGAGGAGTTAGATATGTGATCGCATTTTATGATGTCTTCACAAAGTACTTAAAAATGTATGCTATAAAAGCAGTACTGTCGGGATCAATAATCAAACGCATGATAGAAGACTACATACCACTAGTGGGAAAACCGAAAATTATATTAACTGATAATGCAACAAACTTCACTAGTAATAAATGGAAAACATTTCTCGAATCTCAAAACATAAAACATATATTGGTATCCAAATTTCACCCAGAATCGAGCCCGGTTGAGAGAAATTTTAAAGAATTTAATCGCTTTATAAGAACTTATATACCAAATAAACAGACAAAGTGGGTGGAATACCTAGCCCCTTTTCAGCATATTGTAAATAATTTAATTCATACTTCAACAGGCTTTACACCTACAGAGTTAATGTTTCAAGGCACAGAACTTGACGAATGGGCTAAACCTTTACCTAAATTAGCCACAAAGGAAATAACACTAGACGAAAAGGTACGTCAAGCATTACTACAGATGGAAGAACAAGCAGAAATAAGGAAAAAACAATTCAACAAAAAGATAAGAAAGGTTACAGAATTTAACATTGGACAGGAGGTACTATTACGTACCCACCCAAAATCCTCTAAAATTAAGGCATTAAACAAAAAGTGGCAGTTGTTGTATGATGGGCCTTTCATTATAATAGACAAACCCCACCCAGGATGTTATCTGTTAGGTAACACACGAACGGGCAAGGTGAAAGGGTTATACCCCCACAAGGATATCAAGGAATTTTTTCATTAAAGGTTATATGTTATTTTAGCAAAATTAAAATTATACAACCTTGGATCACATAGTAAAATTGCTGTCATTAACCTAAGAAACTTGCGAACACGAAAACAAAGGACTGTCAGTTTGTGGAAAACATGCATTAAACTAGAAAACATAACTGAAATTTTAGTTAAACATCGAAACTAGTAACCAACTGGGGGCATATGCCAGCTAAAAAACGCATAGTCAACTACACCTAATGAAACATGTGTTACTGTGAGTCCTAGCACTATAAAATAAACCATACGGTACTTTTGTAGTCTAACTCAGTTATTTAAGAGAGAGGAACGAAGACAAATTAACGCGAAGGCCAGGGTTTGTTCGCTTGAGACGAGCAACAAGCCACGCGTCGAAGTTGCAATTCAACGCTCAGCTGATGTGCACGCGATAGCTGCATGTCAAGACAAGGTCATTGGCCGCGCTGTAGGCAGCGAGCCGGGGAGAAATCTTCCCCCTTCCCTGTCCGATCAGCTGAGTGTATACAAAGCGCGAAGGCGCATGCGCGGTCGAGTCCAGGCGTCACGTGACTCTGTTACACGATGGTGGCTATCACGAATAATGTTCACCAACAATGCAGAGTTTTCCCCGCGCCTACAGTCCAGTCGTGGTACATAAGCGCGCTTGCGCGGAACGTTTAAAATTTTTGAGACCACTCTTACTATGAGACACAGTAATGAAGGCCATTCAAAAACACGAAAATGGTACACAAGTCTTGTAAATAGTAGTTTACAAAATTTAATTATAAGCTGGTACTACGTAATAAAAGTGAACATACAAGTACATACTGGTCATGGACGGTATTGTAATATTATATTATACTGAGAAAAAAATCTTAGCTTGTACGGAAGGAGAAAGAAAATAGAAAAAAAATAAATAAATAATGCAGATAGATAACCGGAAGAAAGGCTATGTACACGAGAACAACACACCATTACATATAGGGAGAACGCAGCAAAGAGGAAAGCAAAGAGATAACGCATACATTTACATTACACAGTAGCTAGCGATTTTCAGAATGAACAACAAGGTAAACGTGTGAATTTTTGTGACGAAGGAAAAGAATGGCACAAAAATAGGAAAATAATAAACAGATCTATGCAGCGTGAGTAATGAACTGAATCGCTCTCAAAACAATTACCTAGGGTTTATAGAGAGAGAGACACACATTAACGTTAGGAAACACCTAAAGCACTCAGCAAACAACTTTGTAGAATATATAAGCTATACACGAGGTTACGTGTACGAAGGCTAAAGTGTAAAGGAGGAAAATATGGAATGATTGCGCATTAATGGACCGTAAGGCAGTTATGTATGTAAGAAGAAATATTTAGTTGTAAGTATTATTAGTATAAGAGACGATGCTCAGCACACCCTGAATTATTTTGGAATATTGAAGGAATGGTGCAGGGTACCGAAAAAGGGCCCCACCAGCAAAGTGTATAATATAGTGGTAGATATTTTTTGTGTGTATAAACGTATGTATGAATGTGTGAAAGGCGAAAGAAGCTCTGTACATGTACGGAACTTAACCAACGTAGAAGTGTATAAGGAAAATTAAACTCTTAAGACAACCTCGTATAAACAGGTATACCTAACGTCAAGAAACAATTAAAACCGTAAGACTCTACGAGTTTACGAGAAAATACGAAAAACCTGATACAAAGTGCAACATTAGCGATTCTTCACTCATGTATGCGGAACGAAGATATGAATTACTTTACGCACTTGAAACATGAAATGATAAATCATGTCAAAACTATATCTTTCATACATTTCACGATTTACAGTCACAAAGAATGAAAATGATATCGCCGCTGTACGAGAAACAGGTAAGTAGTGTGATCGACGACCTGTAAGCAAAGGAATCGTCTATAAAATAAACTATGAAAAGAAAAACGTCATACAGAATTTCATGCTGCACTGAAGCTATGAAAGTCGGATTATTCGTGTACATAGATTTTCATGACAACCGATGCATTAAAATGTCTGTATTTTTTCTCCCATGATAACACAAGACGCCTATAAGCGCACTTTAATTGAAGATGATACACGCACACAAGGGCGTGCCGCTATTATGAAACACTGTACATATTAATAGTAGTTACACCCTGAACTTCAAAATTTTATGTTTATATGTCCATGTTAATGTAGGAAATTTTATTAGAGGTAATGATTTTCAAGCACACCAGAACGTGCTTAAGCACAAAACACTGTACATATTAGGGTTATGCTACATATAAATGATTATTTCGTGCATTTTCAGATTTTATAGGTAAAAACCGTAGCATACACGTAGTCGTTGCCATTACCCTAAGTAGAAGGTAGAAAATTCCCTTCCCAAGCTGCAGTGGAGCGGCTACAGGTGTGTTCTCTGCATGCTGAGGCATGTCGTTGCGTATGAAGAATACGTAACGAAGGTAAACCTTAACTCACACTCGAGTTTAAGAAAGAAAACAAAGGACTTGTTCCTTCTAACTGATTAATGGAAAAGGGTGTGTGTGTCAGTAAAATCCAAGACGAAGAAGCCACTATGAGTGGTCAAAACTTTTTTCAATTTTAGTCGATAGTTTTTTCCTGTAATTAATGTAACTAATGTATTGTATGTGTTTTATGTTATTCCATTGTATGTGATGTACTTTGTATTTCATGCCAAGTCCCGTGACTTACAAATTTGTGAATATTTATGTACATTGACCAGAAGTATTGAGGGGAATGAATCTCGGTACAATAGGTAAAAGGGGTTAATGCGAAGAAAAAAGTAGTGAAAAGAAAGTTTCGATCGCAATACTCGCGGTTAAAGTGGTGTGTGTAGAAATTGAAATTGTGCAAAGTAGTGCTACGTTGCAAGTGTCAGCGAGCCTAAACAAGGGACATCGAAAAATTGAAGCTAGTATCGTCAAACGACCCATGGCGTCACAATAGGAAGGGACAATGCCAAACAAGTTTGACATGGTACGCTTCTTACCTGCTGCTGCATCGACGGGATCGTCCTCCACCTCGCACAGTGTGGTGTGTTCTTCGGGGCACATATTCCAATGTACCTCGTTGTATCCAGTCTAAGTACTGGAAGGAACTACAAAAAGCACACGCATACTGAGGTTCGGAAGTCTTGACGGTACCCGCACGTCGGTGTATATTCAGTGCACTGGCGCGTGCATTCAACCACGTCGCCAGCTAACGGACGACCAAACAATCAGGCGCGAGTATCACCCGCCCATATTCAACACTGGGTCTAGCGAACAAAGCTCGTCGCCCCAGAATAAATACAGAAAGGCATACAAGGACTTAATTTTCACCTCAGATGAAGAAGGAAACATTTGTAAATAACGTTGTATTCATTGTATATTTTATTGTACAAACTTTACCACATGATGTTGTTTTCTCAGTGTTAACCAAAACTTTGTATATTAGGATTAAGGTTTGTAAATATTAGCATAAGTATACCAAAAACTGACACACACTCAGTAATACCAAAGAATTCACAGTGCCATGAAAATGAGACAATAGAAATGAAGTTTGTAAATAAAAGACCCCCAAACCTATCAATTGCAAGGTCGACTACTGTATCCTGTCAACCAAATAAAATTTTCTAGTGACAGTATACAGTAGGGGGGCAGTTGTAATGACACATTCCGACGCAAAGACATACAATACCTTAAAGGCTGCGCCAAAGATTAAAATGAGAGGCATGTAGATTATAATCTTTGTAATGTTCACATTGGATTCTCTTTTGTTTCATACTCCAAGGAGCTAAGGGACACTTTCGATTGTTGCCTCGTGGAGGATGGACGTGATTTTTGGACTGTGAGAAAGGCAGCCATGTAGTTAGTAATTATGGTTTGTGCGACTAGCAGAGCAAGTCTTATTGTCTTGTGAATAAAAATAGTGAGAAGTATCGAAGTGTTACGAAAATTATTTAAAGCAACGTAGCATTGTATTCCTTGGTTTCCACCGTCTTCGTGAAGTGAACCGATGCCGACTTAGGAAGATACACACGGTCAACAAAGAGAAGAACTTCGATGGCGACTGATGAATTAATATTGTGGCAGAAGGACTAATTCTACGTCTAAGGTGAGAACTCTGATTAAATCAACAATGACGTAGAATTCAAAATGTAATTAATCGAAATGGTAAATTATATTACAGGCATATTTCACGCAGCACTGTATTTGTCCGCATTCAAGCCAGTCAATACGATCCGTCAAAAAGCCTTTCAAAAATTCTAAAGTTAAAAAACAGAATAAATTCAAATGTTTTTTTTTTATTTCGCCACAATACGTTTTGTGGCTGCCAGCGGTATGAGTCATTGCCTACTGTCTCTTTTTTAGCGCGCGTCGTTATTGGGATTTGGAGACCTAACTTCTACAAATTCACCTTGTCGAGAGGGCTCTGCTCTGTTTGAATCCCGCCAGTTTTGATGAAATTCAGGTCTGTCGTTACCATCATGTCGTGTGTCGTCATGTCGGTAGATTCCATAGTTTCTTTCTTGTCGGTCACGTGGTGGAGAATTTCTCCCTGAATCGTAACTGCGCGCTGGACCGTTGCGTCTGAAGTTATTCTGTCTCCCCTGATAATATTTATTTTGGTTCCTATATTGTCTGTTTCTCTGATTGTCTCTGTGATAGACATTACCGCGGAGAGGTGATCTTTCCCTGTAATTATTACTACTCTGCCAACGGTTGTCATACGGGTGGTGTCTGTTTTGGTCACGATTTGTGTTGTGAGAATAGCCTTGTCGCGTCAAGTTATTATTTCTTTCATCGCGGAATTGCGACGGATGTGACCTGTAATTGTTGGGTTCCTGTTTTCGCGTTCTGCGATTTCCGCGATTGTCAGTGCCATTTTCCAGTTCTTGTAAGAGTCCCTGAAAAGTTTCAAAGTCGTCTTTGCAACGTCTTGCCAAAACAATATGTCGTAAATGTTCAGGCAATTTGATTAAGCAAATGCGGATGAGTTCTGAGGGGCTGTATGGGTTTGACAGGTACTGATTCTTGTGCAACATGCCTTCAAAATATTTCAGAAGACTGGAAAATTCAGATTGTTCAAAGTGTTTCATCATCATGATGCCATGTTTTACTCGGTCTTGTGTAGCTTGAGACCAATATGCTGAGAGGAAGGGATGATAAAATTCTCCTTCACTGTGACAATCGTGAGTGACCGATCGCATTCTTACAGCTGGTTCATTCTCTATGTAGCCACACATAAATTCTAATCTGTGCTCTAATGACCAGTTGGGAGGAAAACAATGAGAGAATTGGTGGAGCCATGCTTGTGGAGGAATGTAGTTGCCAGAATTCTTAAACGTTTTGAATTTATGTGTAGTAATGAACAGCTTATAGTCAAAATCATCATGTCGGCGAGTCGCATGTCGGTCATTGTTACGTCGTTTCGGCGGTTCCATCTCAAAATTCGGTGCACATTGCCAATTTCTTTCATAACTTCCGAAATGCCCTGTGTTATTATTTTGTGGCTGTTCCGTATTTCTATGTCCCTCTTCCCATATTGGGGCGCGAGTGTCCACTGAAATACGTAATTCTTGTATTACCTGTGTCAGCTGATCCTGTACTTCCCGGATTTCTCTTTTGTACTGTGTATTGATTTGATTTTGATTTTGTTTGAATTTTCTAATTTGTTTGCACTCTTCTGTATCATTAAAGACTACCGGTTTTGTGTCATTCAGATTATCATCTACCTTTGTAGATAAATTATTTAGCTGATCCGAAAGTTCAACTACTTTCTCTGATAATGAACTAATTTCCTCCATGTGTCTGTCTGAACCAATTTCAGAGTATCTACTGTGTCCTTTAAGTTTTCCTGAGTTTTTGCAAGTTGCGTAACCAAATCGGTAGATGCAACTAAGTCAATTTTAGCTTGCAAGGTCTCATGATTTTCATGAACAATAGTTTGCAGTTCTTTTATGGATGCTTCGTGATTCTGTAATGCATTTTCATGCCGCAAAAAAATAGGTTGAAAATGCTCACAAATTTGTGTTTTTACGTCATGACAGACTTTTTGACATTTCGATTCAATGTTATGTAACTCAGTAGTTAAATCTTCACGTGTTTGTTCAAGCGTGGTGTCTAACTTTTGAAGATTTTGTTCCATTGTGTCTAACTGTTGCTGTGTTTGTCTCTGGTGTTGTTCCATTGTGTCTAACTTTTGAAGATTTTGTTCCATTGTGTCTAACTTTTGAAGATTTTGTTCCATTGCGTCTAACTTTTGAAGATTTTGTTCCATTGTGTCTAACTGTTGCTGTGTTTGTCTCTGGTGTTGTTCCATTGTGTTTAACTTTTGAAGCTTTTGTCCCATTTGTTGCATTAATTGTAATAACAATGCACTGGTGTCTGAAACATGTTCCTCAGTGCTTTTCGGCAGTGAATTTGCACCGGCAACATTCACATTTTGACAAGCGGAAAATGTGTCTTGACTCATTTGAGAAAACGGTGAGAACCCAAAACCTGAGTCTACAGTATTTGCAATATTGTGTTCTGTCATTAGCGATTCCTGAGGCGAGCTGTTGCCGACCGATCGATCGATAATGCTTCCCTGTTCACTACCTGTTTCACTGTCTACACCATTATTTGACGCCCGCTCCATTTCCCTATGCACAATTACCAAATTACTACTCTGAATACTAGTTAATTCATTATATGGTGGCGCTAACACACTGCTTTCGTCTTCACTGTCATATCTCAGTTTACTTTGGAGCCTAGTATTACGTTTTTCACACGCCATTATTGTCACAACATTTCACACGACAACACAGAAAAGCACAATTTGAAGAGCAAAAATAAGAGAACACATTAACATAGCACTGAAAATAATATCTAGTTAATTGCAGCTGCGAAATACTTGGTGCAAATCTACATGCATGCCACACCTGTTTTACTGTACAACAATGAAAGACTGCAACTACAAAGGAAATTCTCTCTATAATTACGCGCTAGCAATAAACAATAGCTACACTAATTACACAAACTACAAGGAAAAAATTATACATGACTGTGCTTAAACTGACACACAATATTTTTTTTAGCGCAACGCAGTCTTACTTTCAATAATCCCTACAAAAGAATGGCCCTGACTAACATTAACCTATACCTTTCACAAATCACTTACCTCACCAAAAATCTTCGTTACTCGAACTACTGCAATACAGTGAGCGCCACTACTGCCAGCTAAATAAAAGATTCAAACTACTGAAGGCACTAACTACTGATAGGCATAGTTAGCAAATGAAAGGTTTTGATAGAGAACAAACAATGTATTTATCTTAATAGTCATAATTGACATCCAGTCTTACAAATTTCAAAACTCCGCCATCTCTCTCCCCACATTCACCACTGCTGGCGGCTCACCTCCAACTGCGCAACGCTACGCGCTGTTCACATCCAGCTGCCCAACACTACAATGGCAGACAACAATGCAAACTAACCACAGACTGCACACAGCACAGCCAGTGATTTTCATACAGAGCGCTGCGTGGCGTTACCAATATAAAAACCTAAAGAGCCTACTTACACAGTTGAGAGTGATACCGGACATCAGGTTCGATGGAATTGGTCTTATGATTGACAAAAGAAGCACGCAAAGAAGATGTGTAAGAGCTAAATGCAATGGGAAACCAAAAACATATTGTGTTAAATGCCGTGTAACATTGTGTGGGAAATGTTTTGTACCATTTCACAAGAAATAAATAGTTACGACTTGAATACAGTTTAATATGGTATACGATACTGTTAGATCCCAGTGTGCTATTTTGAGGGTGGCCATTATATCAGCATGTATAAATATTCTTTGGCTATTTTTGTACTTATTGTGGTTCATACACCATGTACATTCTAATTAAGGAATAAAAAATTCAATTAAAAACAATTAATATTGGACTTAATGGGTTAAACTGAATTTCATTGGTTGTTAAGCTTTTTATGGCTGCTGGCAAGTTATTGAAAATGTGTGTTCCTGAATAATGCACACCTTTTTGCACAAGACTAAGTGACTTTAAATCCTTGTGAAGATTATTCTTATTTCTAGTATTGATTCCATGAACTGAGCTGTTTGTTTGAAAAGTGATATATTTTTAATGACAAATTTCATTAAGGAATAAATATATTGGGAAGCAGTAGTTAGTATCCCTTGTTCCCTAAACAGGCTTCTGCAGGATGTTGTTAAGTTCACACCACAAATAACTCTTACTGCACGTTTTTGTGGCCGGAAAACTTTAGTTTGGCTGACGAATTACCCCAAAAAATAATCCCATATGACATTATGGAATGAAAATAAGCATAGTATGCCAGCTTTTTCATTTTTATATCCCCTATGTCTGACTCAATTCGAACTGCAAATAGAGATTTGTTAAGACCCTTCAGCAGTTATGTGGTGTGCTCCTCCAAGTGAAATTTATTATCAAGCTCTAATCCCAAGAATTTAACACTGTCCACTTCTTCTATCTGCTTGTCATCATATGTTAGGCATATACTCATGGGACACCCCTTACAAGTTCTGAACTGCATGTAGTCTGTTTTTTCAAACTTTAGCAACAAAGAATTGGCTAGGAACCAGTGATTAATGTCCACAAATATTTTATTAGCTGATCTTTCTAAGACTACACTTTGATTTGCTATTTATTGTAATGTTTGTATCATCGGCAAACAATACGAACTTGGCATCTTGTAGTGTTGCTGATGAAAGGCCATTGATATATACGAGAAAAGGTAAGGGCCCCAATATGGAACCTTGTGGGACCCCATATGTAATTAGTTCCCAGTTGTATGATGCCTTGATACATGTCTCTTTCCTAATAACTCCCTTTGTTTCTTGCCAGAGATATAAGATTTGAACCATTTTGCAGCATTTCCTGTTACACTATAATATTCTAATTTATTTAAAAGGATATTGTGATCAATGTCTTTGGCAGATCACAAAGTATACCAGTTGCCTGCAATTTTTTGTCTAATGAATTAAGCACATTTTCACTGTAAGTGTAGATAGCCTTCTCAATAATAGAACCCTTTAGAAACCCAAACTGTGACTTTGACAGTATGTTATTTGAGATAAGATGGCTATAAAGCCGATTGTACATTAGTTTTTATAAAATTTTTGAGAATTCTGGCAAGAGTGAATTTGGACGAAAATTTGATGCTATTTCTTTATCTCCCTTCTTTAACAGTGGCTTAACTTCAGCATATATCTACCATTCAGGAAATATTTCACTGATAAACGACTGATTACACAGATACCTAAATATGTTACTTACCTCAAAATCACATTCTTTAATTAAGTTTGTTGATATTTCATCATACCCACTAGATGTTTTTGATTTTAAAGATTTTATGATGGACATTATTTTTGCTGGGGTAGTGAGGGTCAACTTCATATTGTGGAAGTTACTTGAAATATCTGGTCTGAGGTATTCCATAGCAGCATCTACCGAACCTGACAACCCCATCTTCTCAGTAACAGTTATAAAATGTTTGTTAAAAAGTTCTGCAACACTATACACATCTGTCACCAATGTATCATTTACTCTTAATGCTATTTGTTCCTCTTCATGTCTGGTTCTACCGGTCTCCTCCTTCACAATATCCCATATTGTCTTTATTTTGTTGTCTCATATGACTATCTTTTCCTTGTAATATATTTGCTTTGATGTCCATATTACAGTCTTTAATATTTTGCAGTATTTCTTGTAATGTGCTATAGCATCAACATCGGAACTGTTTCGGATTGACAGATACAGTTTTCTTTTTGTTTTACAAGATACACCTATTCCTTGAGTAATCCATGGCTTCTTTGTAGACTTTGCTCTAACCTTGATAAGTTTTGGGGGAAAACAGTGTTCAAATTAGGTAAGCAGTTTATTAGCAAAAGTCTTATGTCTTTCATTCATGCCATGAACACTGTAAACATCAACCCAGTGAATGTCTCTGAGGAGTGTCCTAAAATAGTCAATTTTTGGCTTTTGATTACCCTCTTGAGCTCAGATTTAACAGATTTTATATCCTGTTCAGTATTAACATTTAACAGAAGGAACCGCATGTCATGGTCTGAGAGGCCATTGACTATTGGTTTTGTAATATAATTTTGTTCATTGGACTTTTCTATAAAGATATTATCAATGGCTGTTTGTGAGCATTTGACTACCCTAGTGGGGAACTTTACAGTGGGAATTAAGTTGAAGGATAGAGTTACTAACTCAAATAAGTTCTTATTGCGAGAGTCTTTAAGGAAATCTACATTGAAATCACCAGCAACCACTATTTTCTTTGTTTTTGGTTGTGAAATGGGCATCAAGGTGCTTTATGAACAGATTAAAGTTACCTGCAGGTGCTCGATATACACTTAATATTATGAAGGACTTTTTGTGAAATTCTGCGTCTGTTGCACATGCTTCCATATGCTGTTCTAGGCAAAATTTATGAATGTCTATATTCTTAAATTTATGACAGTTCCTGATGAATGTGGCAACTCCTCCTTTCTCTATTTCTGATCTACAAAAGTGAGATGCTAACCTAAACCCTGTAACACTTGAAAGTTCTATACCAGTGGTCACATGATGTTCAGAGAGGCAGATTATGTCAGCTGGGTTTGATGACTCTATTTCATCTATGCAGATAGTTAATTCATTAATTTTATTTCTCAGTCCTCGAATATTTTGATGCAATAAAGATAGCTGACATTTCACATTGACTGAGGTAAAATTGGGTAGAGTTAAAATATCTGCTGACTGTTGAAAATTCTTAACCAGTAGCTGTTTATGTTGATGTAATAAGATAGAATTATGTTTTTTGGTTTTTTTCTTAAACTGAAGCTTTGTCTCAGTTCTAACCTCTCTTAAAATTTGGTTTCTTTCTGTCCTCTCTACCCTAAAAAAGGGTCTTTTCTGAACCCTATAACCACTGGCATTTTACCATTCCTGCTATTTTCCCAGCCAATTTACCCATCCCCTACCTGTTGAGGTGAAGGCGATGCCTAGTACAATCCCACCTATTGAGAGAATCAGCAGGAATCACACCTATGTGTGACCCTGCACCCTACAAAGCATCCGTTCCAGCTCCAAATTAACTCTCTTGACAGAAGAGTTCAAATGAGGTCGGTCATGGCGCTCAAGAACAGATACAAACTCAAAACTAGTATGCTTCGATGCTGATGCAATCTTTGGCAGGTCACACTCTATACTGTACCCAGGATCTCTATCAATACTGTTACCTGCCACACCCACTATAACCATGGTGTCTTCCTTAGTGAAATCTTTGCAAAGTGATCCTAAATCCTCTGTCACCTGCTACAGACCAGCACTAGGTATAAAAAAATTGGTGACCTGGTATTCTGATCCTAGTTCATCATGCAAAAGTTGGCCAACACCTCTTCCATGGGAACTACCTATCAACAACACTTTCTTTCTCTTTACTGATTTCCCTACATTCTTACTTTTTAATTTGCTGCTGAAAGTTTGTTGTGCCCTGTCTACACTTCCAACTGCTTGAGGCTCACCAGCTTCTAATTTAAGCAACAGGTCAAATCTATTTTCCACATTCACCACAAAGCTGTCAGACAAAGTTCTAGCCCTGTTCCTCCTGTTGCCTGTTGCCACTTCCCACCTCTCTTTACCCTTCTCCCTCCTTAACCTGTCAAGATCTCCCCTGACCTTGTCTAACTCAGCCTGAATTGTGGCAATTTTCCCCTCCTGTTCTAGTATCTTCCTATCTCTACTACAAATCCTACAAAACCACTCATGAGTCTCATTTAGTTCCCCTATTCCCACGCCACTACAGTCACCCACATGGAAAAAACTACAGCACCCATCACACCAAAACCCCGACCTAACAATCCTACGGCAAATCAAGCACTTTTCACTCATGATAAACGTAATAGTTTATTGAGAATAATTCAGTTAAATTACAGATAAACATGAAAATATGGTTACACAAATTTGGCCTGTACGCAACTGTGTGTAAACAAAAACAACAGTGCAAAGTTTCTGAAACAACTTAAACTTTACACTACTTTCCGGAAATGCTAGTCAAATAACGAAGAGGTACGCTAAGTTAAATTGCTGGAGAGAGCAAAGAACAAGTAAACGAAATTCTATAGATTTGCTGCGGCAAAACGTAAATAGAAAATACGACTGTACGATCTTTTCGCGTTTTATGCTATATTGCGTAAAGTAAAATGAAACCTTTAATGGTACACTTAAAAGGCACACTAATACACCTGTTTACCACGAAATCAGTACTAAACTATATGTTTTATAATCTAAAATGACTTATCTTTACGAGAACACCAAAACTCGCGCTAGTCGCCTGGCTGCCACTTCTAGGGCATATTCTGAGACATCAAGGGATCACCAATTTAGTATTGGAGGGCAGCGTGGAGGGTAAAAATCGTAGAGCGAGACCAAGAGATGAATACACTAAACAGATTCAGAAGAATGTAGGTTGCAGTAAATACTAAGAGATGAAGAAGCTTGCACAGGATAGAGAAGCATGGAGAGCTGCATCAAACCAGTCTCTGGACTGAAAACCACAACAAACAACATCATGGTAACCTTGAAGGTAGGGCACAGACACCATCCTTAAGACGCCAGAAATGTAGCAGCTGCTGTCCAAATTGTACTAAAGTGAGCTAAAGTGGAAAAATAACAAGTGCATTTGAAGATAAAGTGGCTTCACAAAAAGATGAAAAATTGCGAAAACTGAAGATGCAACAAGGTTTCCTTCTATCTCAGCCATCGCTAACAACGAAGAGAGAAGCACTGGATTTCAAAATATGTAAGCAAGATGCAAAAACACTGGTAATCAAATTGCACACCAATGTTATAAGAAATACTCTTTCTAACCTATAAATACCAAACTGTAGAGGCATATTATGTACATCATACAGGTAGTACACAAAAATGTGGAAAAACCTCACAGGCAACACATTTCCACGCCTAGGGAACCTATTGGCGTTCAAAACAGCTTTCAGTCGTCTTGGAATGGATAAATGCAGGTCCTGTATGTTTTTCAAGGTAATCTTATACCATTACTCCTGCAAAATAATGGCAAGTTCAGGTGATGATGATGTGGTGGACAATGACCACACATTCATTTCCCCAAAGTAGACTATAAAGGTTCCATAATATTGAGATCTGTTGAGTGTGGGAGATGTGAAAATTTATTCTCATGCTCACAAAACCAGTCCTGGACGATGTGAGCTGTGTGAAAAGATGCCTTGTCGTCTTGTACAGCAACACCATCAGGGAACAAATATTAAACCAGAATGAGATTTTCACTCTGCAGTGCAGTGTGCGCTGATATGAAACTTCCTGGCAGATTAAAACTGTGTGCCGGACCGAGACTCAAATTCGGGACCTTTGCCTTTCGTGGGCATTGCTCTACATACTGTTTTACCCAAGCACGACTCACGCCCCGTCCTCAAGCTGTGCCAGAAAGTTTCAAATATTAAACCATATTATGGACCTGATCAGCCAAAATGATCTCATAATTCTTGGCAGTAATGCGATCTTCCAGAATCATGATGGGCGCCATGGAATATGACGATGTGAGTGCCCAGTCTATCACCGGACCTATGCCATGTTTTACTCTTTGGATGTAAACTCAGGCAGAAGTAGGAAATAGCATTAATCAAGACCCATCCGACCAAATGACATTCTTCCACTGCTCCACACACAGTTCAGGTATTATGTCTCTGTGACTACGTTTTTTTGTTAAGGAAATTTGCATCACTGATGAGTTGTTTTGGAATTCCAGCTCACCTCAACTTCCCATCTTATGGTGCTCCACTCATATTGTTTCATTGCTGACAGAGTTTTAGAGTGCGACATTCTGTTATGCAGTGTCTTTTGTAGCTGTTGTCCTTTTATTTATCGTCATAGTTAATGACTGTCTGTCACGATATATCTAAACAAACGTTCGTCCACTTTGTGACTTAGTCGATGATGTTATTCCCACAGTCACGGTATGCAGCATGTGTCTTCAAGATGGTGCATCTTGAAGCACCAAACACTTCAGCTATCTTGGTTACAGAAGCACCCACCATATGTGCACCAACAATTTGTCCACATTCGAATTCACTTAGGTCCGACATAATGCACTGACAGCCACACAGAACACTGTTCTGTCAGTGTCTGACACTTGCGACTTCTGCAGTTCATTGTACAGTATGTGTCTGGGGAAAGTACTATTTAACTGCAGTAAGCTTAAGATGGAAAAGGGCCATAAAGATGTGTGGGTCTTATAGCCCAGCCATTGAGTTGAGACATTCTTAAGCAAAAAGTAGGTTAACTCCATTATTATCCACTAAACTCAAGATAACTGGTTGACACTGATGCATAAAATGGTTATCACTCCCCCTAACTGGTTGCGTTATCATGACCACACATTTTTTGTCTGTTCTGCTAAAGCTCACAGCAACTGAAAATGTATAAAATTTCAAATCTCTTTCTCTCTCTGTCATTGCAACGCCTGAACTGTTGAGTTTCATCTCATGTGCTAAGTCTCTTCAACATAATAACAATCTGATTGTAAACTCTTTCTCTCTGACATTGCAAATGTGTAAACTGCTAAGACTCTCTCTCCAGCAAGTCAAGTGTTAAGTTTCATGAGAAATACATGTTATTGAATAAAAGATATAGGAACTTGTAAAATGTTAATTATTATTACTTATTTTTTATAACAATTTTATTCATTGTTAATGTACAGTTTGTACTTTGGTAACTACAGAAAATAAATCACTATTATTAAAACATACTAATTATTTTTTTCTACATCAATGTCCGTTGTCACTTTGCAGTAATTTCCAAATAAATCTTTTTATATAAATTCAGTCTGTATTGGATTCAAACAATTTCGATCTCTAACAAATGCGGGTGTGCAATCTGTAAACTATCCTTATATGAAATTTGTGATTATAGAAGTAATACTGAAAAACTTAAGTACAACAAAAAAACATGAACTTAACATTTGTCTAAGTTCCTCCTTCTCATAAACTTTATGTTCCAACACGTTCTCAACAATATCACATGTTTTGACATGTACTCACCATAGATTGAATCTGTCCATGCTGATCCATATTTCAGCATACAAACCACACAAGCTCATTGTGCTTGGACGCTTTAGATACATGCACAGTGCTAGGTGTTGAGATGTTAACTTCAACACTGCAGCCCCCAAGTATGTTGATGACTGATGGGCTGCCAATGCTGCTGCTGGTCGAGGACTCAAGGAAATGGGGTTTCCTTTCCCCCCTCTTTTCTGTCCTCTTTCCCATCCATTCCTTCCTCCAACCTCCTCCCCCACCCCCTCCACCACTTGTGTACATTCCAGTCAAGGATATATTATGACAAATCAGGTTAGTGCTGCACTTTACAGAACTAGTCTGCAATGGATTTCATAATATGATATATATCCATTCCTGTGATCCATTAATTTGGTTGGTTGTCTTAGTTTACCTTCCTGTACTAGGCAGGAGAATATTATCACTTTTTTTAGAAGCTATGTAACTAATGAAAGAGTGGTGTATTTTGGGTTCATAGTCAATATCATACAGAGATTTAGTTTTACAACATTTGAAATCCTAAGTTTTATAGCCATGAAGCTGTCTTTTAGTGGTGAAGTACTATTGTAATGTTCTGCTATAAATATGTTGTTACATCAATATTTCAATGTTTTATTATTGATTTCCACAATGTTGAGTTCCGCAATGTGAAAAAAATATGTTTGCATACAATAATTTACAATGCTTAGGAATATATGCTTTTCTGTCAGCATAGCGATTTGTTACCATAATTTTAATGTGTCTATTTATGGATGATTCTATGCAACAGTTTAGTAGCTGACTGTATGTTTTTATCACTATTTTATGTCTGATTTTTATGTAGTTGATTTGCAACTGACAGTGTGGTTTTATTCATATTAGACTTTATTATCTTTTGTCATATTGTGCTAAGTTGTTTTTATTTCCAATGTTATGTAATGATTTGTACTTGTCTGTGTTATTTTACCACTATTTTGTGTTTGACTTCTATGTAATGGTTTTATACATGACTGTGTGGTTTTATTCATGTTGGAGTTACCTATCTTGAGCTATCGTATGAAGCTGTCTTCTAAATTTGCCTATTATTCTACTTGTTCATGTTCTGAAAATTTATTTTTGTTGTTACTAGATTGATTGAGGTGTTTAAAATTTATTTCATCGATTTGCTGAGTATGGCACGGATGTGATGATGTGTAGACACCTTTCTACTTCCATTATAAACTGTAACATAAATGTCTTCTTGTAAAGTGTTTCGCTTGATTTGAAAAATGTATTTTGTAACTATTATTACCACATATGTGCTTAATCACTTTATAAAAGCTGAAAAAAGAGAATATTTAGGGTGATGGTCAACAATCCACAAATAGAAAATACAGGCCAAAAGTAGCTAAAAAGCTCCAATAAACATGAGTCTGCAACTCAACCATTGTTGAGATACAACACATTTTCTGTTGTGGTTCATTGGTGTCCAGGAACACACGTGATCTTTAAGTGTTAAAGTAGGTGTTCAAAATGTCGTTCATGCATCTGAATGCAACAATGAACTCGTGTCTGAAATGAGTTGCGAATCCTCTCAGACAGTCCTGGTGTATTCTGTAAACGCTGGAAGGCTGCTTCAATCCACAAGTGTAATGCTGGCCAGTTAGTCTCTGTGTTAGGATGAGTGGTCCAATTATGTGGTCTCCGAGCAGTCCTGCCAGACGTTCAAAGAATAATGCTGCTGATCTAGAATGAAATTTTCACTTTACAGTGGAGTGTGCGCTGATATGAAACTTCCTGGCAGATTAAAACTGTGTGCCGGACCGAGACTCGAACTTGGGACCTTTGCCTTTCACGGGCAAGTGCTCTACCAACTGAGCTACCCAAGCACGACTCACGCCCCGTCCTCAAGCTGTGGTGGTGTTAATAATCTGTAATATTGGGCCTAACAGACTTGGAATGAGGGCAGATAGTGGACAATCGTTGCAAATCTGCTAGAGGTATTGTACCTGGTATTATGGCAGCATACATTGTTGATAAGGAATTTCATCTCCTAAATATAATATGAAAAGAATAACTAAATTTAGTTAAGGAAGGTTGTGACCCTAGGTATAGTCTTATTTATTTTACACCTAACATTCAGTAGACGCTATTTCTTTTTTAAAGATTTTTTTTACAGTGACGGT
The DNA here is from genome assembly GCF_023864275.1 of Schistocerca cancellata. Classification (NCBI taxonomy): domain Eukaryota; kingdom Metazoa; phylum Arthropoda; class Insecta; order Orthoptera; family Acrididae; genus Schistocerca; species Schistocerca cancellata. Next base: position 220,313,517 of record NC_064633.1, on the reverse strand, counting down.
ACACCATGGCAGGACGATCACATTATGAGCTGTTCTATGAGGCAAGTTTCTAAGCAAATGCCATTCTGAAATAAAACTAAAACAAATGGACTTTTCTTAGCAATTTTATTTTTACATCAGAGCCTGTACTGCAATCTATATTTTTACCTAATACGCACCAATATTAAGGCACTTAAACCAGATTTGAACGTGCTGTAAGAGTTGCATAAAGCATATGTTGTGACTTGGCAAGACAGCCAAGCCACTATGACCGGTAGCCGAAAGGCACGCGTTTAAGCTCACGCAGGCTGGTGTGAGGTCTGGAACAGGACAATGTAATTAATATAGCCTATAAGGTACGTTGCTGCTGGAATACTTAACTTTAATTCATAATTGCTGAACATCGGTCTGACAGTACATGCATCACAAGATAAATAGCAATTGATAAAGGCGCCTTGCTAGGTCGTAGCAAATGACGTAGCTGAAGGCTATGCTAATTATCGTCTCGGCAAATGAGAGCGTAATTTGTCAGTGAACCATCGCTATCAAAGTCGGCTGTACAACTGGGCGAGTGCTAGGAAGAAGCTCTAGACCTGCCGTGTGGCGGCGCTCGGTCTGCAATCACTGACAATGGCGACACGCGGGTCCGTCGTATACTAGCGGACCGCGGCCGATTTAAAGGCTACCACCTAGCAAGTGTGGTGTCTGGCGGTGACACTACATTCCTCCCCCGCAAATCGGCGAACGGTTGTGTTATACGGCTTCCGCCCGCCGTGGGGAGGACCCGATATTGATGTATGCGACGAGGTGGGAAGCCTAACAACAGGCGAGGCTGTGCCACCCGCACCCTGCCATTCGGTCCGAGGGGAGCTAGGAAATGCCTTAAAACCTAGTCCAGGGTGCACGCCAACATGCGGTGTATGCGCCCGTAGAGAGACAGGAGGGCCCGAAGGGTCGACCTCCATCGAGCCGGAGCACCCGACGGGCGAAGACGACAGATGGGCCGGAGCGGGCAAGAGTTCCATGGCGGAGGACAACTGGTCCCGGGAAGCGATCGGAGGCACGTGACCCAGGGAGGCGCCCGGCGGTTGCTGCGACGCGTCCACGGCGGGCGTCGCCGGCGGGAACACAGGCGGCGGCAGCGGCGGCGGCGGCGGCGCGTCGCCATGGGGCAAAATGAAAGGCAGCGTCGCTAACACCTGGGGCTGAGGCGAACCAGTAGATGGGTCCCCAGGGCGCTGACCGGACGGCACCGTCGCTGAAAGCAGACGGGGAGCGGCAGATCCCGTGCGACGACAGAGGAGCAGCTGATTGAGATGCCGACGCACCTCACCAGAGTCCACCCCAAAACCAGATACGTAGCGCGGCCGAGGCAACGAAGAATGTGCCCTGCGAGCCAACGCTGTGAACCTCGATAGTTGCGATAATAGACAACATCGCCTGGAGCAAAAGCCGGTGTCTGCCGCTGCACAGGAACCTGATGCGGCGGATGTAGCAAAGACATCAAGTTGCGATGAGGGCGGCCGTGAAGCAACTCAGCCGGAGAGCGACCATCTCGGGGCTGAGAGCGATACGAGGACAAAAAGAGCAATAACGCGTCCTCCCGAGAATGCGACTCTTTTAACTTCAACATCTGTGACTTGAAAGTCCGGACCAAACGTTCAGCGGCACCGTTTGACTGTGGCGAAAACGGCGCGGACGTCAGATGTTTAATACCATTGGCCTTGCAGAATGACTGAAATTCTGCAGACATGAATTGTGGGCCATTGTCGGAAACAATAGTCTGTGGAAGACCTACAATGCAAAAGATAGCGGACAACGCTTGGATGGTGGCTGAAGACGTCGTGGAAGACATCCAGACAACAAAAGGAAAATTACTGAATGAATCGACCAGAACCAACCATCGAGCATTCCAGAATGGACCAGCAAAATCGATATGTAAGCGTTGCCAAGGGGAAGAGGCTTTCGGCCATGCAAAGAACTTCCGCGGTGGCGCGGATTGTTGTTCGGCACACGCCATGCAAGAAGAGCACATAATCGTAATCGCAGCATCGATTCCGAACCAAGTACAGTGCTGACGAGCAAGTTGTTTCGTTCGCACTATACCCCAATGTCATTGGTGGAGAAGCCGTAAGACAGAGGACTGTAACGAACGTGGGACCACGACCCTGGACTGATCATTATCAGAACGCAACAGCAAAACACCACGGCGTACAAAAAGTCTCTCCTTGTGAGCAAAAAATCGGCGAACCAATGGATCCTCGATCCGTAACTTTGACAAGGGCCATTGCGTAGCAACAAGACGCATAACGGTAGCAAAGACAGGGTCTGCAGCTGTGGCTGTAGCTACACGACGAAAAACAATCGGAAACGATTCGACCACGTCATCGGTTTCCGAATCAATGAACATGCAAGCAAGTTCGGAGGAATCGAATGCTCTATCCTCAGCAACAGGCAAACGGGACAACGCATCGGCGTTTCCGTGCTTAGCAGTGGACCGATACAAGATATCGTAGCGGTACTGCGAGAGGAATATAGACCAGCGAATGAATTTCTGCGCTGTACGTGGAGGTACAGGCTTGGTCGGATGAAAAAGCGATGTCAAAGGTTTATGGTCTGTGATGATGGCAAAGTGACGACCATACAAGAAATCATGAAGCTTTGTAACATCAAATACGAGAGCCAATGCTTCTTTCTCGATCTGTGAATAATTTCTTTGCGCAGACGAGAGCAATTTGGACGCAAAGTCAATAGGGCGATCGTGCGAACCATCTTTGTGCGCAAGCACAGCACTGATCCCGAAATCCGATGCATCCACCATCAACAAAAGGGGTTTCTGGGGATCGAATTGCGTAAGGCAAGTAGTGGAAAGCAACGCCGATTTCAACTGGCGAAAGGCGCGTTCGCATTCCGTCGTCCAGACGAACGGAACACCTTTACGGCGTAAGCGATGAAGCGGAGCTGAAATGGAAGAGGCGTGGCGCGCATATTTATGGTAGTAATTTATTTTTCCCAGCACACTCTGTAGCTGCTTCAAATTCTGCGGCGAAGGCAAGTCTTGTATGGCACGGAGGTGCTCTGGACTGGGATGGATGCCTTGGGCATTGAGTACGTGTCCCAGATAGGGTAAGTCACGAGCAAAAAACACACATTTGTCCTTCCGCAAGCGATGACCATTTTGTCACAAGACCTGAAATAATGTTCTGAGATTAGCTAAATGTTCTTCTACCGTCTTTCCGGAGATCACAATATCGTCCAGATAATTTGCTGCAGTAGGGACCTACGCATAAACAGTTTGTAGATATTGCTGAAACAATGCAGGGGCGGATGCACACTCGAATGGCAGTCGTTTGAATCGGAACAATCCAAGATGCGTGTTAACCACCAGAACGCGCTGGGAGTCTTCGTCCACCGGTATTTGCAAGTACACATCTGCTAGGTCCAACTTCGAAAAATATTTACCCGGGCACAGTTTGTCAAAAAGATCTTCCGGGAAGGGTAAAGGAAAAGTTGCAGTCACCAGTTCTGGATTCACTGTTGCCTTGAAGTCCACACAAAGTCTCAATTTTCCAGAAGGTTTTTGCAAAATTACTAAGGATGATGCCCAGAGAGAAGCCTGCACACGTTCAATTACACCTTGTGATTCCAAATCGTTTAATGTTCTTGCGACCTCATCACGCAATGCGTGGGGAACATTGCGCGCTCTGAAAAATTTCGGTTGCGCGTTGACTTTCAGTTCCAAATGTGCGTTATAGTTCTTAGCGCAACTGAGGCCCGGTGCAAAAATGTCTGCAAATTCTTCACATAGACGAGAAACACTGTCTGAAGGCACAGTCTGGTTCACTGATAGGACCTGATTGACTATCGACAAGTTAAACAACTGAAATAAATCCAAACCAAACAAGTTGACTGCAGCAGAAGAACGAAGGACGTAAAATGACACAAGTTTTGTTTGTCCCTTGTATGTTGGAAGAAGGCGGCACTGTCCCAACACAGGGAGCTCGTGACCTAAATAACTAGTTAGCTTAACATTGGCGGCACGCAACGGAGGTTTGCCCAGCTGTTTGTATGTGTCGTGATTGATCAGAGAAACGGCAGCTCCGGTATCGAGCTGGAACGGGATCACTTTGCCGGTAAGGACCAAGTCTACAAAAAATTTATTGTCCTGCTGACGACAAGAGCGACTGTCTTGTGCAACGTGAACTGACACTAGTACAGAATCACTTGCGATTTGACGGGATTTCCGTCGACGTCGACGCACACGTTTTGCGGGACGAACACAGTCACTGTTAGAGAGATTGGTACTGGGAGGAGTGGCACGAACTACATGAATTTCCATGGGCGAAGTGTTGCGAGCCTGAGTATCCTTGGTTCGATTCCCATTCTGGCGCGAAGCAAAGGCCCTGGAATGGATGTGAGTGTCCGATCGGAGCTTTTTCTGGCAAACACTTTGAACATGTCGTTTTTTATTACAGAAAAAGCAAATAGCCTGGCGTGACGGGCAATTCTCACGCGAATGTCTAGTAGCAAACCGCGGGCATGATATCACTGCATTTGTTTGCCGACGCGGGACACGTGGCTGAGAGCCAGGCGGCATTGGCGCGGCCGGGCGCGAGGACTCTTTACTGTTCCATGCAGCTCGCCCGGCGGGCCGGTTAACCTGACACACGGGTGGCGAAGTTTCAAATGATTCCTGAGCAAAGTCAAGTGTGTCCTGCCGATCTAATATGTCCATCACCTGTTGAAGGGAGGGATTGACTAGTTTCAAAATCTGTTCCCTTATACGAACATCAGAAACGTTCTGTGCAATTGCATCACGTACCATAGTATCTGAATAAGGGAGTCCACATTGACACTCAAAAGCACAATCCCTAGTAAGGCCTTGCAAGGTTGCAACCCACTCCCGATTAGTCTGACCGGCCGTACGTTTTGTACGAAAGAACGTATACCGTTTGGCAACAACATTGACTGATTCTTTGAAATATGCATCTAATGCAGACAAAATTTCTTCGTAGGACAGAGTTGCTACGTCGCGTCGGGGAAACAATTTCACTATCACACGGTACGTGGACACGCAAACGCACGATAATAAGAACGGCTGCCGCTCGTTACCTTGAATTCTGTAGGCGGCGAGATGGAATCCAAATTGGCGTGACCACTCCGTCCAGCTTTCCAGTGCCGCATCAAAAGGATGAAAAGGTGGTGCAACTGCGTGTTGTGGCTGCGGGAGTGGTGAAGCGGCGGCTGCCGCATCGTTTTGCAGTGCACGTTGACCCTGGACGAGCTGTCCAAGGGTATCCAATAAGGCCTGCGTCTACTGATTCTGCAAGCGATAAAATTCGGACAGTACATCTGGAGAATGTGGCGAAGCCATGACACAAGTAGATTAGGGTAAACTCAAGACAAACGCAAAATACTCGTCGCCAATCCTCATCGTCAATTTTGTTGTGACTTGGCAAGACAGCCAAGCCACTATGACCGGTAGCCGAAAGGCACGCGTTTAAGCTCACGCAGGCTGGCGTGAGGTCTGGAACAGGACAATGTAATTAATATAGCCTTTAAGGTACGTTGCTGCTGGAATACTTAACTTTAATTCATAATTGCTGAACATCGGTCTGATGGTACATGCATCACAAGATAAATAGCAATTGATAAAGGCGCCTTGCTAGGTCGTAGCAAATGACGTAGCTGAAGGCTATGCTAACTATCGTCTCGGCAAATGAGAGCGTAATTTGTCAGTGAACCATCGCTATCAAAGTCGGCTGTACAACTGGGCGAGTGCTAGGAAGACGCTCTAGACCTGCCATGTGGCGGCGCTCGGTCTGCAATCACTGACAGTGGCGACACGCGGGTCCGACATATACTAGCGGACCGCGACCGATTTAAAGGCTACCACCTAGCAAGTGTGGTGTCTGGCGGTGACACCACAGCATACTTCTTGACACTTGAGGAAACTCATCACATAACTCTGACATCGTAAAGTATCTGTTCTCTCTAAATTTCTCATTAACTTTCTGCATCCTCAGTAATAAGTGACGGTCGTCCACTTTATTCCTCATCATGTACATTTGTACAGTCATTTTTAGAAGCTCTCATCCATTTCCACACCATCAAATCGCTCATAAGTGTCAAGAAGTGTGCCTTACGCAATTGTTACAGAACATTTAAATTGTTGAAAGTTACATTCAGGCTGCAGGTTTCTATGAGGATTGTATTCAAAGCTGGTTGTATGGTTGTACGATATGAGAAGTGCCCTCATATTGCTGCAAATTATGTAGAAAAGTAGATTAATGTACTAGCTTTCATTTAAAAATAAAATTGCTAAGAGAAGTCTACTTGTTTTATTTTTATTTCAAAGTGATACTTACTTTAAAAAACACACCTCGTACTACACTGACGGAAGTCATGAGATAGCGATATGCACATGTACAGATGGTGATAGTATCGCGTACATAAGGTGCAAAAAGGCAGTGATTTGCTGAAGTTGTCCTTTGGACTCAGGTGAAAAGGTTTCCGACGTGATTATGGCCACACGGGGGGGATTAAAAGACTTCGAAAGCGAATAGGTAGTTGGTGTAGAGTTGTTGGTGCTAAGAGACAAACAACACTACGTGATACAACCGCAGCAATCAATGCGGGATGTACGACGAACGCATTCGTTACTCAGTGTGACGTAACTTGGTGTTAACTGTCTTTGGCAGCAGATGGCCTACACAAGTGCCTTTTCTAACAGCACATTGCCAGCAGAACATCTCCTGGGCTTATGACCATATCGATTGGACCCTAGACGACTGAAAAACCGTGACCTGATCAGATGAGTCCCTATTTCAGTTGGTAAGATCTGATGGTAGGGTTTGGGTGTGGCGCAGACCCCATGAAGCTAAGAACCTAAGTTGTCAACAAGGCAGTTGTAAGCTGGTGGTGGCTCCATAGTGGTGTTTGCTGCGTTTACATGGAATGGACGGGTCCTATGATCCAATTGAACTGATCATTTACTGGAAATAGTTATGCTCGGCTACTTGGAGATCATTTGCAGCCATTCAATGATGCAGTTTTTGTGGATGGCAGTGCACCATATTACTGGGCCACAACTGTTCGCAACTGGTTTGAAGACATTCTGGACAGTTTGAGCGAATGATTTGACCACCCAGATCGCCCAACATGAATCCCACCAAACATTTACGGGACATTACTGAGAGGTCAGCTAGTGCACAAAATCCTACATCGACAACACTTTCGCTATTATGGACATTTAAAGAGATAGCTTTATTTAGTATTGCTGCATGGGACTTCCAACGACTTGTTGAGTCCATGCAATGTCGAGTTTCTTCATTATGCTGGGAATAGGATATCCAACACGATATTAAGAGGTATTGCATGACTTTTGTCACCTCAGTATATGTAACACATATTCAACGTATGGTAAATTATTCATTTACACTTTATTTGCAGTTCTTTTACAAGCCAGCCAAAAGATAAATGTTTCTATTTCCTCACTGTGATATGACTGAACTACTTCTTTATATAGATACCTGACCATGTGAATCATTCAAGTTACCCTTCATACTTTGGTAATCAGAGATGCATATGCCAGGTTGGCTGTGTTGGAACACTTGTTTAGTGAGATAGTAATTAATTTTTCTTTTTTTAATTTGGTTTAATATCTGTGTAGTCTTCACCAAGGCCCGGGAGTGATACTATTGCATCAAACATACAACGTACTGAAGCACAACATGCATCGAAATTTGTAGCTAGGACTTCTTCCAGAGTGTTCTGATGGGTAAGCTTTGTAAGGATATGCCAAACATTTTCACGAAGTCCATCCATGTCAGAGTACATATCATTACACTTGTACACTGTCTGCTGGATAACGTTTCTAGCATATGTCAAGTTTCTGAATTCAGATTCCTGAAAGTCAAGAGTGGTGATCTTGTAGTATATTTTCACAGTACTTAGGTACTCCCTCACACACATATTGTATGACAATCAAGCAACAATGTTAGAAAGCATACATCGATATATGGGCCAGTTTGCTACAATTTTGCTGCAACATAGTGATGTATGGACCATTTGTTAGCATTTCGTAATAATAAATGTAGCCCTCCACATCTAGCACTTACAGCGACCAGCTGGCTGTTGTATCCAAACAGGAGAGTTTGTGTACTTGGGGGAGGGGGGAGGTACTGACTAACACCCCACCCTCCTGCACGTATCTGGACTGCATGACTTGTACATTTGGAAATGTGTTTACACATACTACTGTGTACACATTCTGGACCACTGATTTCACCTTCCGTCCATTCGATAGTGCTGTGCTCTGTTGCTGATAGTAACTGAGATATTTGTCCTGAAATAACTCGATCAAAATCCTTACAGACCACTATGCTCATCAATATGTCATTCTTTCATTTCATACAAATCTGCTGGGGTTTTGATAGATACGATTCACTTTTTCACTTCATATAAATATGTTCAGCTCTCAAATGTTGTTATATGCCTTATGCTTAAAACTGACATGTTTGATGCATCTGTGGTATCTGGCTAGGTTGCTGCCAGTGAAACGATTGTCATCCATCTCACACATAAATGTTTTGTAGTAATTTTACGAGTATAATACCTCAATCTATTTTTTGCAACCCTGAGCCACTGTAGAAGTCTTCCCTGGGGAGGACGAAATTTCTTCTGTGAGTTTTTTTAATTTCCCCACACAATATATACTGAAGCGCCAAAGAAACTGGTATAGGCATGCATATTCAAATACAGAGATATGTAAACAGGCAGAACACGGCGCTGCGGTCGACAATGCTTATTTAAGACAAAAAAGTGTCTGGCGCATTTGGTAGATCGGTTACTGCCGCTACAGTGCCAGGTTATTAAAATTTTAAGTGAGTTTGAACGTGGTGTCATAGTCGGCGCACGAGCGATGGGACATAGCATCTCCGAGGTAGCGATGAAGTGGGGATTTTCCCATACGACCATTTCACGAGTGTACTGTGAATATCAGGAATCTGGTAAAACATCAAATCTCCGATATCGCTGCGACCGGAAAAAAATCCAGCAAGAATGGGACCAACGACAACTGAAGACAATCGTTCAACGTGACGGAAGTGCAACCCTTCCGCAAATTGCTGCAGATTTCAATTCTGGGCCATCAGCAAGTGTCAGTGTGCGAACCATTCAACGAAACGTCGTTGATATGGGCTTTCGGAGTCAAAGGCCCACTTGTGTACCCTTGAAGACTGCATGGCACAAAGCTTTACGCCTTGTCTGCCCCATGAACACCGACATTGGACTGTTGGCGTCTGGAAACAAGTTGCCTGGTCGGACGAGTCTCGTTTGAAATTGTATAGAGGAGATGGACGTGTATCGGTATGGAACAACCTCATGAATCCATGGATCCTGCATTTCAGCAGGGGACTGTTCAAGCTGGTGGAGGCTTTGTAATGGTGTAGGATATGTGCAGGTGGAGTGATATTGGAAACCTGAAACGTAGAGATACGACTCTGATAGGTGATACATCTGATCACCTGCGTCAATTCAAGTCCATTGTGCAGTGGACTTGGACTTGGGCAATTCTAGCAGGATGATGCGACACCCCATTTGTCCAGATTTGCTACAGAGTGCCTCCATGAACACTCTTCTGAGATTAAACACTTCCGCTGACCACCAAACTCCCCAGGTAAGGACATTATTAAACATACCTGGGTTACCTTGCTACGTGCTGTTCAGAAGAGAACTCCATCCCCTCATACTCTTATGGATTTATGGGCAGCCCTGCAGAATTCGTGGTGTCAGTTCCTTCCAGCACTACTTCAGACATTAGTTCAGTCCATGCCATGTGATGTTGTGACACTTCTACGTGCTCACAGGGGCCCTCCACGACATTAGGCAGATGTACCAGTTTCTTTGGCTCATCAGTGTATGTTTCGGCTATTGTTCAATTTAAACTTCGACGAATTCCAGGATTCCCCTACCATTTTGGCTTAGGTCACATTGGGTTGTGGCTGCAGTGCCATCAAAGACAGCATACTAGGGGCAGAAATCAGTGCTACTGTTATGCACTTCGTGTGAGGCAGCTGCACTAGCAGTATGAGTGCAACATCTTCGTGCACTGAGCTGTCAGAGTGGTTTGACTCGAGGCTGAATGGGGCGCAATTGGCTGTCACTGGGGCTATCGGCCAATGGACACATGACTCGCGGCTAGCTGGTGAGCTGGATTTGTATGTCTGGTGTGGACTGTGAGGCTGTAGCGGATACTGAGTGGACTTGAACTTAAGGCAAGTCAGCTTCAGACTTGTGATGAATATTATTTAAACTGTAATGGCAGAAGGGAATATTGCTTAAACATAGAACTAATCGACTTTAACATGCAACAAGAAGTACGTGTGATGCCATGGGAAACCCAGAGGCCATACTGAATTATGTACTTAGAACCAGTGACCTGGCAACCATGGTTACTTTAAATAGCCCTGAAGACCTCTACACATCTTAGTAATAATAGGGAAAACATGTTAAAAGGTTTTCCCAGTTACTGGAAGTATCTCAGCAATAAATCTAGATGTAGATGTAGATGTAGAAACAGCTTGCAACTTCAGGCTGGTTACTACCTGTAAGTGAGAAGGCATGTTTACATATCCTTAAAATAGCCAAAGGGCTCAAACAGGCAAGAGGAAAATATCTTTTGTCTAACAGGTATGTTGATCCTGCACAGGGAAATAACACTTGTCCTGGCTGTGAATGCCAGCCCATGCCGCCTCAGACTGGCATCAGGGTTGAGAAAAACACAGAATATATGACAACAATGCACGATGTGTTAGCATTTCTGGTCGACCATCTTGAATTATGACATCATAGAGCCGCACCAGTGTACCTGTTCAGCCATCTTGAACCTGTGAATAGCGGCCCATGCAGACCCAAAGTCGTAGGATTAAGTCTGACAACAATGCACACTGCACCAGTAATTCTGTTCAGCCATCTTGGACCTCCATATTGGATTCAGACATCATACAGACTGTGTTAATATCCCATGCACCTGTGCTACTTTCTCAGGTCAGCCACTGTGGATCACCAACTTGAATTCTGGAATTCGCACCAATGGGACAATGCACCATTTTGGTTTACTCACTTCGTTACTTACATAACTGCTCTATTTTCACAATGATGTCTTTAGAGTAGGTAAAAACACTGACTAATTTGAATTTCTCGACATTTTTTTGTATTTCTCATCTTTTTATATGTAAGGAAAGTGGCCTATATCAGAGGGTGCAAGGTGGAAATCTGGCAACATTATGTAACATAATCAACGACGCAATTTGATGTAATTGGTGAGGGCAGGAAAAAATCTGGCAGTGATGCTTAGTGTGCTAGAAATCCCTCTGTTATGCTACAATATCCAAGTTTTGTGACAGATGCGAGACATAGATATGACATCATTGATGACTTAATGGCAATATTCTCGTCTTCTGTAACTAAGAATCGACATTGTGTTGTGTAGAAGTGATGGACCAGCACACTATTAAGCAGTTCTTCCCATTTTAAGAATTGTCACTCTGCTGATGCACACAACTATAGGCCTATATCACTGCCATCAGTCGGCTATGAAATTTTAGGAATCGTCTAATAGCCTTTCTGGAGACAAATATCAACAAGCATTTCATAAACAATGACTGTGTGAAATCCAGCTCACTCTGTTTGGCCATGAGACCCTGTAAGTAATAGATACCTGTGCATAGTTTGGTACTTTCGATGAAGTTCCAAGGTATCATCACATGAACAAAATACCAGGATAGATTTATAACTAGATTGGAGAGTACTTAGTAAATAGCATTTTGTTCTTAACAGTGAGGCAAGTTCATGATGAAAAGCAGTTTTGGCTATTTCTCTACTGAGCGTTATAGCATCTAGATGAAGTGCAGACAAGTGCAGTGATTGGAGTGGTGATGAGTCTCGTCTCAGCATTTACTCTAGTATGGCTATGGATGTCTTTTGCCGCACAAAGTGGCCGCAGTTCGAGGCGCCATGTCACAGGTTGAAGAGCTTCGAGTCCTCCTTCGGGCATGGGTGTGTGTGTTGTTCTTGGCATAAGCTAGTTTAAGTAGTGTGTAAGTCTAGTGACTGATGACCTCAGCAGCTTGGTTCCTTAGGAATTCACACACATTTGAACATTTGATGTCTATTGGCCAATGCAATGGCAGCCTGCCTACACATACATATCAGTGGTAGGATTTGTTTGGCACCCATGCAGATAAAACTTCAAACCAGAGATAGTGCTTTGTCGTGATTGCATGCTAATAGCATTGTCTCAAATAACATCCCTTACATTTCTAAAGTGCAGTATATAGTTATAGATTAGAGCAGAGTTAAGTGTAAAGTTTTCATCCCTAGGAATGTCTCTGATAGCACAATGGCTGTGATGTGGTGCACTACAGATACAAGGTCACATTACAAATTGCATGACATGATACCGTCTAGCTTAGATTGCACCATGTTCCAGAGGTGAAAGCCAGCAACCTAAGATTGTAAGTCGGAACTAATGTGACACCAATAATGACATGCAATGCAGAGCTAAGCCTGCAAGCAACTGTTGAGTCAACAGTCGTAAGTCGGCTACACTGACCTGCACACTTTGACTGATTGGCATAGATATCTGTAGGCAGCAGTGTGGGAAGCAGTGGCACAACGTCCTGTCTTGGCATGGGAGCCACAGTGCCACGGATGTGTTTTTCCTACCCTGCTTTAGTCTGTTGACATGCAACTTTTCTGGCTGGCAACAGCAACACACAGTGCAATCACTGACCTAAGGAGGGCTGCAGCGAACCCATCTCTCGGTGGCAGGGGTCTGGAATCATCCCAGGTTGTCCCACATTTTGTTAAATAAAGACACAATTATCCTATCCTACAATACATGCACTGTAGATGTTTCAACAACACACCATTTAAAATTAGGGCAAGTCAGCTCTTGTAACTTAGGGTGGCAAATGTTTAAACATACAAGTGGGCAAGTGGCTGGGTAGGGGTAATTGTTTCCCACCATTTTATACTTAAGGCACTTTGGCAGTTACCAGAAGTGACCTGGCACTATGTACACAGCACCAGTGAGCTGTGATGTTAGGGGAGTACCTGGCAACCATACAGGACGTGCCAATATCCCAAGGTCCGACATTTTGGATTTGACAGTGACCTGGCAACCAAGAATTTAGGTTGCGCCAGTATCCATAGATCCGCCATCTCGGATTCTGACATCAGAGGACCAGGAAAAAACCCGTAGGACAATTTCATGTCTAGGGTTTTTTTAATTTTTTGCCATTTTATACTCAGCACAAGTGGCGCATGTCTATCAACTTGGACTTTGCGCTTAGGAAAACTGGGCTAGGTTCGCCATTATGGATTTTTTAATTTGCTAGCATTTTATAAATAGGGGAATTGACTTTTGTCTGCAGTGATGTCAAAGGGATGGTGACAGCAAAAAATGACATCAGTGGAAATCTAACAACAATGAAAGATGTTCTTGTTTGGCACTTTATGCTTAGGAAATTGACTTATTTTGTATCTTCTACCAATTTTTAAAAAATTTATGGCCATTTTATACATAGGCCAATTAATCTAGGTCCACCATGGCATCAGAGGGCAAGGGGTGGGAAGAGATGGGGGAAATCTGGCAACAATAATGACATTAATAACATCATTAAAATTCTGACAACAATTCAGCCTTTGCTAGTACTGGTACAGCCTTATTATTCTCAATGGTGTTGATGGAATTTCAAACAGAATTCTGAAGGGTTGTTCTAACCTAATAAATAATGTCCTTCATGATAAATGTAATACATCACTGGCACAGTGATTTTTTCCAGGCTATTAAAACATGGAATAGTTAAAGCTCTTTATAAGACTTAAATAAGTATCATCCCACTTTCTTACTGATGCCCTTCTCTAAAATACTTGAAAAAGTAATGCGGACGAAATTAATCTCACATTTATATAGTAACAATTTACTTAGCACATCATAGTTTGGATTCCAGAAGGATTCTTCGACTGAAAATGCTGTTTATACAACAAATATAATAAGCCTAAACAATAAAATATTTCCGACATGTCCGAGTGTGTAGAACATGTTATTCTCTTGGGAGAACTTAAGATTTATAGAATTTTTGGAATGACACACCACAGGTTTGAATTATAGTTAACAAACAGAATGCAGAATGTTGTTCCAAATAATTCAGTCAGTGTTCAAAGGAGAAAAAGTTATAGTAACTGAGAAGAAAGCACAAAGCGATTGCTACAAGATTCAATTTTGGGTCCATTCCTATTTCTTATATATGTGAATGATTTTTCATATATGATTCACCAAGCAGAATTGATACTTTTTTTCTAGTAAAAGTAGTTCTGAATAATTCAAACAATGTCTGAAGAAGAAAAAAATGTTATTGGATGTGAAGAAATCACAAAGCAAGTGCCACAAGTTTCAATTCTGGGTCCACTCCTATTCCTTATACATGTGAATGACTTTTCGCTTATGATTCACCAAGAAGAACTGGTACTTTTTTCTGGCAAAAGTAGTGTTGTAATAAACTCAATTTGAGAAGCAAAGACAGAACAGATTGTTAATGATGTTCTTCAAAGAATTGTTAGTGAGTGGTTCTCTGAAAACAGACTCTCGCTCGATTTTAGGGAAACAGTCTATATTCAATCCATACATTAAATTGAATCATAGTAGCAATTGATATAACGATTGAACAGGGATAAAAACAACGGTTTAGAATGGTCTAAATTTTTAGGTGTGCACACTGATGAACTGGAAGTAGTATATTCTGAGCTGCTCAAATAATAGTTTAGCTACTTTTGTTGTTCCTGTAAGTGCTAGTTATGGGGAAAAATCAACCTCAAAACATATTTTGCATATTTTCATCCCATAATGACCTATGGAATAACTTTCAAAAGTAACTCATCACTTACAAAAAAAAATTGTTGATTGTCCAAATGAGAGCAATGATGTACAGTGTTCATCTGCTATTATCATGCAGATACCTCTTCAAAGAGCTAGACATTTTAAATTCATTACCACAATACATACACTCGTTAGTGACATTCACCATAAATAATCGATTACAGTTTGAGAAGAATAGTGATGTCCATACCTAGAACACTAGTGGAAGAAAGGACCTTTATTAGTATTTTAGTTTTGAATGTTGATATTCCAGTTGTTATGGAACTACTTTCCGATTGGAATTTTTTACTTGTAGTTCACTGTTGTTATTTGGGTTTGCATATTGCCACTTTGTGATTTGGAGATAGCAAATGGAGCTGTGGACGTTATAGAATGGATGCCAAATGAAGAAATCGGAACATTTCCGACATGTTCTTCTGTTTAATAGAGGGGTGACAGCAACGAATGCAGCCAGAAACATTTGTGCCATGTATGGGGATAATGCCATTGGACAGAGCATGGCAAGACAATGCTTTTGTCGTTTTAATGAGAATCGTTTTGACATTAATGATTTCTCGAAATTTGGGTTTGATGAAGATCGTTTAAATGCATTAATTCACAACAATCAGTGTGCTCAAGAACTGGCAAATGTGATAAACTGTCATCATTCCACCATTGTGCGACATTTGCACACATTAGTTAAGGTCATGTCATTACTCGTGACGAGAAATGGTATCTTTATGATAACAGAAGCATACAAAAGGAGTGGTTGAACGGAAACAAAACAGCAACTACCCAACAAAGACCTGTGAACATCCACAAAAGATAATGTTAGGCATCTGATGGAACACCAATGGTCTGGTGAACTACAAATTGCTTCCCCAAGGTTTAACCATCACTGCTGACTTTTCAAGTCAACAACTGAGAAGTCTTGCAGTTGCAATCCAAGAACAACGATCAGGAAGACTGTGTAAAGTGATGCTACTCCAAGCTAACGCCCACCCACATTCTGCTACAGCTAAAAAAAAAAAAAAAAAAATTATATGGGAGATGGGTTGGGAAATCATTCCTCACCCATCTTATTCACCTCACACACTTAGATTTTCACCTTCCCACTGTCTGTCAAACAGCATCCAAGGAACTTCCGTTCCGGTTGAAAACTCGCTTCGAACATGGCGCGACGAGTTCTTCTCCTCAAAACCACATAGTTTCTACAGTCGGGGATTCGAAAAGGTACCCCAACGTTGGCAGACTCTTTTAAATAGTGAAGGATAATATATTACTGGCTCTGAGCAAAAATTGGTTCAAAAGGCTCTGAGCACTATGGGACTCAACATCTGAGGTCATCAGTCCCCTAGAACCTAAATAACCTATGGACCTCACACACAGCCATGCTCGAGGCAGGATTCGAACCTGCGACCGTAGCGATAGCGCGGTTCCAGACTGAAGTGCCTAGAACCGCTCGCCCACGCCAGCCGGCAGTCTCCATTATGTATATCTGTTGTGTCTATACCAGCTGACAAACGCAGCATTTCCTGGGCGTTAATTCAGGTTTTCTATTAGAAACGAATCCAAAATATGAACTATTTTTGTAGTGAAGTATCGAAATCATTTCATTTCCATGTATTTTTTTTTATTCGTGAAAACATCTTTGAAATTACGAAACAGTCGTACGCATAATGTACGATAACGTACGGTATACAAATTAAGAAACATGCTGCCGAGAGTTTCTGTACACTTGGTACAACACGATTCTGTAAACGTCAGTATGGCGACGCCTTTTCATAGCTCTATTTTCCGCCTGCAGCCGTTTGCATTTCGCAGTTGAAAGCTGTCAAAAGCGCTGCCAGGCGTTACGGATTTGTGCGAATGTCTTCAAAGTAAAGAGTAGATGTACTGGTATTAAAACTTCAAACGTGATGCTGCAATTTTTCAAGTACCTCAGTGCTTATGACATCATATCCCTTGAAATATGTTTCTTACAGTGCTGAATTTGTGTAGGAACATTCAGAGGAATATGTTGATACTGTCTGGAGAAGATGTTGCGAATAGAGTAAATAGCAAAGGAGTAATAAGTTGAAACGTCAAGTATGATGCAGCAGTTTTTCGTGCATTTATGTTGTCATACATCCTGAACTATATGTGATACCACGATGTGCTTTTGCAGGTCCATTTAGCGGCTTATGTTGATACTGCCGGCGAAATTTATTGCGAATGCAGGTAGTAGCACAGAAGTAATACAATTAAACGTCATGAATATTGCGGCAGTTCCTCATGCATCTCATTGTTTATGACGTCATAGCTACTGAACTTGTCCGGTACGTGTTTCCTATCCCCACAGCGATTGTTCTCTGACAGCAAAGCATACGTGTACCAAGTTTGGTTCAAATCACTCCAGTGGTTTAGTAGGAGATGTGGAACACACACACACACACACACACACACACACACACACACACACACACATATATATATATATATATATATATATATATATATATATATATATATATATATATAATGTGGCGGGATATAGTGGGAAGTAGTTTGCAAGTGAATGTGTGTGTATGTACATCTATAGGGTGTTCATAATTAAAGTTCCAGTTACAAAGCGCTGTAGAAAGAGAATCATTGCTCAGAATGACATCCAATTTGAACAGCATATTATTGACCCAGGGGTAGACGTAGCAGTAAAAAAAAATTTAACGAAAATTGGACCAATACAGGCTGTTTATAAATGAATGTTTATAAATGAAGCGTTTTAACGCTTTATAATATTTATTATATTAAACTTACAGCTATAAATTATACGTCACATGAAAGAGCAACTCAAACAGTTTTATCAAGAACCTTATAAATGTTCAATGTGTCACAAGGCACACATCACGTCTATAGCCGAGTTCTTCCCAAACGCTCACAAGTGTGTTTCAGTGGTTGTAGCAACAGCTGTTTCAATCCGGTTTCTTAATTCATGGAGGTCTGCTGGTAGCGGAGGCACGTACACACGATCCTTGATGAAGCCCCAAAGGAAAAAACCGCGTGGTGTTAGGTCGGGTGAACGTGGAGGCCATGCAGAGCAAGCTCCGTCATTGTGCCCTTGCGGCCTATCGAGCTCTTGGGTACAGTGATTGCGGCGGAAACACTGAGCTCTGCGCATGCGCACTGGTGCCAAACACAACTGTTTGAGTTGCTGTTTCATTTGAAATACCATTTATAATTGTAAATTTAATGTAATAAATATTATAAAGCGTTAAAACGCCGACATTCATTTATAAACACCCTGTATATTGCGCTATAAGCGCCAGAATATGCACACCAACAGACGAACAGTACACGGCTGTTCCTCAGTTTGCGTCCGAGAGGCCCAACATTATTGTCTCCATCAAGGACCTCATAGTGTTGATGAAACTCTTTTACAAGAACGGTGGCGGTATGCCAGTAGCCCTGCAGAAGTTCCGGACACTCAAGGTTACGAAAAAAGTCATTGTTCCCATGTCCGCTAAGGGTCTGGAGATAATGATTTCAAATTCGAAAGGACAGGTTCTTGTGAAGTGCAATGTGGCGGGGGGAGGCAGGCAGTTGATCCGACGTGCCCAGAGCACTGCAGGAGTGGTCGAGCTGTGGTATGCAGCGCAAGGGGAATTGCAGAAATTGCCTGAACGTTGGACATGCCTGCTAGCACAGTGTATAAAATCGTACAAAAATCGCCTGCAAAGCACGGTGCACAAAGTCCTATGAAACATCCTGCATTGCTCCATATAAAATAATTCCTGCTCAGGAGTTGCTTCCTGCAGACCGCAAGCAAGACAAACGTTCACTCTGGAATTTCTTGCTCCCATGGAAGTGAATAGTGAATGGCCATAGAACATTCTGTGGACAAACTAAGCACATTTCCATTTCCAAGGTCATGTCAATACGCAGATTTGCAGAATGTGGGCAATGAAAAACCCGTATGCACATCAAATGGTAGCACTTCATTCTGCAAAGGTGACTGTGTGTTGCAGATGACGGCTTTGTTTATCGTGGGGCCGTATTTTTTCGAGGAGTTGAATCCTGTGGGTCCTGTTACCCATACCATCACTGGTACACGTTATGAGAGTCTTTTCACATCAATGTCGTTCGAGCTCTTCAACGGCATGGATGTGTGCCTAGGATCATTTTCATCCAAGATGGCGCTCTCCCACACATTGCACACCCAGTGAAGTGGCTGTTGTAGAGACATTTCATAAATGCTAGAATTATCAGCCGTCATTTCCCTACAGCATGACCGTCCAGATAACCTGATCTTAATCTGTATAACTTCTGGCTGGGGGTTATGTGATAGATGTTTTGTTCAGTACTCCAATTACGACCGTAACTGAACTGAAGGCACACATCGCGCCTCGCACTCCGAATGTGACCCATGAGACACTCGCATTTGTTGTGGAACATGCTGTTTTCGGTTTCAGCTTGTGGAAGAAAACGGTGAACAGCGTATTGATCGTGTCTTGCGCCAATCTCACAATTAAAAACCGATCGCATTTTGCTTTTTACGTTTTTTTGGCCTCAGAACAATTAAATGCCGATTTTTCCCAAGCTAAGTTGTTCGACCTTGTCATGGTAGTTGGACTTACCCAGCTAACAGTGCCAAGACTGTTGACTGCTGAACTAGTCATACACATTGAACAGTACAGATAGTGTAATGTGGAATTCAAATCATAGTCATCTTATTGTGATTCATCTATCATTTATAGCCGACCAAATTTACGTTAAAAAACTTACAGCGCCACTTATTGGTAAAATTTTCATTAATTTTTTTCTTCGATGATGTTTCGTCTGTGTCAGTAGTATTGCTGTTCAAATTAGACATACTAACCTGCAGACTTCTTCCCAGCAAAACACGCACTGGTAAAGAGGTTTTAGCATATATTGAAATATTTTTAGGGACTAAATTCTTTCATTTTAGTATTCTGGTATCATATTTTTAATCTTCATTCTTTCTTAGGGACAGTAACATATTAATCACTCATAATCATTCTCTGTGTCGTAGGTAGTAGTAGTATAGCTTCCTAATGTGACTATTTTAAAATAAGCACAATGGTTTGAAAAATCTGACTCAGTCTGTCATATATAAATCTTATCTGCAGAAGAACATTGCCCCAAATGCGTACACATTCAACTAATTGATACAGCAGCATAAATTACCCCTATGAAATTAACTTTTTGTTACAACATGTGATGTGCTTCTTATTAGTGTGATAACTATAATAAGACCTTTGCGGTACTTACCTACGTAAAGTAGTATTTTTTTAAATTTTATTTTATTGAGCCGAAGGTCTTTGTGGCGAACAGGAGATCCCTCAGTGATATTGATTTTATGGTAATATTGCTCAATAGGCGAGAGTCATCCTGCACTAATACGGAAATTTCATGCGCAGGGGGAAAACGCTGTAGTTGGTACCAGAAGGTGTAGTGTTACTGACCTGAGTAGTTAAGGCAGCTGTTGTAATTCCACAATCGGTACTGTCGCGATGGAGTTGTGACATCGTTGTGTAGGTGACAGTTAACTCCTCAGATGCCACATCGATCCGTTTCCAGAGGAAGTTGGAGTGCTTGCAGAGAGCGTCAGTTGCAGCGTGCTGGGCAGAAAAGTGAGCAAGCAGTGTCGTAAGACGAGCCGTTAAACATGAACGCTCGACCGAATATTGCGTGAGTGGATGCTCAACAGGCGGAAGGGAGGGCCAAACAACCATGAGATTAAAGTTCCTGAAGCGTGATGCAGCAAGGCAGCTTCTCGAATATTCAGCGAAAAGCCGAAATGTTTTAGAAAGTCCATGTCTAGATGGATTGGTCAATATCAACCACATGGAAAGGCCACGTAAAAATGATTCCAGGAGCAAGGTGAACTGAAAGTTCAGATGCGCCGAGGAGTTAATAATAGAGTTATTTGCGGCACATAATGTCGATTTAGTAGGTGTCGTTTATGTCAGAGCTAGTGCACGAGTTATCACACTGGTGTCAGCACCCATGTCGATCAAAAAATTGTAGCTGGAGAAACCATCCAATATGTAGCGGCAAGCACTGGTGGTTCTCCTGACAGACGCGGACTGTTACATCTGTAGACGTCGAGAGGAAGTCACACAGTCCAGCGTGACTTAACGAGATCGTGTGTGGAGTTTGGTAACGCGCAAGGCGAACGACAATTACGTGCAGCATCGCCGAATGTGGAGTGAAAACAACACCGTGGGTAGAATTGGTGTGGGGTGTTGGCTGCTGCACATGTGCCATCTGTTGTAGAGTGGTTTGAGTAGCAGTGCTGCCGGATTGTGGTTCTTCAGCTCTTGGAGAGGATCAGGGGCAGGCAGTGAGAGTCGGCTACTGCCAGGTGGCAGCGTATTGCACGTGGGCCGTGAGCTCACTCTTCCACATCCTCTTTCAGCAAGGGGGGGGGGGGGGTGAGAGGGGAGCGGAAATTCCCGCCTATCATTTCTTGATGTCGGTGACGGTATGGGCCAACTGACAGTGTCAAAGTAAGGTGTAAGCTTGGTCGGCGAGGGGCAATCTGGAGTCTAGAGGTTCTGACACATGTGATAGCAAATGAAGCTGCAATTCAGATGTAAGTTTAACGAACCAGACGGTCAATACAACCAGATCCGCCATGAAAGCGGCATCAAGAAGGGCGCGAAGATGGCGCCACAGCTGTGAAGGAGTTCTATCCCCCAGAGACTCTTCATGTGTAATTTGATGAAGCACTTCCGATGGAGCACAGGAAAGGTGCTTCATAATTGTGTTCTTTGTGACAGAGTATTTATAATGAAAGGGGGCTCAAAGCATCAAGTCACTAATTAGGTCTGTATGGTCGTGGAGATGGGTGATTGGGTACACAAACTGAGTATCGTTATCCATTGTAGCACGCAAGTTGAATAAGTTCTCGATGAAAGCAAACCAAATGTGTGGGTTGTCCACTGAGAGATGAGGCAACTTCGGCAGTTTGCCCCTGAGTGAGTGGTGTGAATAAGCAGGCCACCGCTGGAGGTAGCTGGGCTGGCGTTGAGAGGTGAAATATTGATTGAGTACAGCAGGTTGTCCAGCGGAGTAATCACCCTGGGCCACCATGATGTAGTGCTCACCCAGGGGAGTAGTAGCCATGGAAACAAGGTCGAGTTAAATGGTAGAAGTTGGCGCCCTCATCAGATGTGGCAATGGAGAGCATGCAAACACATCACAGAGACAGTATCTCAGTTTGCTGGTCTCAGTTTGGCGGTAACAACATGCAGGGCACAGAACAGGTGTCGAACCGACATGGTCGACTGGTGTGGCTGAGGCGATCGGTATCGCCAGCTACGAGTAGGGTGAAAGTGCGAGAGCATGCGCTATGTGGTGCATTGCCTGAGGCCACAGTCCTGGGGGAGGGGGGGGGGGTAGTGTGCAGAAACGTGGTTATCCAGTATGGCAGGCACGGCCGTGGCTGCGGATGACGAAAACAGAATGGTAACAGAAGATGTGTGCGGAGTGCAAGTTGCCTCAAGCACAGTATAAGGTGCATAACAGTTTGTGTGATCCCGGCCACAAAACGTCTGTTCTGGAGAAAAACACACACTGGAGCCACACTGAGTGGTAACATTAGGTCTGAAACACACGTGAGGCGGAGGTTGAGGCATCTGAGCAGGTGCACATGAGTCCAGTCCAAGCAGAGATGTGGAATGTGAGATGCCAAAACCACATTGTAGTGAAATCATATAGTTTAGCCCATGTGGATATGGCGAAATGACGGGTGCACATTCATGTTCCATTTTAATGGTTGTCTGCATTGAATGTTGCACTGGGTTCTCACAATCTTGATGCGCAATGCCTTGTGGAAGCACTTGGAAGTGTGTTGGTAATGGTGGAAGGTCCACTGAGCATAGTAAACAATGCTGCCGATCGAAAAATGTTCGTGGAGACAAAACAAACGACAATTAATTGCATAATGATTAGTATAGATTTATTCTACATGAGAACCTAATACAACACAATATTTTACAAAGCATGGCGCGAAAAATTCGGAGAAGATAGAGGTACCAAATAAGTCAGCATAGAGGAGAGTAAAAAACCAGTGGTTATGCTTTGCGATGGTCGACACGCCACAGGTCTATCTAAACCATTTGAGTGTAATCTTCCCAAATGAATGGAGAAATTGTATCGGTACTTGATTTGAAGAAAATGCCGTGACTTAATAAGATCATACATGACTAATACCAGACAGTGCCCTGAAATTAAGCATACTAGTGAAGGAAATAAAATTAATTGCGTACCTGAGCTACAAAGTGTCAAACAGGGAATGCCAAAGGCGTGCCAATATTACGATGGCATGCTGAAAAGTAATGCCTATGAATTTTTTATCTAAAAACTCTTAAAGCTTTTTAAATAAAACAAATGTGATTAACAGTCTACATCCTTACTTCATGTCTGCATATTATCAGGCCTCTGTCACTAGAGAGCTTCAAATTGTAGTGTGTAACAAGGTGGTGTGTTACGTAACTATATCAATGTGTGAAAAATAGCATACTCTAATTGAGTTTTTAATTCAAAGAGTTCTTGAGTACATGGATCACCCTCTCCTTCAGCATGACAATGACCTGATCATCCTCCATAGGGTCCTGGCATGGTCCCACTCAATTTCCATTTGTTTCCAAAACTTATAGAACACCTTGAAGGAATTTAATTTCATAGTGATGAAGTAGTGGAAGCAGAAGTGAGGTTATGGTTCTGTGAATGATGTCAAGTATTCAACAGTGATGGTATCAACAAACTGGTTTCTCATTGGGAAAAATGGGCTTGTCGCCGGAATCACTACTTTGAGAAATAAATATGTAGACATAAAGATGTAGAGTGTTAAAAAATTTGTTTCATTTAAATAGGTTTAAGAGCTTTCACATAAAAAATTCAGAAGCATTATTTTTCAGCAAACACTCGTATTATTCTCTAGCTAAATGATTTCCCAGACAATGTAAATCAGAAACTAAGAATGTATGATGATGATGGGGCAATCTCACATATAACAGAACCTGTCATAGATGCATTAGACAAAAGAAACTCTGTGTCTGTCAGCCTCTCAATTTGTCTAAAGCTTTTTACACAGTCACCCATACTGCACTAATTGAAAAACTTCAAAACCATGAACAATGGAGAAAATCGTACAACAGTAACAGAAAACAGTAAGTGACAACAGAATTTGGTTTCAGATCTGAAATTAGGAATATCAAGTATGGTGCACATCAAGTATCTGTACTTATTTATAAACAATACTGAAGCACTGAGAAGGATCAAAAAGTACTCGGGGCTACTGACATGACATTAGTGAATCAGAAGAAAATCTGGAAACACTGGAAAAAGCATAGTTATATCGACAAATAACACAGGACAGTGGCTCACATAGAATTACTTAATTATAAATCCAAAAAAGATAATGTTCTTTCTGTCCATGAATAGAGAAAAGGAAGATCACACCGATATGTTCAAAGATGAAACAAGACTGGAACAGAATGAAATTTTCATTCTGCAGCGGACTGTACACTGACACAAAACTTCCTAGTAGATTAAAACTGTACCTGACCAAGATTCGAAGGCGGGACCTTTACCTTTTGTGGGAAAGTGCTCTACTAACTGAGCTACCCAAGGACGACTCATGACCCATCCTCAAAGCTTTACTACCACCAGTATCTCGTCTCCTACCTTGCAAACTTCACAGAAGTTCTCCAGTGAAACTTGTGGGACTAGCACTCATGGAAGAAAAGATATTGCAGAGACATCGGTTAGCCACAGTCAGGTGGGGCGTTTCCAGAATGACATTTTCTCTCTGCAGCATAGTGTGCACTGATATGAAACTTACTGGCATATTAAACTGTGGTCAGACAAAGGCTCCTCAGGATATTTTCCTTTGGTGGGCAAGTGATCTACCAACTGAGATAGATAAGCACGGCCCTCAAGCTGTGGCTAAGTGATGTCTCCATAATATACTTTCTTCCAGGAATCCTAGCTTTCAAATTGCACAGGAGGACTTCTGTGAAGTTTTATAGGTAGGAGACGAGGTACTGGCAGAAGTAAAGCTTTCAGGACAGGTCATGCATTGTACTTGGGTTGCACAGTTGGTAGAGCACTTTTCTGCAAAAGACAAAGGTCCCGAGTTCGAGTCTATGTTCAGCACACAGTGTCAGTCTACCAGGAAGTTTTACATCCGTGTACACTCTGCTGTCGTTTCTTCCAGGAGCGCTAATCCCACAAACTTCAAATGAGAACTTCTGTGAAGTTTGGAAGGTAGGAGACATGGTACTGGCGGAATCAAAACTGCGAGGATTGGTTGGGGAAACGTACTTGTGTTATTCAGTTGGTAGAGCACTTTCCAAGGAAAGGCAATGGTCCCATGTACGAATCTTAGTCTGGCACACAGTTTTAATCTGCTAGGTTCAAATGACTCTGAGTACTATGGGACTTAACATCTGAGGTCATCAGTCCCCCAGAACTTAGAACTACTTAGAACTAACCTAAGGACATCACACACATCCATGCCTGAGGCAGGATTCGAACCTGCGACCGTAGCGGTCGCGCGGTTCCAGACTGAAGCGCCTAGAACCACTCGGCCAATGTGGCTGGCTAATCTGCTAGGAAGTTTCAGGACTGGATAAAATTTTTGGGAATTATGGTTGACAATATGCTCCAATGGACACAACAAACAGACAATGTCTGTTGAAAATTATGCACACATATGCAGAACTGCCTTCCATAATCAAAAATATTAACTTCTCAATCCACACACATACACAGAATAATAATTTCATTAATCAAATGCTGTATCAAAGAGAATCATCTAATTTAAAAAAATCATAACTATTATGTTATTCGAGATATATTTGTGAACAATGTACTGTTGGAAAGATCAAACTCTCGATTTTTACATGGCCCTGTTAGGTAGCAGCAGTGTACACACATTTCAGTGCTAGTTAAAATGGTGTAGGGACAATAGAAAACGTTTTGTGTTCCAAGTTTTGCGCAGTGCTGGTCAGTAATAACGTTCAGAATGTCTTTGGTACCAGGTATGGTGTGGATTAGATGATGACATGAACAATTCCGAGAAACAGGTTGTTTGTGTAAAGGCAAATCAATCAGAAATCGGTTCACCATGCAGCTTAACAGCTCAATGTGCCCCCGATATCCGTCTGGCGTGTGTTGCGTCGAAGTTTACACATGAAACCATACAAAATTCAGCTACTGCAAGCTCTTCGTGATGGTGACATACAAGAACTTGTGGAGTTCTGTAATTTCATTCTTGATAAGATGAAGGACGACAGTTTTCTTCCACACTTAGCGTTTAGTGACGATGCAACATTCCATTTAAATGAAAAGGTGAACCACCATAATGTGAGACTATGGGGTACAGAACAACTACATGAAGTTGTACAAAATGAGAGAGACTCTCCTAAATTTGTGTTTTGTGCAGTTTCATGGGAGAAGGTGTATGGTCCATTTTTATTTGCTGAGAACACTGTTACAGGTAGCACATATCTCGATATGCATGAGAACCTTCTTTTCCCACAACTGGAAACTGATTCCAACGACTTCATTTACCAATAGGATGGGGCACCGCCACACTGGCATCTGGAAATGCGGGAATTTTTAAATCAAAGGATTACTGAATGATGGATCGGTCACACTGGACCAAATGATTCAGCCTTACATTACTGGCCTTCAAGGTCACTGGATCTGACTGTATGTGATTATTTCTTGTGAGAGTTTATGAAAGCCTCTGTTTATGTGCCTCCATTGTGAACAACAATGAATGAATTAAGCCATCGCATAATAGCAGTGGTGGAAGCAGTTACTTAAAGACATGCTCGCTGCAGTGTGGGAACAATTTGAATACCACATTGGCATATACTTCAAAAATGGTTCAAATGGCTCTGAGCACTATGGGACTTAACTTCTCAGGTCATCAGTCCCCTAGATCTTAGAACTACTTAAACCTAACTAACCTAAGGACATCACACACATCCATGCTGGAGGCAGGATTCGAACCTGCGACCGTAGTGATCGCGCAGTTCCAGACTGTAGCGCCTACAAACGCTCGGCCACCCCGGCCGGCTATTGGCATATACTGTGCATCTCATGGGGGCGTAGTGAACACCCATGAAAAGGTATGAAAAAAAACTCTTTGAGTTTCCTGATCATCAAAAAACAAAATTCATTGTATATGTTTATTAGTTTCAGAAATATAGGTGTGTCAAATTGGATGATTCTTTTTGGTATACCCTGTAGCATAGAAAAATGCAGATATTCATTCATGTGACACAAGAAATATAGATCAGGTGAGAAGTATACCATACAGAATGAGAGCTGCTGAATAATATCCTCAATTCTGAGCTGTACAAATGGTGAAACATTTTCCTAAGCGTCTACTGGACAGTATAAGTGAAAGGATATTCCAGAAACTTCTAAAGGATTACTTGATGGAAACAGAATTCTGTAGTGTAGAGAGTTATGTGTGTGAAGAATGAGGAATCTTATTATTACTTGTATGTTTGTAGTACTGTAATCACTTGAAAATATTGTAGTATGATGTATGTAAATAACCTGTAAAGTGCTGTTGTTATTTGTAGCATATAGACTGAATATTTTAAGACATAAGGTCAAGTTGACCTGTCTTGTATTATAAATACATTCTCTGTACATAATATAATAAAATGGGACTAAATATAAATCAAATCAATCAGTTATTGTTGCTGTTAAGATGAAGGAGGAGCTATAAAAGGAATCAGTTCTAATTACTGAAAATACAAATAAGTACCAACTACAAATCAATATCTTTACAAATCAGTCTAAAACCATGTATGTAATATTTCAAACTTAACAGACTGATATCTAAAATGTAAATGTTAAAATAAATAGAAAGGCAATTAAAGACGGAAGCAGCACAAAATTCTTCAGAACTACTATGGATAAACTATTTCAATATTAGAAAAAGGACAGATTGCTACTCACCTTAAAGATGAGCTACTGAGTTGCAGTCAGGTGCAATGATAAGACTGTTACACATTGTAGCCTTTGGCCAAAGCCTTCTTCACCAAAGAAAACACACACACATTTACACAAGCAAGCACACCTCCCACACACACGACCACTACCAATAGCAGCTCTGACCAGGATGTGACTGTCACGTGACTAGCAGTCTGGAATGACGTGGGGAAGGGTGAGGGACAGCAAGGTATGTAGGTGGGGGGAGAGAATAGCATTGTCTGGTGGGGCATGCAGCGACTAGAGACTGCTAGACACAGTTTTGGGAGGTGGAATGTGGCGGGGGGGGAGGAAACAGCAGGTGAAAAAGAAGATGAGCAGGGAAGGGGAATGGATGGGCAAGTACATTGGCAGAGGGCAGCTCACAAGGAGGATAGTCCATCAGAGAGAGAGCACATCATGTTCCTGTTGCTAAGAAAGCGAGTAGACCGTTCGTTTGTTGTGTATTTTTACAAGCTTCAAACGGGAGCGACTGCAGCAATAGATAGGAACTGTGATTGCTGTGTACAGATGTGACCTGAGTTGGCGACCCTTCGCTCATAGCTCCAGGCTGTGTTGGCTTCCATCACACAGCTTGAGGCTGCTGCCAAGGGGCATCAATGTGGGGGGTCGGACGTAGGGATGCGATGGACGTCGAACACATCTACATCTACATCTACATTTATACTCCGCAAGCCACCCAACGGTGTGTGGCGGAGGGCACTTTACGTGCCACTGTCATTACCTCCCTTTCCCGTTCCAGTCGCGTATGGTTCGCGGGAAGAACGACTGCCGGAAAGCCTCTGTGCGCGCTCTAATCTCTCTAATTTTACATTCGTGATTTCCTCGGG
The DNA here is from genome assembly GCF_023864275.1 of Schistocerca cancellata. NCBI lineage: Eukaryota > Metazoa > Arthropoda > Insecta > Orthoptera > Acrididae > Schistocerca > Schistocerca cancellata. The sequence continues at coordinate 220,284,759 of NC_064633.1, read as the reverse complement.
AGGTATAAGTAGGGGGAAGCAATATATTCGATACCTCATCCAGAAACGCACCCTCTCAAAACCTGGCGATCAAGCTACACCGCGATGCAGAGTGCCTCTCTTGCAGAGTCTGCCACTTGAGTTTGTTAAACATCTCCGTAACGCTATCGCGGTTATCAAATAACCCTGTGACGAAACGCGCCACTCTTCTTTGGATCTTCTCCATCTCCTCCGTCAACCCGATCTGGTACGGATCCCACACTGATGAGCGATACTCAAGTATAGGTCGAACGAGTGTTTTGTAAGCCACCTCCTTTGTTGATGGACTACATTTTCTAAGGACTCTCCCAATGAATCTCAACCTGGTACCCGCCTTACCAACAATTAATTTTATATGATCATTCCACTTCAAATCATTCCGCACGCATACTCCCAGATATTTTACAGAAGTAACTGCTACCAGTGTTTGTTCCGCTATCATATAATCATACAATAAAGGATCCTTCTTTCTATGTATTCGCAACACATTACATTTGTCTATGTTAAGGGTCAGTTGCCACTCCCTGCACCAAGTGCCTATCCGCTGCAGATCTTCCTGCATTTCGCTACAATTTTCTAATGCTGCAGCTTCTCTGTATACTACAGCATCATCCGCGAAAAGCCGCATGGAACTTCCGACACTATCTACTAGGTCATTTATATATATTGTGAAAAGCAATGGTCCCATAACACTCCCCTGTGGCACGCCAGAGGTTACTTTAACGTCTGTAGACATCTCTCCGTTGATAACAACATGCTGTGTTCTGTTTGCTAAAAACTCTTCAATCCAGCCACACAGCTGGTCTGATATTCCGTAGGCTCTTACTTTGTTTATCAGGCGACAGTGTGGAACTGTATCGAACGCCTTCCGGAAGTCAAGAAAAATAGCATCTACCTGGGAGCCTGTATCTAATATTTTCTGGGTATCATGAACAAATAAAGCGAGTTGGGTCTCACACTATCGCTGTTTTTCGGAATCCATGTTGATTCCTACATAGTAGATTCTGAGTTTCCAAAAACGACATGATACTCGAGCAAAAAACATGTTCTAAAATTCTACAACAGATCGACGTCAGAGATATAGGTCTATAGTTTTGGGCGTCTGCTCGACGACCCTTCTTGAAGACTGGGACTACCTGTGCTCTTTTCCAATCATTTGGAACCTTCCGTTCCTCTAGAGATTTGCGGTACACGGCTGTTAGAAGGGGGGCAAGTTCTTTCGTGTACTCTGTGTAGAGTCGAATTGGTATCCCGTCAGGTCCAGTGGACTTTCCTCTGTTGAGTGATTCCAGTTGCTTTTCTATTCCTTGGACACTTATTTCGATGTCAGCCATTTTTTCGTTTGTGCGAGGATTTAGGGAAGGAACTGCAGTGCGGTCTTCCTCTGTGAAACAGCTTTGGAAAAAGGTGTTTAGTATTTCAGCTTTACGCTTGTCATCCTCTGTTTCAATGCCATCATCATCCCGGAGTGTCTGCACATGCTGTTTCGAGCCAGTTTCTGATTTAACATAAGACCAGAACTTCCTAGGATTTTCTGTCAAGTCGGTACCTAGTATTTTACTTTCGAATTCACCGAACGCTTCACGCATAGCCCTCCTTACGCTAACTTTGACATAGTTTAGCTTCGGTTTGTCTGAGAGGTTTTGGCTGCGTTTAAACTTGGAGTGAAGCTCTCTTTGCTTTCGCAGTAGTTTCATAACTTTGTTGTTGTACCACGGTGGGTTTTTCCCGTCCCTCACAGTTTTACTCGGCACGTACCTGTCTAAAACGCATTTTACGATTGCCTTGAACTTTTTCCATAAACACTCAACATTGTCAGTGTCGGAACAGAAATTTTCGTTTTGATCTGTTAGGTAGTCTGAAATCTGCCTTCTATTACTCTTGCTAAACAGATAAACCTTCCTCCCTTTTTTTATATTCCTATTAACTTCCATATTCAGGGATGCTGCAACGGCGTTATGATCACTGATTCCCTGTTCTGCACTTACAGAGTCGAAAAGTTCGGGACTGTTTGTTATCAGTAGGTCCAAGATGTTATCTCCACGAGTCGGTTCTCTGTTTAATTGCTCGAGGTAATTTTCGGATAGTGCACTTAGTATAATGTCACTCAATGCTCTGTCCCCACCACCCGTCCTAAACATCTGAGTGTCCCAGTCTATATCTGGTAAATTGAAATCTCCACCTAAGACTATAACATGCTGAGAAAATTTATGTGAAATGTATTCCAAATTTTCTCTCAGTTGTTCTGCCACTAATGCTACTGAGTCGGGCGTCGGTAAAGGAGCCAATTATTAATCTAGCTCGGTTGTTGAGTGTAACCTCCACCCATAATAATTCACAGGAACTATCCACTTCTACTTCACTACATGATAAACTACTACTAACAGCGACGAACACTCCACCACCGGTTGCATGCAATCTATCCTTTCTAAACACCGTCTGTACTTTTGTAAATATTTCGGCAGAATTTATCTCTGGCTTCAGCCAGCTTTCTGTACCTATAACGATTTCCGCTTCGGTGCTTTCTATCAGCGCTTGAAGTTCCGGTACTTTACCAACGCAGCTTCGACAGTTTACAATTACAATACCGATTGCTGCTTGGTCCCAGTATGTCCTGACTTTGCCCCGCACCCGTTGAGGCTGTTGCCCTTTCTGTACTTGCCCGAGGCCATCTAACCTAAAAAACCGCCCAGCCCACGCCACACAACCCCTGCTACCCGTGTAGCCGCTTGTTGCGTGTAGTGGACTCCTGACCTATCCAGCGGAACCCGAAACCCCACCACCCTATGGCGCAAGTCGAGGAATCTGCAGCCCACACGGTCGCAGAACCGTCTCAGCCTCTGATTCAGACCCTCCGCTCGGCTCTGTACCAAAGGTCCGCTGTCAGTTCTGTCGACGATGCTGCAGATGGTGAGCTCTGCTTTCATCCCGCTAGCGAGACTGGCAGTCTTCACCAAATCAGATAGCCGCCAGAAGCCAGAGAGGATTTCCTTCGATCCATAGCGACACACATCATTGGTGCCGTCATGAGCGACCACCTGCAGATGGGTGCACCCTGTACCCTTCATGGCATCCAGAAGGACCCTTTCCACATCTGGAGTGACTCCCCCCGGTATGCACACGGAGTGCACTTTGGTTTTCTTCCCCTCGCTTGCGGCCATATCCCTAAGGGGCCCCATTACGCGCCTGACGTTGGAGCTCCCAACTACCAGTAAGCCCACCCTCTGCGATGCGTTGATAACGCTCGCGCTCGGCGCACTTCCTGTACTTAATGAGGTGCAGCTGCGTGTAGCAGTGCAGCTTAAAGTCAAGTTTTATAACTTTAAACAAGGCGGTCGTTTAATCTTCTTTTTGTTTATGTATTACTGTATTGTTTATTGTAGTATTAGGTAGTTATTGGTAGACGTTTATTGGTCGCGCCAGACCGCTCCGTGAGATTTTTTTTTAATTAATTAAAATTACTGATTTAGGTTAGGCTATTATAGCCTCAATAGAATGAAAACCTCACAAGTCCTTCTCAGACGCACAGCCGAAGGCCATCCTAGGGAGTGGCCTCACATCCCACGCATCCCTTGTTCGATCCACTGCTGTGGCCACGTGGGTACTGCCTGCACTGAGGTTGACCCCTCACCTGTGGTCGAGTGGGAGATCATTCCAATGTCTGGTAGGCAATGAAAAACTTTCCGAGAGGTCGGTCGTAGGGCCTCCCTGGTTCGTTTGACGAACAGGTTTCAGGTGTTAACTGTGGCTGACGATGTCTCTGAGCTGGGTGCAATCGTCCACCCTGTTCTAGTGAAAGCTTCTCGGCCCTCAAGGTCTGGGCGTTCGTAGAGGGTGGGTTTGCTGGTAGTTGGGAGCTCCAACATTAGGCGTGTAAGGGGACCCCTTAGGAACATAACTGCCAAGGAAGGGAAGGAAGCCAGTGTGCACTCCGGGGGGGGGGGGGGGGGGGGGGATGGAATGATTCGGATGTGGAAAGGCTGCTTCCGGATGCCTTGAAGAGTGCAGGGTGCAGCCAACTGCAGGTGGTGGCTCATGTCAGTACCAATGACGTGGTGTGTCGGTTTGGATCAGAGATTCTCTCTGGTTATGGGCGGCTATTGGAAATGATAAAGACTGCCAGTTTTGCTTGTGAGATTAAGGCGGAGCTCTCCATCTGCAGCATCGTCAATAGAACCGACTGCGGTCCTTTGATGCAGAGCCGAGTGGAGGGTCTGAATCAGAGGCGCAGGCAGTCCTCTGACAGTGTAGGCTGCAGATACCTTGACTTACGCCATCGGGTGGTGGGGTTCCGGGTTCCACTTAATAGGTCAGAAGTCCACTACACACAGGAAGCGGCTACACGGGTAGAGGGGGCTGTGTGGAAGGGACTGGGCGGTTTTTTAGGTTAGAGGGCCTCAGGGAACCACAGAAAGGGCGTCCATCTAAAAATGGGCAGGTAAAACACAGTAAGTTAGTTACAGAAACGATCGATATTGTAGTTGTAAATTGTCGTAGATGTGTTGGGAAAGAACCAGAGCTCCAAGTCCTAATAGAAAGCACTGAAGCTCAAATAGCTATAGGAACCAGAGCTCCAAGCCCTAATAGAAAGCACTGAAGCTCAAATAGTTATAGGTACAGAAAGCTGGCTAAAATCGGAAATAAGTTCAGCTGAAATTTTTTTCAAACGATCTAACAGTGTTCAGAAAGGATAGATTAAATACAATTGGTGGTGGTATTGATTGCTGTCAGAAATGTTCCTGCGAAATAGTATGAAATAGTATGGGTAGAGGTCATACTTGACAATCGGACTAAACTATTAATTGGATCATTCTACCGGCCCCCGGACTCAGAAGACATAGTTGCTGAACAATTCAAAGAAAACTATAGTCTCATTTCAAATAGGTACCCCACTCATACAGTTATAGTCGGTGGTGACTTTAATCTAGCCTCGATATGCTGGAAAAATTATACGTTTAAAGCCGGCGGCAGGCATAAAACGTCATCCGAAATTGTACTGAATGCTTTCTCAGAAAATTATTTTGAACAATTAGTTCATGAGCCCACTCGAAGTGTAAATGGTTGCGAAAGCATACTTGACCTCTTAGCAACAAATAATCCTGGACAAATAATGAGTATTGTGACGAATACTGGGATTAGCGACCACAAGGCAGTAGCTGCTAGGCTGAATACCATAACCCCTACAACCATCAAAAAGAAACGCAAAGTATATCTATTTAAAAAAGCTGATAAAAATTCTCTTAACACCGTTTTAAGAGACAGTCTGCACTCCTTCCGATCTGATCATGCAAGCGCAGAAAAGTTGTGGAATTATTTCAAAGAGACAGTATCGTCAGCAATTGAGAGATATACACCACATAAATTTGGTACTGATCCCCCACGGTACACAAAACAGGTCAAATCGATGATGCAGAAGCAGCGAAAAAAGCATGCCAAATTTAAAAGAACGCAAAACCCCCAAGACTGGCAAAGTTTTGCAGAAGTTCGAAATGTAGCACGTACTTCAATGCGAGATGCTTTCAATAATTTCCACAACAAAACTCTGTCTCGAAATCTGGCAGAAAACCCAGAGAGATTCTGGTCATACATAAAGCACACCAGTGGCAAGACGCAATCAATACCTTCACTGCGCGATAACAACGGTGAAGTCACTGCTGGCAGTGCCACTAAAGCAGGGTTATTAAACACTGTTTTCCGAAGCTCCTTCACCAAAGAAGACGAAGTAAATATTCCTGAATTCCAATCAAGATACAATAGCTCCATATTTAGCAGTTATATACAACAGCTCGCTCACAGAAAGAACCGTACCTGAAGACTAGAAAATTGCTCAAGTGACACCAATACCCAAAAAGGGAAATATGAATAATCCGTTGAATTACAGGCCCATATCACTAACGTCGATTTGCAGTAGGGTTTTGGAACATATACTGTATTCGAACATTATGAAGTGTCGTGACAAAAAATAAAAACACCTACAGCCCTCCTTATGATTTTATTTTATTTTGTCGCTGCCAGTTTCGACGCTTCGTTGCGTCATCTTCAGGCTGTTTTGATGCGGTACATGTTGATACGATCCCAATGCATAACCCATCAGTTGCCAGCATTACTGGATTCGCAGATAATGTGTCAGCACTCCAACCATCAGCTTTTTTTAAAATTTTTTGTCACAATAGTAAACGGCCATCGTCCCAGAGACATCCTGCTAAAAGGATAGAGATGCAAAAGCACTATGAAGTACTTCGAAGAAATCGATTTATTGACACATAGTCAGCACGGATTCAGAAAATATCGTTCTTGCGAAACACAACTAGCTGTTTTACTCATGAAGTAATGAGTGCTATCGAGAGGGGATGTCAAATTGATTCCATATTTTTAGATTTCCAGAAGGCTTTAGACACAGTTCCTCACAAGCATCCTCTAACCAAACTGTGTGCCTATGGAATATCTCCTCAGTTGTTGCGACTGGATTCGTGATTTCCTGTCAGAAAGGTCACAGTTCGGAGTAACAGACGGCATGTCATCGAGTAAAACAGAAGTAAAATCCGGCGTTCCGCAAGGAAGTGTTATAGGCCCTCTATTGTTCCTGATCTATATTACCGACATAGGAGAAGATCTCAGTAGCCGTCTTAGATTGTTTGCAGATGATGCTGTCATTTACCGTCTTGTAAAGTCATCAGATGACCAAAACGAATTGCAGAATGATTTAGATAAGATATCTGTATGGTATGAAAAGTTGCAATTAACTCTGAATAAAGAAATGTGTGGAGTTATTCACATGAGTACTAAAAGAAATACGCTAAATTTCGATTACGCGATAAGCCACACAAATCCGGAGGCTGTAAATTCAATTAAATACTTAGGGATTACAATTACAAACACCCTAACTTGGAACGATCACATACATAATGTTGTGGGTAGAGCAAACCAAAGACTGCGGTTCATTGGCAGAACACTTAGAAGGTGCAACAGGTCTACTAAAGAGACTGCTTACACCACACTTGTCCGCCCTATTCTGGAGTTTTGCTGTGCGGTGTGGGATCTGCATCAAATGGGACTGACGGATGACATTGAAAAAGTACAAAGAAGGGCAGCTCGTTTTGCATTATCGCGAAATTGAGGAGATAGTGCCACAGACATGATACGTGAATTGGAGTGGCAGTCATTAAAGCAAAGGCGTTTTTCGCTGCGATGGGATCTTTCCATGAAATTTCAGTCACAGTTTTCTCCTTCGATTGAAAAAAACATTCTGCTGGCACCCATCTACATAAGGAGAAATGATCATCACGATAAAATAAGAGAAATCAGGGCTCGCACAGAAAAGCTGGCCGCTGTGGCCGAGCGGTTCTAGGCGCTTCAGTCTGGAACTGTGCTGTTGCTATGGTCGCAGGTTCGAATCCTGCCTTGGGCATGGATGTGTGTGATGTCCTTAGGTTAGTTAGGTTTAAGTAGTTCTGAGTCTAGGGGACTGATGACCTCAGATGTTAAGTCCCATAGTGCTCAGAGCCATTTAAACCATTTGAATAGAAAAATTTAAGAGCTCGTTTTTCCCCTCGCGCCGTTCGAAAGTGGAACGATAGAAAGACAGCTTGAAGGTGGTTCATTGAACCCTCTGTCAGGCACTTTATTGTGAATAACAGAGTAATTACGTAGGTGTAGATGCAGGTGTAGAGGATGAGCGAGTGTGAAAAGTGAGGAGGTGATAGGACAAGGGGGTCGAAATTATTGGGCGGATGGTGTGGGGCAGGAAGTTACTGTAGATTGAGGGCAGGATAATTTTTGGAATGTGTTGTAAGGATAACTCTCATCTGATTAGTTCAGAAAAACTGGTGGCGGGGAAGTTCCATATGGCCTTGGTTGTGATGCAACCATTGAAATCAAGCATGTTATGTTAAACTGCCTGTTGTGCCAGAAGATGGTCTACTTTGCTGCTAGCCATAGTTTGGCAGTGACCAGTCATCCTGATGGACAACTGGTTGTTAGTCATACCCATATAAAAAACTGTGCAATGGTTGCAGGAGAGCTGGTGTACAACATGGCTGCTTGCACATGTAACCTGTTCTTGATGAGGTAAGATAAACCTGTGACAGTTCTGGAATAGTAAGTGCTGGGCGGGTGAATTGGGCAGGTGTTGCACCTACATCTCCCAAAGGGATCGTGTCCCTGTGGCAATGAATTGGGAGTGGAGTAAGGATGGATTAGGATGTTTTGGAAGTTCAGTGGGTGATGGAATGCCACTTTTGGACGAGTGGGAAGGATCTTGTGTAGGACGTCAATAATTTCAGGGCATGATGGCAGACAATCAAAGTCCTTATGAAGGATGTGGTTCAGCTGGTATTGGGTGACAAAGGGGTCACTCTTTTGTAATTGGCTCTTGGGGGTGGTGGGACGATTGGGGGTGTGTGAGGAAAGGATACATGAAACCTATTTGCAGACTGTGTCTATGGGATAGCGCCTGTCTGTGAGGGCCTCTTGGTGAGACTTTCAGCGCACTGGAAAGGGGAGTTCTTGTCACTGCAGATATACTATGCTGGCCATGCTGTATGAGAGGGATTTTTTGGTGTCGAAGGATGTCAGCTGTCAGAATGCAGGTACTGTTCGTGTCTGGTGGGTTTAATGTGGACAGAGATGTGGATGGTACAGTCAGAGAGGAGGAAGTCAACGTCTAGGAAGGTGGCACATTGGGTGCAGGAGACCCAAGTGAAGCAGATGGGAGAAAAGGGGTTGACATTGTGAAGGAATGAGCGTATGGTGTCTTGGCACTGAGTCCAGGTCATGAAGGTATCATCAATGAACGTGAACTAGACCTGATTATTAAAAAAATGTTTTTAATCTATTCCATATTCGTTTAAACATTTCTACACCATAGACGACTGACACCTGTGAATATAAGCAGTATTCACCTCATCTGTTGTGAAGAGCTTTCCACTGAGAAACAAATGAAAATCTCTTGGCACCAAGCCTGGACTGCAATATAAGTGGACAATCTGTTCCAATCCAAAAGATCTGTTCAAATTTTGGGTATGAGTGACAAAATGTGGTCTGTCATTACCCTGCAGCAACAAAACTCCAGACGTCAAAAGACCACGTTGCTTATTCTGCATTGCACGTCGAGAATTAGTCAGGGTAGTGCAGTGAGTGGCTGTATTTATTGTTGTCCCTTGCTGCATAAACTCGACTAACAAGACTCCATATCTCCCCATAATACGGTTGGCATATCCTTGGGTGTTGACACTTTTGCTTGGCCTTGTCTTTGAATGCTGATGTGTGAAGCCATTCCACCGAATCACGTTTGAACTCTGGGGTCATGTGAGAAATCCACGTCTCGTCCCCTCTGACAGTGGTCTCTGAAACTGACCACCTTCCTTTTGATCCTGGTCCAATAATTGAAGACCAGAAACCGTATGCAGCCTGGAAACCCAACATGTACACTATTTGCGAAACTGCAGTTTTGTTAAAAGTTCTACTCACAGTCGTCAATTCCAATGCTAAACTGAAACTGTGAATCGCTAGTCTTCACGAATCTTTTCGTTTGCAGCTTTGACCAAATCTTCTGAGATCACTGAAGGTCGGCCTAATTTCGGTTCATCATGGACACTTCCCCATTCGTCCTTGAAAGTTCTCACCCACTTACACATTTTGCTGTCTCTCACCGCACTGAGTCCATACACCACACTTATCTGTCGATGAATTTCCGCTTGCAACGTCCCTTACTGTCAAAAACCGACTCACTGATGGTATTGTACAGTTGGTGGGCTGATCAATTGTTTTAATTATTTTGAACTGACACTGTAAACAGCCCACAGTGTCTGTACCAATGCAAATGGCATCGCTTGACTAAGAAGCCCAAGGCGAACAAGGCATGCTGGAAGTCGGTATGTATGAGCATAGTCTTCACGTGACGTTCGATTAGCTACAGTGATTCTGACCTCGCTTTTCGAATAATTCTCGTATGAACAGAGACAGTAAAATACGAAGAATTAAGACCAATACAGAATATACAACAAGAGATCGTCATGTCATGTCATGCCATATCACATTACCACCAGTATATTCACACTGGACGTCACGTCACGTCACATCAATTCTTCGTGTTTTACTCACTCTGTTAATACATATCGATTAAATAAATATCGCTTTAGACTAATATGGGACTGCTCTATCGAAAGCGCACGTAAAATTACGCTTTAAAAATAATTTTGTTTGTAACAGGAAACAAACGGACGCTAACCGTTGACACTGGGAGTCGCGTGAAAGACGTGATGAGTACAGAAGTATTGTTTGGTCTGACTCCAGCTATACATTGCAAAAACGAAATTGCAAATACCTGTCGAAGCATCAGAGAAAATGCTCCTGACGAATCTCAGGAGGGGCACCCTGTATGTACAGACGGAATCACCTAGAACTTGCGCCACAAATATTGCGGAAATGGAAAGTGCTACTGATGTGCGGCTTTCACAGAGTGGATTGGTAGTCAGAGGCTCGTACTGTTAGCCAATAAACGGATTGTAATAATATGTATAAAGTGTATTTTTGGCGCATACACAGAATTTTTTAAATGGAACAATGCCTGTTGATATTAACAGACTAAATTTGGGGCAAATTAAAATGTTAGTGGTGTTAGTTGCAGGATTTTAGTGTGAAACGGTTACAAAATATCGTATTTTAAAAAGTTCCCACCCTGACACTTGTACAATACTTCAGGCAGCACACACTAAAGAACAACACAAGTGCCTACACTACTTACGTGGATTCTGACCAGTAACGAGACAATTGACTATCACAAGTTTTGTTCAAAATGACCACAGACAGCGGCAATATACGCATCCATTCCTAGTATGGAACAACTGTTTCACATGTGCTAGCATTTCAGTGGAGATATTCAGTATTCCGTCTATGGAAAACAAGCCTATGAGCTGATGGTTCTCTATCCCACACCATACGTGAAAACTCCATGCACTCTGACGTTCCATCTGACGAAGCCAATGGGGATTGTCAATGGACCAATAGTGCATGGCCGCGCTGGGTAGCAATTTGGTCCCATAGTCCTTACCACAAATTTCCAATTCCAGTAGTGCATGTTTTGACGATTTACCTGACCATGACTGATACATGTGGCTTCATCACTAAGCAAGATACATGATACATCTAGAACATGCTCTTTTAATGCTCATGTACAGAAGGTAACACGATTCTCATAACCGTTTCCACACAGCTCTTGATGGAGATAAATGTATTAGGGATGGAACCCATGTCGATAGGGAACGCGTAGGAGACTTAACTGACTCATGCCACATCCTCGTGTGATTGTGCGGGAGCTAACATGCTGATCAACCGCAACAGCAGCAAGAACATTAATTTCCCCTCTTCTGTCGTCAGTTTTTTTCCTTCTGTTAAGTTGTCTAGAAGTTACAATATCACTTTCAAGTAACTAGTTGAAAAGGTTGCTAATTAATTACCGAGATGGTTGACGTCTATTGAGATATCTTACCGCATACACCGTACATGAATGAATACATTCTTCCTACACTCTCCATACATCTTGAGCTTGTCTGCTTTTTATGTATTGTTAAATCCCATCGTCTGCTTGTGACCTTCTGCTTAGACTGTCACAACTAACCAACAAGTCACAATGCGGTGAAGGAACACACCAGCACACTGTACGCAAACATAACAACATCGTACCTAGCAGCTACCCAGGTTAAATGGAACAAGCAAGTGTCGGTGTGAAAACTTTTCAAGATACGACATCTCGAAAACAACTCGCACTGGAATCCTGTAACAAACACCACTGACATTCTAATTTACCCTACTTTTAGTTTGTTACTGTCAATAGGTTTAAAAAGTGTATGTTTCCACAAAAAATGCACTTTCTAAGTATTATTACAATCTGTTTATTGGCTAACAATATAAATAACTGAATACCAATCCATTCTATGAATAGCGCGCATCAATAGCACTTTCCATTTCCGCAAGTTGCGGCGCAAGTTTTAGGTGATTCACCATGTATATGTAAAATGGTAAATCTGCCTTTTTTAAAATTTATTTAGTAGGACTTCGTTACTGTGACTATGCAACATTTTGTCCGTGTATAAATTTCATGATGCACCTAGTACTCTCACTGGGTAGTTACCAGTTGTAACCCATAAACGAAAAGAAGGAAAGCACTGATGTGGCTACTTCTCATTCAAATATCTCCTCAGATGGCATCACAAGGCTGAGTGGACCCTGTTCTGGCCCTCCTACCAAGGAAAAAATCCCTCGCAGTACCGGGAATAGGATGCGCCCCCCCCCCCCTCTCCCCCCCCCCCCCAACCCACATGGCAGTCAGCCACACTGACTGCTCAGCTACGGGGGCAGACTAGTCCATAGCAAGAATAAATAAATGTTAATTTTTCTAATGTATTTGTGATTTTTGTAGGAGATTCAGACACAAAGTGATTTCGTATTGCGACAACACCGTAGAGAGTGTGTGGACAAACGACAACGTCGTATTCTCGGACCTTAAACGTCAGCTACTACCTACAGGATATCCAGGAATTAGGACGAATTTGAATTTTACGTTATATTGTCATACGACGGTTAGCAGCCGTGTTTTTTTCATGTTTGTTATCTGCATTCCTTCACATTTGCAGCCTGATAGTTTTTGTGTGGTGAGCACCGTTGTTGTCTGATGTTTATTTTCGTCCTGGAGCAGATGACAACCGAGCAACGTATTCATGTGATAGAAAGTTATTAGAAAAACAGTGGAAGTCCCACGGCAACCGTTCGTGAATTGCGTGTGACACTCGGACGTAAAGCTACTTCAACCGAATCATCACTTCGGAAGTTGATCCAGAAGTTTGAGACCACAAGTTCTGACTCAAACATTAAGACAACAGGAGGACCACGTCCTGTTCGAACACAAGAAAACATTGCTGTCGTGCGTGACAATGTGACTGTAAGCCCCAGAAAATCGGTTCGCCGACGAGCTCGATTGATTTTATCACCAAGTTGACTGTATGAAATTCTTTCAAAAGGTCTGAAAATGCATGTGTACAAGATTCAACTTAGACGAGTTGAAGCCTGCAGATCATGGAAAGAGACATTTATCTGCTCAGTCATCTTTCTCAGATGAGGTGCATTTCAACCTCAGTGGACACATCAATAAGCAGAACTGCAGAATTTGAGGTAACGAAAATCCGTCAGTGATTGTGGAAGGTGAGGTACATCCACAACTCACGTCTGTGTGGTGTGGGTGCTGGGCAGGAAGAGTGATCGGCCCATACTTTCTTGAAAATGATGAGGGAGCTGCGGTCACTGAGAATGGCGACCGTTACTGAAACATGCTTTCTGATAAATTTTCCCCTGTTATTGACGGTTTTTGATTTGAACAAGATGGTGTGACATGTCACAAATCCCATGAAACGATTGCTTTGCTGAATGAAAAGTTTCTTCAAAAAATTATCTCTTTGCGTGGCAACCAGGAAAGACCTGCCAGATCATGCGATCTTACACTTCGTGATTGTTTTGTGAAATCTAAAGTTTGCGAAAACAAACAACAAACAATCACCAATTAACGGCATCCCACCAGATGTTTGTGAATGTGTCATTGAGAACTTCAATGAGCTCGTTGCCGCGGGGCCTTGGGTGGTCATGTGGAGAATATAATTTTTCATATATAAATTGGAGAAGTTAGTTAATGTATTTTATAAAAAAAAAAAAGTTACATTTTCAAGAAATTTTGTATGTTCTATAGCACTTTAATATTCGTCCCTAGTTCCCGGACACGCTCTATTTTACGTCAAATTATAGATATTATTAAGCAGTTGTCAAAATACATAGACATTATGAAGCAGTTGTCAAAATACCGAATTCGTAGTGTGATCAGCTTATTCTCTCAAAGGCATTCGCTATTTATTTCTTTAATTTTGTAGGCCTCAACATATAAGATAGTTCTATGTTCTCATATTTTGTGGTAAGTACTGAACAGAATGTACTGAATCTTCCTAAATTTAATGAAAATTTGTCTTGCACCATTGTTTATATTTTCAAATATTTACTCATCTGCACATGCGTTAATACACGGAGCAGCATTATTTTATTCCCGTTCTTGTGTCTAGCAGAACAATGACATATGTTTGGTCACAATGTGGCAGTAAATCCACATTTAAACTTTTAAATTGTTAAGTGTCACTGTAACGCCATGTTTGTTGTCAGTGGCTTAAACTTTATTTAGGAGCGAAAATCCGTGGTACAAAAAATTATGATGTTTGTTGTCAATGGCTTAAACTTTATTTAGGGGCGAAAACCCATTTATAAAAAATTAAACTGTCAGATAATCGAATGCGTAGAGTGCATGTAATGGTTACGTTATTTTCAACATTATTCTTATCGCTCCAACACTGACATTTTACTCTTTTATCTGTGAGTATATTGTCGACCGTTTATACGCTAATCTCTGGTTATTAGTAAACAGTATGTGGGCGTATGCATCGCCGCCAAGTGAAAGTAGTTGTGCAGGTCAAGTTCGTTTGCATGCAGCTCGTTTGATACAGTGGTTTATTTGCGAGTAGTCACCAAATAACATATGGCAGTAAGATTTTGCCGACGAAAACCAGAAGCTGATCGCTTTGTCCATAGCTTGTGCCATATAACGAGCGGTTGTTTTGAAATAAATGTTTCGGGATCACAAAATTGTGACACTAGACAAGTAACCTAAATTGTTTTTAAGCCATAAAAATTTAATTATGTTGATACGCAAGCTGCTCAGTAAACTTCGACCTGTAGCACATAATAGTTGTGAGCTTCATATGTCTGTGCCGTATAAGAAAAAAGTGAGCAGAGAGGTAGGAGAGGCGATAAAAAGATTAAATAAAGAAAATAAAAGCTTGTTTGGTGAACTTTTGGAAACAAGAAGTCAGAAACGAGCAAACGGAAAACGTAACAAAAATTTATTTGCAAATGCATCAGAAGACAAGAAGAGAAATAGTGCCACTGGAGAGCTGCAGTGGACGCTGACAAGAAGTACTAAGAAAGTAACCAAGCTCCGTCAGTTGAGTAATCCTCAAATCCAGATTATAGTCAGAAAGGCTTCGAACCATGTACAGAAAACAGAAACACCACCAACAGCAGCGAAACCGAAAATAACCACGGTTTCCGAACCAGACAGTAAAGTTACTGATGACATTGAAGGGCTGCTTCCAAAATTTGATTATTCCAATGCCCCACCATTACCTAGTGTAACAGAAAACTGTAAAAAACATACCTTGTTGCATTTACCAGACAATGTACTGAAAAGCATACCCTCCTTTCCATTATTCAACAATGAGAAAATTGAAGAACTCTCAACATGTAGATCAGAAAAAGCCGTAACTGAAAATGCGTGGAAATCCGAGTACTATAAATATCCAGCAGTGAGTAGAATACTAAACGCTACCATGTCTGAAAAGTCACGGGTTGCTCTACGGCGATGGCAACAGAGGATGATTGCTGAACTTGGCCAGGAAGGATTCATGGACCTCTACACTGGTAATATGGCATGACATAATTTTATTTACAACATCTGAGTGATTTAGTTCTATTAGTTAACACACATCAGTTTATTTGTCAAGTAAAACATTTAATTTTAAATCATTCTAGCTATCAGAAGTGATACAAGAACCTACTAGTTTTGTAATTTTTCTGGAAATCCTAAGTCTAGACAGCTGTGTTGTTTTGTTAACTTGAGTCATTGTCTTATAATTTCAAGTTGCCAAGACGTGTCAATTCAAAATGCAAGATACAAAAATTGCAGTTGTGAGAAAAACAATAATCACTTTCCCGAGAAATAAATGAAAGTTAAATAATAAATTTTGAATGCAGTAACATTTAACCATACATATGGACTGTTCATAGTACAGGCTTGCTTGCTAATTACAAGTGTTTGTGTGGTGTGAGATGAGGTATTGAACACTGAAAGACAGTATAAATTGAAGTAAAGTTTCGTATAATCAAAACAGGTGATAAGAGTGTGCGCTGAACATGCTTTTGGGCATATGGAGTGTAAGTAATGAACTGTGCCAAAAGGGGAGGAAATTATGGTTAACTAATTTCTTTCATACTGCTTCACTAGTTTCACCTTAACCTAGACCTTGGGCTACATTACAGATCAGTATGCGACCATATCTAAGACTTTGCCAACTTGTTACCAAACTGTCACCTTCTAACCTAAACTAAACCTTGGGCTACTCTGTTACAACCTACATTTCTAAAACTAATATTGATACAGAAGAAATATTTTCAGTGTGCTGTTCTTTTTCTGTTTTTGCATATATGACAGTACATGCCACATCATTATTACATTATCGTTTATTAATTGGTTCAATTGCCATCAAGGTAAAAATAGGTGAACCATAATTGAAAGAGGGGAACTGAGGTCTGTAGCATCTATCAACTTTGAAAAAGGTGGTGCAGGGGGGCACACTGTGTAACTTGTACTGAAAGTAGAAATAAAAACCATCAACTAGCTAAAGCAAAGAAATAGTGGTGTAGAGTGGTCCAAGTAAAATTGCCTCAGGAGTGACATAAATGAAAAGCCATAATTACATGTGGTGTCATTTCTCAGTGCTTATTTTTCCTGTTCAATTTTTTGGTCTGCCTTTTACCTGGTATGCATTGTAGACACACTATCACAGCTGGTAGACATCATTGGTTCATTGACAAGTTTACCAGCTGGAAATTATGTGTGATAGAATTACTGAAGTCTGCAGAATGTTGGCCCCTCTCTTGGTGTACTGCCAAAAATTGTTGTTAGTAAGATGGTATAAAATCCAAAATGAGTCACATGTCCGGGGCGGGGGGGCTGGTCATGAGGGACTCACTAGTAAGAGTAAGAGAGAGCCAACTTTCTACAAATTGGGGTATAGAATGTCAGAAGTTTTGAATTTGTTGAAAAACTGGAGAAGTTGAGGGGGCAGATGAATAGTCAAGTTTAGTGATGGTTATATATGGTAAATGGAACTATGTCAGACAGGTGTGAACAGGTCAATATGGGATAATGGCAACAATAGCTGTGACTTGTGTAATGCGTATTGTGAATAGGGAAGTGAGTTGCACAATTAGCTCCACCAAGCAACCCAGTGATGAAATTATTGTTCTAAGTGAACATGTTTTACAAATGCACAGCTCTAGGATGTGTTAGGGAAACTGAGAAACTGATAACATATATGATAGGGAAATTGAATGTAATACTCTTGGGTATATGGGATACTGCAGCAGGAGAGAGAAATGGACGTTGAATTTCTAGATGATATTGAGTGGAAGAAAGAAACCAGTGAGGAGAGTTTCAACTGACTAGAGTACACACTTTTCAAAGCTCATAAAATGATGTATGCTTGGAAAATACTGGAAGATACAAGCTGCAATTCCTTATTGTTAGGCAAAAGCTTAGAAATCAGAGAATAAACTGCAAGGCTCACCCATATAATCAGATATTGACTTGGATCCCAACCCAGTTGTGGTGAACGTTCAGGTGGAACTTAAAAACATAAAAGTGTGGGCATATGTGAATGAGTAGGGCACCAGGTAAATAAGCAGAATGTGAGGAAGTGTAAATTTTCTAAAACAATGTTAATATTGGGGATGATGTAACTGTCCTGTGTGAAAATATGATAATGGAGAGGAAAATATTTGAGGCTAATGAAATTGTATAAGGGACAATCAAAAAGTTTCTGTTCAAGGGCATTGCTGCAGTGTATATGCAACACAGTGCATTTCCAATTACATGTAGGCAAGGTATTAATGTGGAATTCATGTCTTTCTGATGTGCATGCAGTAAATGCAGAGATGTGAGCTATGGTGATAGTACAAGACCAACAGGCTTTTATTCTATTCTTGGATGCTGAAGGGTAAACAGCAATACACATCCAGTGTTTAAGGGGCAGCATTTCTCTTGAAAACCAACACTGCAGAATGATGCACCAAGTTTGGTCGAGATTTGATGCAAGATGCTGGTCAGTCTGGTACTTATGCAGACATTATGGCAACTCAAGTGGGAGACACTCGAACATCCACCCTGTAGTCCTGATCTCTCCCCATGTGATTATCATGACTTTGTCCCTTAAAAAAGGCCTTGAAGGGCCAATGATTCCTGTCAGACGAGGATGTTGCAGCAGGAAGTTACAGATTTCTTCATGCAGCAGGACACGGCACCTTACCAAATGGGTAATTTCAACCAGGTGCATCAGTGGGATGATTTCCTCAGTGGTTGTGGTGATTTTGCCTTATTAGCATACAGAATCTTGACTTTGTGGCCTTTGAATGAAACTTTTTGGTCTTGCCAAATAAGTACAAAATTTGGGGGAAGTTAAAAAGTAAAGATGTTAACCACTGAATTGCAGATTCGAAACCTTTGTTAAGCATGGAACAAAGGACACAAAAATTTTTTTGTAACTTCTGACAGTCACCCTGTGGAGTAACAGAAGAGAGCAAGATTGATTTGGAAGATGCAAATGATGAAATAATATGGTCACAGACAACTGTATGATTCAAACTCAAGCAAATCATCAAGAGTGGACAAGATACCTTCAGATGTGTAAAATCAGTGGAGGTTCAGGGGCTGCATTGTTATTTTATCAGCTGTACAGAATCTATTATACAAGAGGTACACCATTAACTTTTCAGAAAATTATAATCTCGCCCTACTGAGGTAAGTACCAGTAAATAAGTGTGAAAACTATAGGGTGACAGGGGTAGGCTCGCTATTAAATTGCTGACCAGAGTATCGTTGTTGTTGTTGTTGTGTTGATGCAGCTCTCCATGCTACTCTATCCTGTGCAAGCTTCTTCATCTCCCAGTACCTACTGCAACCTACATCCTTCTGAATCTGCTTAGTGTATTCATCTCTTGGTCTCCCCCTACGATTTTTACCCTCCACGCTGCCCTCCAATACTAAATTGGTGATCCCTTGATGCCTCAGAACATGTCCTACCAACCGATCCCTTCTTCTGGTCAAGTTGTGCCACAAACTTCTCTTCTCCCCAATCCTATTCAATACTTCCTCATTAGTTATGTGATCTACCCATCTAATCTTCAGCATTCTTCTGTAGCACCACATTTCGAAAGCTTCTATTCTCTTCCTGTCCAAACTACTTACGGTCCATGTTTCACTTCCATACATGGCTACACTCCATACAAATACTTTCAGAAATGACTTCCTGACACTTAAATCTATACTCGATGTTAACAAATTTCTCTTCTTCAGAAACGCTTTCCTTGCCATTGCCAGTCTACATTTTATATCCTCTCTACTTCGACCATCATCAGTTATTTTGCTCCCCAAATAGCAAAACTCCTTTACTACTTTAAGTGTCTCATTTCCTAATCTAATACCCTCAACATCACCCGACTTAATTCGACTACATTCCATTATCCTCGTTTTGTTTTTGTTGATGTTCATCTTATATCCTCCTTTCAAGACACCATCCATTCCGTTCAACTGCTCTTCCAAGTCCATTGCTGTCTCTGACAGAATTACAATGTCATCGGCGAACCACAAAGTTTATATTTCTTCTCCATGGATTTTAATACCTACTCCGAATTTTTCTTTTGTTTCCTTTACTGCTTGCTCAATATACAGATTGAATAACATCGGGGAGAGGCTACAACCCTGTCTTACTCCCTTCCCAACCACTGCTTCCCTTTCATGTCCCTCGACTCTTATAACTGCCATCTGGTTTCTGATGATGATGATGTTTGGTTTGTGGGGCGCTCAACTGCGTGGTTATCAGCCCCCGTACAATTACCCAGTCTTTTGCTCAGTCCAATTTCGCCACTTTCCTGGATGATGATGAAATGATGAGGACAACACAAACACCCAGTCATCTCGAGGCAGGTGAAAATCCCTGACCCCGCCGGGAATCGAACCCGGGACCCCGTGCTCGGGAAGCGAGAACGCTACCGCGAGACCACGAGCGGCGGACATCTGGTTTCTGTACAAATTGTAAATAGCCTTTCACTCCCTATATTTTACCCCTGCCACCTATAGAATTTGAAAGAGAGTATTCCAGTCAACATTGTCAAAAGCTTTCTCGAAATCTACAAATGCTAGAAATGTAGGTTTGCCTTTCCTTAATCTTTCTTCTAAGATAAGTCGTAAGGTCAGTACTGCCTCACGTGTTCCAGTATTTCTACGGAATCCAAACTGATCTTACCCGAGGTCGGCTTCTACTAGTTTTTCCATTCGTCTGTAAAGAATTTGTGTTAGTATTTTGCAGCTGTGGCTTATTAAACTGATTGTTCGGTAATTTTCACACCTGTCAACACCTGCTTTCTTTGGGATTGGAATTATTATATTCTTCTTGAAGTCTGAGGGTATTTCGCCTGTTTCATACATCTTGCTCACCAGATGGTAGAGTTTTGTCAGGACTGGCTCTCCCAAGGCCGTCAGTAGTTCCAATGGAATGTTGTCTACTCCGGGGGCCTTGTTTCGACTCAGGTCTTTCAGTGCTCTGTCAAACTCTTCACGCAGTATCGTATCTCCCATTTCATCTTCATCTACATCCTCTTCCATTTCCATAATATTGTCCTCAAGTGCATCACCCTTGTATAGACCCTCTATATACTCCTTCCACCTTTCTGCTTTCCCTTCTTTGCTTAGAACTGGGTTTCCATCTGAGCTCTTGATGTTCATACAAGCGGTTCTCTTATCTCCAAAGGTCTCTTTAATTTTCCTGTAGGCAGTATCTATCTTACCTCTAGTGAGATAAGCCTCTACATCCTTACATTTGTCCTCTAGCCATCCCTGCTTAGCCATTTTGCACTTCCTGTCGATCTCATTTATGAGACGTTTGTATTCCTTTTTGCCCGCTTCATTTACTGCATTTTTATATTTTCTCCTCTCATCAATTAAATTCAATATTTCTTCTGTTACCCAAGGATTTCTACTAGGCTTCGTCCTTTTACCTACTTGATCCTCTGCTGCCTTTACTACTTCATCCCTCAAAGCTACCCATTCTTCTTCTACTGTATTTCTTTCCCCCATTCCTGTCAATTGTTCCCTTATGCTCTCCCTGAAACTCTGTACAACCTCTGGTTCTTTCAGTTTATCCAGGTTCCATCTCCTTAAATTCCCACCTTTTTGCAGTTTCTTCAGTTTTAATCTACAGGTCATAACCAATAGATTGTGGTCAGAGTCCACATCTGCCCCTGGAAATGTCTTACAATTTAAAACCTGGTTTGTAAATCTCTGTCTTACCATTACATAATCTATCTGATACCTTTTAGTGTCTCCAGGGTTCTTCCATGTATACAACCTTCTATCATGATTCTTAAACCAAGTGTTAGCTATTATTAAGCTGTGCTCTGTGCAAAATTCTACCAGGCGGCTTCCTCTTTCATTTCTTACACCCAATCCATATTCACCTACTATGTTTCCTTCTCTCCCTTTTCCTACACTCAAATTCCAGTCACCCATGACTATTAAATTTTCGTCTCCCTTCACTATCTGAATAATTTCTTTTATTTCATCATACATTTCTTCAATTTCTTCGTCATCTGCAGAGCTAGTTGGCATATAAACTTGTACTACTGTAGTAGGAGTGGGCTTCGTATCTATCTTGGCCACAATAATGCGTTCACTATGCTGTTTGTAGTAGCTTACCCACATTCCTATTTTCCTATTCATTATTAAACCTACTCCTGCATTACCCCTATTTGACTTTGTGTTTATAACCCTGTAGTCACCTGACCAGAAGTCTTGTTCCTCCTGCCACCGAACTTCACTAATTCCCACTATATCTAACTTTAACCTATCCATTTCCCTTTTTAAATTTTCTAACCTACCTGCCCGATTAAGGGATCTGACATTCCACGCTCCGATCCGTAGAACGCCAGTTTTCTTTCTCCTGATAACGACATCCTCTTGAGTAGTCCCCGCCCGGAGATCCGAATGGGGGACTATTTTACCTCCGGAATATTTTACCCAAGAGGACGCCATCATCATTTAATCATACAGTAAAGCTGCATGCCCTCGGGAAAAATTACGGCCGTAGTTTCTCCTTGCTTTCAGCCGTTCGCAGTACCAGCACAGCAGGGCCGTTTTGGTTATTGTTACAAGGCCAGATCAGTCAATCAACCAGACTGTTGCCCTTGCAACTACTGAAAAGGCTGCTGCCCCTCTTCAGGAACCACACGTTTGTCTGGCCTCTCAACAGATACCCCTCCGTTGTGGTTGTACCTACGGTACGGCTATCTGTATCGCTGAGGCATGCAAGCCTCCCCACCAACGGCAAGGTCCATGGTTCATGGGGGGGGGGGGGGGGGGGGGTGGGACCAGAGTATCATTCAGTGGAAAACAAAGAAAATTCAAAGAAGGTTGGGATAAGATTGTTGAAATCATCTATAGAATTTGGATGGAATACAAAGATATGTGAATAATACTGTTAAAAAAGTTGATGCAGAAAGTCCCAGAACTCAAGAAATACAAACTCATACTCAAAATGATGTAAGGCAGGATTGCAGTTTGTTGTTACAGGTAAACTGAGTAAACGTAAAGATAATTTGTGTATGGAAATGAAACTTTAAAAACCAATAATGAAATACGCAGGTGACAAAGCTGTGGAGCTGAAGGAAAGGAAGATTTTAAAACAAGCGTTGCATGAAATTGGTAGGTTACATAACACATAATTTGTGTTAAGGTTGAATGAAACAAATTAAAAGTCATGGAAACAGGCATGAAAATGTGCTCTTAGCATCCCGTTGATGCTGAAGTCATTAGAGATGGAGCACAAACTGGACTAGGATGAGGAAGGAAATCTATTATGATCTTTTCAAAAGAAGGGGCCTGACTTCACATAAAAATCCAGCACCAAATCACTGTGGCAGACACCTTGCTCAATGAAAGTGCTGAAGAGAAGTAGAAAAGCAGGTAATGATGTTAAGACATTAGAAGAAATTCATTCATTGTTTAACTATGAAACAAGATTGCACATAATGGGCAAGTAGATTGGTTTAGTTGACGCTTTAATGACCCCCCATGTTGGCATAGAACTGAGAATGAAATAGTCAGAACTGTACATCTGGAGCAGTGCTCTATATCAGTAAGAAACATACACCATAGAAAGAAATGTATTGCTACAGAGGGACATTAAAAATGAGACAAAGTATTATCTAGGAGATACTCTACATGTACACTGTCCAAACCACCATGAAAGGCATGGAAGAGCGTATGACCCATTCTACCAGTTGTTACGGCTTTTCTCATACCATTCACTTATGGAATGATGGAAGAATGACTATTTTAATGCCTCGATGTGGACTGTAATTAATGTCCTCACAATCCATGCTGGAGCTACAGGTATGGGGTTGTAGTATGTTTCTAGAGTCATCATTTAAAGTCTATTTTTGAAAATTTGCAAGTATGATTTATTAGGATACTTTACATCTATCTTCAAAGTCGAGCAGTTCAGTTCTTTCAACATCTCTGTGACACTCTCCCACGTGTCAAAAAAGCCTGTGACCATTTGCACTGCCATTCTCTGTATATGTTCAGTGTCCGGTGTTATCCTATTTCATATGGATCCCACACACTTGAGCAATATTCTTGGAGGGGTTGAATAACTTATTTGTAAGCAATCTCCTTTGTAGACTGATTCAATTTTCTTAGTATTCTACCAATAAACCAAAGTCTGCTTTACTGGGGACTGAGCCTATATGATCATTCCATTTCATATCCCTATGAAGTGTTACACACAGGTGTTAGTATCAGTTGACTGATTCCATCTGTGACTCATTAATATTATAGTCATAGGATACTATAGTTATTTGTTTTGTGATGTGCACAGTTTTACATTTCTGAACATTTAAATCAAGTTGCCAGTTGTTGCACTGCTTTGAAATCTTATCAAGTTCTAACTGAGATTTTTGGGGCTTCTTTCAGACAGTATTTGATTATAGATAGCTGCCGCATCTGTGAAAAGTGTGAAGTTACTACTAATCTTGTCTGCAATGTCATAAACATACAGCGTGATCAGCAAAGATCCCACTTCCCTGGGGCAAACCTAAAGTTACTTCTACATCTATCAGTGATTTTTCATCCAAGATACTGTGTTGTCTCCTCCCCACTGATTGGTACCCCATATGATCATACTTTTGATAATAAATGTAAATGTGATACAGAGTCAAATGCTTTTTGGAAGTCAAGAAATACTGCATCAACATGACTGCTTTGGTTCAAAGCCTTCAGTATGTCACGTGAGAAAAGTGACATGATTGGTGTTTTTGGAATCCATGCTGGTTGGCATGGAGGAGGTCATTTTGTTCATGATATCACACCGTGTTTGAGCTCAGAATATATTCTAAGATTCTACAACAAATGGATGCCAAGGATACTGGACCGTAGATTTGTGGATCATTTTTTTCTACCCTTCTTGTAAACAGATGTGACCTGTACTTTCTTCCAATCTCTGGGCATGGTTTTTTGTTCGAGGTATGTGTGATAGATTATATAGTTAAAAGAGGAACTAACTGAGTCCCAAATTCAGTACAGAATCTGATAGGGATTCAGCTGGTTCCTGGAGCTCTGTTCAGTCTTAATTATTGCAGTTGTTTCTCAGTGCCATTGACACTATTATCTGCTTGACTCATCTTTTCAGTGGTATGAGAGTTAAATTGGGCTAATACTCTTTTTAAGGAAAAACAGAGTTAGAATAGCAGTTCTGCTTTTGCTTTACTGCTGCCCATATCAATTTCTGTCTTGCCTGTCACTGGACACTAACTTTGGTACCACTAACAGTCTTTACATACAAGTAGAACTTCTGTGGGTTATCTGAAAGATCATTTGACAATATTCTGCTATGATAGGATTGAAGGCTTCATCCATTGCCTTATTGACATTCATTTCAGCATCTCTCTGTTTATAACCCAGTGCTTTGTTTTACACCTATTATGCAGTGTTCTGTTTCACTGGGTGTGTATATTTCCAGAGCATGGTCAGCTGTTGTTTTAAACTTGAGCCATAGTTCCTCTATATGCTCCTGTCCTGAGTTTCAAATATCCCTTTGAGATATGACACTAGTGCTTCTTTATGTAGTCTGCTGAAAATGTACATCTCTCCACTTGTTTTAGTCACTCTTTGTACTTGGTAATCATTGTTGCTATAACTACCTCATGGTCACTGATACCAATTTCGATGTGGATATCCTCAGAGAGATCAGGTCTATTTATTGCCATTAGATCTTATATATTTCCATCATGAGTGGGCTTATGAACTATCTGTTCCAGGTAGTTTCCCAAGCACTAATATTTGAAACGATTTTTCGTCATTTCCAACACTAACAAAACTGTAATCACCCCAATTGCTTGCTGGATGATTAAAGTCTCCTCCAATGAGTTCAGTATGATTGGGGAACTTACAAACAAGTGACCTGAGGCTTTCTCTGAAGTTTTTGGCCACATCAAAAGATGAATCTGGTGGTCGATACAGGGATCCAATTATAATTTTTTACCCACTCCATATTTAGTCTTGCTCAAACAATCTCACATGCAGCTGCAATTTCTGTCTTGGTGGATTTGACGTTCTTGTTTACTGTGACAGATGCACTGCCCCCATTTCCCATTAGCCTAAATCTTTTTGATATAAGACACTTAAATTTTTCCCAAAAATCACTCTGCTGTGAACTTCAGGTTTCAACCAGCTTTCCATACCTAGTATTATGTAAGCTTCACTGCTGTTTGGAAGCAGTTCAAACTCTGGCACTTTGTAGTGAATGCTTCAGCAGTTAATGACTAGGAATTTAACACTGTTGCCTGTGGTAGACATTTGTTTGGATCTTACATCAATACTTCTGGGTCTTCTACACCATTGTTATCTGGACTGGATGGTAAGTTGCCTAATCTAAAAATCTCATGTGTGCACCCCACACGGAGTCAGCTACCTGGGCAGCAGTCTCTGTTGTGGAGTACATACTTGACCCATTTAGGGGTACCCTACAGTTCTCAGCCCAATGGCGCAAGTCTGGGAAGTCACAGAACCTTCACAGTCTCTTGTTCTCTTCTTCCACTCGCCTAAGAACGAGAGAGCCACAATGTATTCTGCATACAGTGCTGTAGGTTACGAGTTTCTTTGAAACCTCTGAAGCAAGACTGGTGTTCTGAGCCTTCTCTGCCAGTTGCTGGAATGATCCAAATATGAGGCATTATCCAAAATTTTCGGCACTGGTGCTGCCATCTGTAGAAAACCTTACATATGGACTAATGGTCACCATCACCCTCGAAGTAGTTCCCATCCTCACGTACACACCGGTCCCAGTGCTTCTGCCATTGGTCAAACGTTTTCTGAAAGTCCTGTTCTTTGAGGGTGTTTATCATTGCCAGTAATGCTTCTTGAATCCTCTCTAGAGTGTCGAACCAATGGCCTTTCAACTTGAGTTTCATTTTTGGGAATAGCGTGAAGTTGCAAGTTGCCAATCTGGCGAGTACAGTGTGTGGAGTGCAACCGCCATATTGTTTTTTGCCAAAAAGGTCCTGGTGAGCAAGGACGTGTGGCAGGGCACATTGTTGTGATGCAGCAGCCAGTTCTCTTGACACCAAAGTTTGCACCATCGTAGCTGCACATTTTCACAGAGCCATCACAAAACGTCACAGTAGTATGTGGAATTCTTTGTGCACAATTCCATTGGTATCAAAGAAAATGATGATCATGCTCTTCACCTGTCTTGCTTTTTTGGGTCTTGGAGAGCCCAGGCTCTTCCACTGGGACAGTTGTTGCTTTGTCTCTGGGTCATGATGGTAAATCCAGCTCTCGTTGCTGGTGACAACCAGTGACAAGAAGGTTGGATCATCAGATGCAGTCTGATGAAGGTCCGTGCACACTTCAACAAGCTGTGCCTTCTGGTCGGCAGTCAAGGTCCTTGGCACAAATTCTGTGGTGACACGATGCATGCCCAATTCATCAGTCAACATTCATTGACATGTCCCATAACCAATACCCACTGCATCCGTAAGGTCTTGAATGGTACGATGTCGATGCGCACGAACCAATTGTTGAAGTTTGGAACAATGTCTGGCATTGTGTGGCTGACGAGCCTTCCAGTGTGAGCATCATCTTCGACGTCTGTACGGCCAGCCGTGAACGGAGTATGCCACTCAAACACATGCGTACGACTCAAGCTCTGTCCCCTAAACAATTGTTGAATCATTGCAAGGGTCTCTGTACCACTTTTCCTGAGATTTGCACAGAATTTGATACATGTGTGCTGTTCTGTTCGGGGATCCATCGTAAAATCGCCACACACCAAACACAGAGTATTACAGAAATCACTGTGGACATGCAACACGCCCTCACAGCTGAATGCTACTCCGCACACTGATTCATCAGGTATGCAGCTGTTGCCACCTAGGGGTGCAAAGATCTACTACTCCTACTCTCCAGATGGCAGCACCAGTCCTGAAAATTTTGGATTCCACCTTGTATGACCTTGGAGCTCAGATGACGGTGATCGTCTGTTTCAAAGTGTGTCACAATCTGCAGTTGGTTACAGCCTGTTCCCTCAGTGGCTGCCACAGTAATCTCTTAGTGTTGAATGAGACCCCAGGCATAAATACTGAAAAAGAGTACACAAGAAAATAAATGTATGATAAATATGTACTAGAATGAACAAGTTGATGGAGTACAAGTTAACAGATCCTGGAACATTTAATATGACACTGAAAGTGTAGACAAATGTTAAGCTATGTAAAACAGTCATTGAGAGTGTTGGGTACAATATTTATGCATAAATGAACAGATTAGTACAAGATAGCAGTTGAAGAACTGATAACTATTGTAAAAGAAAAAGTCTTGCAGGAGAAACTTGTGATTACACATCTCAATCAGTAGAAGAGAATGTGTTTGTATGTATATATTTGTGTGTGTGTGAGGGGGGATGAGATATTGCCTACAGGAAAGACAAAACTCAAGAGATAATGTGATTTTTGTATCTTTCAAGTGTACGTATGTATAAATCATGTAAGTGGTTTCTTGTTTCCAAGTTCCCAGTTTTTGTTGAGCTCTGTAAGATTCTTAACATATTAGATGATAATAACTACTTTTTTCGTGATTTTCAATGTTCTATTGAACATATTCAATTATGTATTTGTAAATTTAATTTATTAACATAGTAAAATAAGTTTAATCATCTGAGCATGGTATTAGAAATTAAAAGTCTTTTTGTTTAGTATTTGGGAATTTGTGTTTTAGTTACATTATTTCACTGTGGACTAATGATCCATGTCTGTGAACATATATGAAGATACACAATTTAATTTTTTGCAACTTCTCTTTATTTTCAGAGTTACTTACAGACACAGAAGTCAGTGTTAATGTATGTGGTGTAGCATGATGGTCTGAATTTCGGTCATTGTGTACAAGACAGTTCTGTCATATAAGAGGCACAAAGATAACATTAATTTCTATTTATCTTTCAGATTCAACAGTTCCTTTGCAGAAGCAGACAAGACTACCAATTTGTGTATGTAACAACAAAATTTTGTTTGTTTGGTAGAAAGTACCTCCTGTTCAGCTAATTGTTATTGCATCAGAAAAAGTGTTATGCATGCACAAGGAAGTACCTTTGTAGGTTAATTCATTTTCCTATAACACTTTTGCTTACAGGTTGTTGTACCCATTACAACACACCCTCCACTCGCTGCAAAAATCCATTTTGCAATTTTTTAACTTTTTATTTGTATTCATAATTGTTTATCAAGTGAACATTATAAGTAGAAATGAAGAATCAGCCCACCATTCCACTGAGTTCATGATTAAGCACCTTAAAAATCAGTCAGATTTTTAGGTTTGTGGTAACTGAGATGACTGTCTGGTGATGGATCGGTGGTGAAGTGCCAGACTGCAGATCCAAAGGCCTGGGTTTCAATCTGCAGCCAGTCCTTGTCATCAATTTCACCTCTGTCAGTGTCTCCTAATGTGAAAAATGCTGAGTTGCAATATGGTTCAGTATCCATGTTTAACATTATGCCCCCATATAATTGGCTGGTCAGACCATTTCAAAGGTGAGAGGAAGACAAGGGCACACCCCTTCAACAGGACCATGTATAGTAAATCACTGTGAAGTTGCAACCAACCATCAGTTCAATTAGTGTTTTACTTTTTTTAATGATTATTTTGTAAAGAAGGCGGGGGTCTGGGGTAAGGGAGACTGATTTGAAATGCTTGCACTGTATTAATGACAGTCAACGTAGTACATCAACCAACTTGAGTGTGGCTTATAGTAGGAGGAGGGGGGGTAATTTTCTTGTTTTTCTAGACAAAAACTGTGTTGGTTTCCCAGCTAAGAGTACAACCAACAGATAAGTAGAACATGAAAACACTGTTGAATTGGAGATAGGCAACGGCTGAGTTTTTTCCCAGCTCTGAAGTACAACAAACAGAGAGAGAGAACGTGAAAAGCACTTGTATCACAGGCAGATGATGCACACTTTTCCTCTGATATTAAGGTAAGTGATTGTGTAGCAACTGGGCTGAAATCTTACTACAGAGAGCAATAGTAGGTCATTCCTGGCTCAAATGACTCTGAGCGCTATGGGACTTAACTTCTGAGGGTCATTCCTGGGTGAGTTAGTTTCCATCATGTATGGACCCTGAAGGTGCAAATAATTCCAGGAAAGAGAGATTGAGGGGGTTGGGTGGGGGAGAAAAAGCTGACTAGCCAATATGCGTTGGTGCATCCTCCCTTTGTAGCAGCTGTTATTAAATTACTTTTACTGGCACTATTTTCCTGCAGTTGCACTTTTCCCATTCTGAATGATATACTTCTATTTTTGGTGTGTATTATTTCTTGTATTTTCATCATAGGTGCTGCTGTGTGAAAAGATATTGCAAGTGTAAAATGTTTTTTCTGTAGATCCATTAATAAAATATTGTATTTTTAATATTATTTCCTGTAGCAGATAGCTTTGCAGAACTGAGACAAAGCTGAAATTAATATCATCATGTTGAGACTATGAGTGCACTTGTTATGACTTAATGTAATATATGTTACAACTAACTTGTGTAGTGTTTAGCTCGAGTAGAATGAGAGGCAGGTGCCATCATCCCATTGGACAACTGTTGCAGCGGGTCAAGCACCGTAGTTACTTTACCACATATTTATCTTCAAATGTACTATGTAAGAGCATGCAGAATTGCTTCTCTCTCATGATAGTGCAGCATATTAGATGAACTTAGAATTATTACATCCATTAAGGAAACCTGACTACGGGCTGTGAACATTTGATATTTTTCCTTCAAGGTTGGAGTGATTTATGTATGTTGCTTATTTAACTTACAAAATAGTAAGCTGTGGGTACTAAGATAATAGATCTGTAATAGCAGTTTGACATAATAATGAAATTAAAATAGTAATTTTGTTTGTCTTTTCTTTTTCTCTGTGTTGTGTAAGTGGCAAAGAGGTAATGAAAACGAAAGTTGCTGAGTCGCAGATAGGCACAACAAGAAGACTGTCACAAATAAGCTTTCGGGCAGCAAGGCCTTCATCAAAAATAGACATCTGACACACACACACACACACACACACACACACACACACACACACACACACACACACACATACTCATGACTGTAGTCTCTGGAAACTGAAGCGACACTATCAGCAGCAGCACCAGTGCATGATGGGAGTGGCATCTGGGTGGGGGTAAAGAGGAGGCTGGGGTGGGAGGGGGAGGGATTATAGGGTAGGTTTGGGTTCACTGAAGTGGTGCTGGGGAGTGTGCAGGGAGGAGGTGGAGAGAAGGTAGGGCAGCTATGTGTAGTAGGGAGGTTAGATGGAGGGTTGGGGAGAGGGGGACATTCTCTGCAATATATCCTACATTCCCGTAACCCTCAGGGTCTCACTTTTGTTAGTCATTGTCCTCACTCATCCGGCCCCTTCCCTGTTCCCATTCCAGCATTACACAGCCCTCATTCCACTATCGCATTCAGTCTTCTTACTTCTCTCCTTTTCTGCTATCCCCCACCACCTCTCCCTTGCCCTCCGTCTAACCTCCAGACTGCATATAACTACCCTACCATCTCTGCACCTCGTTCCCGCGTGCTCCACAGCAGCGCTTCACTGTCCTCCACTTCTACCCTACCATCCCTCCCCGCCCCAGCCTCCTCCGTACCCCCACCCAGTCACAACTCCTATCATGCACAGGTGCTGCTGCTCACAGAATGGCTTCAGTTGCTGGAAACTGCAGCCATGTGTGTGTGTGTGTGAGAGTTGCATTTTCATGTATAAGTGTGTGTGTGCGTGTGTATCTGTCGTCCATGCTTGATGAAGGCCTTGCTTGGTGAAAGCTTATTTGTGACAGTCTTTTTGTTGTGCCTGTCTGCAATTCGGCATCTCTGCTATAAGGTAAGTGGCAACCTTAGTTTTCATAATATTGTTACATTCCATCCTGGATTTTGCATTGTTTGATTTTGACCAAGAGATTTGCTGTTAATGAATCTAGACTACATTTAGTTGGTTCCAGCCGCTTGTGGAATGTGAGACATCTTGAATAGAAATTTTAGTTATAAGTATTTTGCTTGTCATTAATGAATGTGGTTAGAGGAAACTCTGAAAATAGTTCATCACTTATATAAGAGCAGAAAATTAAATAGAAATTTCACTCTGGACATTTATGTGAGAGCTACAAGAAATCTATATCATCAGTGTTACTTCTATGCTTGTTATTTTTTCTTATCTGCTATATTTCAACAGTATGTAAACCTTCAGTAAGATTGTCATTCATTGTTTTGTTTGTGATATGATGGTGATCTCCTCTTAAATTTGACTATTCTATTACAGAATTAGTTGGATGATAAGCAAGTGTCCTTATAACTTGAGAGCACCATTTGTAGAAGTTTTATATCGTATAGCCCAGTCGCTTAATGAAAAAAAATTGAATGTTAATAGCAGGGTTGATAATTTACTCAGAATTTGATTGTGTTGTGGTCTCACATTTATCTTCAAGTGTAAGTTTACCACCAGGCATACAACTCCTACAATTATGGTACACTTTTTAAATTTGATATTCAGTGACACAAATGTTTTGGAGGGTGCATATAATGCCACTGTGATCATTTCAAAACTGACTAAATAATCAACATGTTTCTTATTATTCCTTTCATGATAAAGTATGAGATAATATTACTGTTGTGTCACAGTAAAAATTTTGTGCTAATTACTCTACTAATAATGATTCATCACTAATTATATCTCATATAAGGCATCAGACTAACACAAATTCCATGAATGACAACAGGTGCATGCAGCAGAGCGTGCCTAAAGACAAGCTAGTCTCCTAGAGAACCATGTAAGAAGTGGTGCATTAATCAATGGTAAACATTGTTAAGGTTTCGGTCATTATTGCCACCAAGGGCAGCCTTTAACTTATTCCATATATCGGTCCATGCATGACAGTACATGGTACCAATTTGTTCCAAAAAGCCACACACAAAAATGCATTTTTAGGGGGTCTTATCATAGAGATAAAAGGTCAAGGGTAGTGGAGAGCCCCTGGCTTAGTGACCATTTGTATACCTATCAGAACAACAGGCATATTGTAACTATCCTACAGTAAAGAGTCAAAATTTAAACCTTACACATTTCCTCCAGTCCAGGCGAATTGAACAAGTACTGTAGGGTGGACTTTACGTGGCTTATGAAAGCACAATTTGTTTGTGAGTGGTTCCTGAGAAACTACGAAAAAACCATGATTTTTGGGCGCGAAAAGTACCAATTGTGGGATGGCCACTCTGTAATTTCTATTCACGAAAGATTGTCAAAATTTTTACCAAATGTACGTAAGGTGATATTCTCAGGGAACTTCAAAACTTTTTTCGATATAAGTATCTATTACTGAGTTCTAAAGGCTCAAAGTTACTGTACTTTTGCATAAAATTGCAAAAACTGGTTTTTAGTCATTTTGGAGCCATGGACTGCAATTACCTAAATAACTAACCATGGCAGATGGCTCAGATTTTAACTGTATGTTCTTTAGACATTCACCTAAAAATGCAATTGTCCCAATTTTCAGAAATCTGTATCTGTTATCAAGGTACACCGAAAAACCATGATTTTTGATTACAAAAAGTATCAGTTGTGGGGATGATCACTTCTATAATTTCTCTTCAAGGCAAATAATCGAAATTTGTATCACATATTCGTAAGATGATGTTCTTGGGGAGCTTCTGAAACATTTTTCTATATCCTTTTCCATTACTGAGATTCAGAGGTTATGCATGTAACGTCTGGTCTGAGGCATAAATGTAGTTTTAACTAACGTAATGAACACATGGCAAGAGTTCTAGGATCATCACAAGAGTTCTATGGTCAGCAAACTATGTTTTTAATTAGCGTTTTTTTACCAAGAAAACTTTATGATGTGCTGTCTCTGTATAGTAGACTTT
The DNA here is from genome assembly GCF_023864275.1 of Schistocerca cancellata. Classification (NCBI taxonomy): domain Eukaryota; kingdom Metazoa; phylum Arthropoda; class Insecta; order Orthoptera; family Acrididae; genus Schistocerca; species Schistocerca cancellata. The sequence goes on along the minus strand of NC_064633.1, from coordinate 220,251,356 downwards.
TCATGCCTATACAAATACCAGTATGCTCAAAAGTTGTACTGCAGAGACAAAAAATGGCCAATGGTCTTAATATGCCTGTAAAGAACTTAAAATGACTGCCAAAAATAGTGTAAAACTGAAAAGACTGCAAATTCAGTAAAATATTTCCAATGAACATTTTTACTCATTTGAGACACATAAGATGGGCATTTTCAATGAATTGTGACTATGAGCAAAGTATCCAGAAAAAAACTGTACAGCAAACAAATTTGTGTTAACCTCATACTACGTGTACTTACTTGTTGTTTATATGTGTCAAAGCCCACACACAATGAAAATATTTTAGACCTTGTAGCTAAAAACAGGCATGACCTTATCAGCAGTGTCAGTACAGAGACAGGTTAGTGTTCACGATGTTGTCATAGTGTCGATGGTTACTAAAGTTAATAAATCCATCAAGAAGTCTAGAAGAGTATTTATGTTAGAAAAAGCAAGTTAGCAATTATTAGCATCCCACTTAAACAATGAATGGACATCATGTAGTTCGAATATGACAGACTTCAAGCAATTAGCATATACACACCAGTGAAAAAATGTTTCTCCTAGAACACAGGAAAGGTGAATGTTTTCATCTTTAAAAGACTAAGACAGAAAAGTGGGAAACCAGCTGCTCCAATCATCATTTCACCAACCTCACCAAATATTTTTGCATGTGAACATATTCACTTTCTTTTAACAGAGGACATTCTAAATCCTTTTACCCAGTCTGTCTTTGTTATTTACTCTGCATCTCCCTCTCACTGCCACTGTGTATATACACTCCTGGAAATTGAAATAAGAACACCGTGAATTCATTGTCCCAGGAAGGGGAAACTTTATTGACACATTCCTGGGGTCAGATACATCACATGATCTCACTGACAGAACCACAGGCACATAGACACAGGCAACAGAGCATGCACAATGTCAGCACTAGTACAGTGTATATCCACCTTTCGCAGCAATGCAGGCTGCTATTCTCCCATGGAGACGATCGTAGAGATGCTGGATGTAGTCCTGTGGAACGGCTTGCCATGCCATTTCCACCTGGCGCCTCAGTTGGACCAGCGTTCGTGCTGGACGTGCAGACCGCGTGAGACGACGCTTCATCCAGTCCCAAACATGCTCAATGGGGGACAGATCCGGAGATCTTGCTGGCCAGGGTAGTTGACTTACACCTTCTAGAGCACGTTGGGTGGCACGGGATACATGCGGACGTGCATTGTCCTGTTGGAACAGCAAGTTCCCTTGCCGGTCTAGGAATGGTAGAACGATGGGTTCTATGACGGTTTGGATGTACCGTGCACTATTCAGTGTCCCCTCGACGATCACCAGTGGTGTACGGCCAGTGTAGGAGATCGCTCCCCACACCATGATGCCGGGTGTTGGCCCTGTGTGCCTCGGTCGTATGCAGTCCTGATTGTGGCGCTCACCTGCACGGCGCCAAACACGCATACGACCATCATTGGCACCAAGGCAGAAGCGACTCTCATCGCTGAAGACGACACGTCTCCATTCGTCCCTCCATTCACACCTGTCGCGACACCACTGGATGCGGGCTGCACGATGTTGGGGCATGAGCGGAAGACGGCCTAACGGTGTGCGGGACCGTAGCCCAGCTTCATGGAGACGGTTGCGAATGGTCCTCGCCGATACCCCAGGAGCAACAGTGTCCCTAATTTGCTGGGAAGTGGCGGTGCGGTCTCCTACGGCACTGCGTAGGATCCTACGGTCTTGTCGTGCATCCGTGCGGTCCGGTCCCAGGTCGACGGGCACGTGCACCTTCCGCCGACCACTGGCGACAACATCGATGTACTGTGGAGACCTCACGCCCCACGTGTTGAGCAATTCGGCGGTACGTCCACCCGGCGTCCCGCATGCCCACTATACGCCCTCGCTCAAAGTCCGTCAACTGCACATATGGTTCACGTCCACGCTGTCGCGGCATGCTACCAGTGTTAAAGACTGCGATGGAGCTCCGTATGCCACGGCAAACTGGCTGACACTGACGGCGGCGGTGCACAAATGCTGCGCAGCTAGCGCCATTCGATGGCCAACACCGTGGTTCCTAGTGTGTCCGCTGTGCCGTGCGTGTGATCATTGCTTGTACAGCCCTCTCGCAGTGTCCGGAGCAAGTATGGTGGGTCTGACACACCGGTGTCAATGTGTTCTTTTTTCCATTTCCAGGAGTGTATGTCTCTCTCCCACTGTCTTCTTTTTCTCCAATTGGTTTACAGTATACCACACTGCTGTCTCTCCTCTCTCAATTACACTGGCTCCGTTTGTCTTTCTTTCACACTGTCAATGTTTCCACCATAACTCCGTAGCTCAAAAATTCTGGCGATCCAACATAAGAGGGTGAGTCAAATGAAAACCTTAAATATTTTTTTAAATATTATGTATTGTACAGAAGTGGTACAGAGTTGTATCACTTTTCAACATAATCTCCCCCACATTCAATCCAAGTCCTCCAGCACTTACAAAGTGCATAAATTCCTTTAGAAAAAAGTTCTTTGGGTAGTCCGCGCAGCCACTCCTGCACTGCGTGGCGTACCTCTTCATCAGAACGGAACGTCTTTCCTCCCGTTGCGTCTTTGAGTGGTCCAAACATATGGAAATCACTTGGGGTAAGGTCTGGTGAGTACGGTGGATGAGGAAGACACTCAAAATGCAGGTCTGTGATTGTTGCAACTGTTGTACGGGCAGTGTGGGGCCTTGCATTGTCATTTTGCAAAAGGACACCTGATGCCAGCAGTCCACGTCACTTTGATTTGATTGCTGGCCGCAGATGATTTTTTAGGAGATTTGTGTATGATGCGCTGGTGACAGTGGTCCCTCTAGGCGTGTAATGCTCCAAAATGATGCCTTTTTCGTCCCAAAAGAGAGTCAGCATAACCTTCCCTGCTGATGGTTCTGTTCGAAACTTCTTTGGTTTTGGTGATAAGGAATGGCGTCATTCCTTGCTCGCTCTCTTCATTTCTAGTTGGTGGAAGTGAACCCAGGTTTCGTCCCCAGTAATGATTCTTGCAAGGAAGCGATCACCTGCTCGTTCAAAGTGCTGAAGTAGTTCTTCACAAGCATCAACATGTCGTTCCCTCGTTTCAGGAGTCAGCTGCTGTGGCACCCATCTTGCAGACACTTTGTGAAACTGGAGCAAATCATGCAAAATGTGATGTGCTGACCCATGACTAATCTGTAAACATGCTTCAGTGTCATTCAGTGTCACTCGACGGTTTTCCTTCACTATGGCTTCAACTGCTGCAATGTTCTGCGGAGTCACAACTCGTTGTGCCTGACCTGGATGAGGAGCATCTTCCACTGATGTTACACCATTTGTGAACTTCCTACTCCATTTGTAGACTTGCTGCTGTGATAAACATGCATCACCGTTCTGAACCTTCATGCATCGATGAATTTCAGTAGGTTTCACACATTCACTATGCAAAAATCGAACAACAGAACGCTTTTCTTCCCTGGTGCAAACCGCAAGTGGGGCGGCCATCTTTATACTGATACTGCGACGGTATGTGTACATCTGCACTATGCTGCCACCTACAGACCATTCTGCACACTGTTTGTAGCACGCTTGCCAACTTACAGGATAATGGCGTGAAATTTTGATTTATTATTACAAATTCAAGGTTTTCATTTGACTCACCCTTGTACTTTTCCTCTACACGCACTTGATTAAAATTTCAATACAAAATGTATCCTCACATATGCCTAGATGTTAGAGTTTGCCATTGTGGATGGATAAACCCCCCAAGCCTATGTATGGTTTCCACCCATCTGTATTATTTATTTCCATTTTCTCCTTTCACTTTTGCTCCCACTGCTTGTCTCTCCACCCATCTCTCTTTCTCTTTTACTGCCATTGCCCCTCACTGACCATCAGTTTAAACTAATTGTTGATCATGTTCTTGAGACATATGAGCCAAGTTGGTGTATTAAGAATGGAAAAGAACCTCTGTGTTTTAATAATCAAATTTGGAAAATGCTGAGGAGTGGAGATTGTTGCAGTCTTAGTTCAAAATAGAATTCACAAATGTTGACAGTCTAAAGTTGGTAGAAATTTGTGTGTCCATAAGAAGATCGATGCAAGACTCACTATTTTAATAGTATTCTTGTATCTTAAGATACAGACTGTGTTAAGAGTTCCCAGTTTTGTGTCTTTGAGTGACTGATGTGAGAAACTGTGGGAGAGGACAAACGTGATCTTTTCTAGCTATTGGCATGGCTGCAGTTAATATATTTTAACCAAATTCATCTCATGAAGAATTCATAAAGGCATTGATAAGCAAAGTCAACAACATAAGTTGTACTGTAAATTTTTTATTACAGCATTGATTATGAAAATGACAACACCAACAAGAAAATGCTAACAGGAATGAAATACCTACCGCATAGTAGATATGTGTCAGTACACAGATTACTACAGTTGCAGAATTGTACATAATCTCAAACTTTGATAATTCAGTAGTATATGAAGCCTCCATATACTGAAGTCAGAACCTAATAAATGTCACTGCAAGAAAGCAAAGAAGGCATGGACATAGTAATGGACACCTTGGATTGTGTATGGGTCCACAGAGCATCTGTAGCAGTTGAGTTGTGATAAACATGATTCAGGTTTAAATAAGACTTACTTAGTAACATACTTTATGCCACTCAGCATGTCAACAATGGCATTTACATGCTCATAGCACTCTGAGGATGGACAAATCTGTGAAGTCCATTAAATTCGTGAAGACAAGACAATGGTCATCTTATATTGTGGTCATAATGAGTGGTCCAGAACATGTGTGTTGTAGCACTTGTCCCTCTTCCATCACTGCATAACAGTCCACTCTGTACAAACTGAAACGTCATGTAATGACTAAGCTTTTTCCCAGAGGGTGAGCATTCTGCACCATTAAATATTACTTACTTGCTTTGATGTAACCAGTTGCTTTGACCTTTCCTTCATTTAATGGTTTTCCAATTATTGAAGTTGGACCTTTCTGGCTGTCCAAAGAGATAGGTTGCTGTGCTTACTTGTGCACCATCTTTGTGAGATTTTAATAAAATTCTTTCTGGATGTTGTAATGTTCAGTGTGTTCATCTTAATGTATAATTAATTTGCTTTTATTTATTTATCGTATGGCACAGAGCAGCAGCACATATTCAAATATAAATACATTAATAAACAAAAACACAAATGCGCAACATGTATAAGAGAACATAAACCACATAATAGATACCACATAACACACAGAATTAAGATCTGCAGCATGTGTGACTAATTAGCTGCACATTGGTGTCCACATCTTGTGTGCACTTCATAGCATGAGGTGTGGCTTTTGTAAAGTCCTCAGCCAATCTGCCATATTTTCTTGTATGTTACTCTTTTATGACATCATCTAGGACATCCTCAGGTACTCCAGAGTCACAACATGGACAGTTCACAAGTTTCCACTTAGAAAGCATGATGTTGCATCTGGTGTGGCCACTTTGGATATGAATGCATTTAGTCCAGTCTTTCTTTGGGAGGCTGAGCCCCTGCAGTTGTAAGGCAATGATTACTGAGTTCTTCCAGTGCTTTTACCACATGTCTATTACATTAAAGGTGTTCTGTCCTTCTACATCATTGTTCTTCAATATTAGTTTCTGTGATTTGAAGCATGTATGTGGCAAATTTCTTACTACATCTCGAATAGGTAGTTTTTTGCACACTTGACAGATAAATTTCTTACTACATCTCGAATAGGTAATTTTTTGCACACTTGACAGATTCATTACTGTATCTTGAGCAGGTAATTTTTTGTATAGTTTGTGTCTAGTACTTTTTTCCCAATCTGTAACAGTGTTTTTTACATCATCTTAGCTTTGGTGGAGTATGTTACTGATGACAGAGGGCCACAGTATCAGAGTATACCCAAATATAACAGCAATTATACATATGGTTTCATGGAGCTGTATGTGTATCTTGGTGGAATGATGACTTCCTCACCATACTGGAGCACAGTATTCTGCAGTGGTGAAGGCTATTGACATTGTTGCTGTTCGCAGTGTGGATGCATCTGCACCTCAAGAACATGTAGACTACCTTCAAGATGGCACACCCTGGCCACTGTTTTTCAGGAACAGGACGGCAAAAAGTCTGCACATACAGTGACCATATTGGAACAGTGATCTCTCATAGTCTTTATCACCAGCAGCAGAAACAAAATTAATTTGCTACTCTACTATAATAGCTTTGCCACTATATAAATTGCTATGTTGTTGCTTACACATCAGATGTGTATTTCATTAGTGTTTCTCTAACAGTTTCATAAGTGTAAGACTTTATTCCACTACCAATCTTTTTGTTTGAAACTTTTTTCTACAGGCATTTCAATGCAAAATAATTTACATTTTGTATTCCTGATGAATAAAAAGTAAATACTTGAAGCATTTTTTCAGGTATTCACATGAAATATATGTGTTTTGTAGGTTTAATGTGTACTGTTTAATAATTATTGACTATTACCATCTAATGGCGTGCCAATGGTTTTTGAGAAGTACTTCCATTTTTTACAGGTCAGCTGTCACAAGGGGAAGAGTTTCACACAGCAGTATGTTCGTATCTGTCTGGTATTCCAGAGAGTGACTTGGCACTGAAGTCTGAGGCAGCTGAAGGGTGCTGGCACAGTGTGCGTCACACAGTATTGCAGGATATTAAGGCAGCATCTCTGCTGGAACAGCCAGTTGTGCATCCACAGTTGCGATATCAAGGCATAGCAGATTGTGTTGCCTGTTACAAGTAATTACTCCTTTTTTGTAAGGAAAATAGTATTCATACTTTTAATGTAAGATTATTGTTGCTAGTGATTGCACATTTTAATAAAATTATTTTTCACCAACACTGAACAAAGATGCATAATCGTACTACCACGTCCAAAAATTTTAGTACCTTAGGTTTCCACTGCCTACAGTGCCATAGTAGGGCAGTTTGAACATTGTAGGGCAACCATTTGGTACTTGAGTTTTGTTGTTTGCCTGTGTAAAATATGATTGTGTGCAGTGGGTTAGTGCACAGGTAGCAGCTTTTACCTTTGATTTTTGAGGCATTGTTTAGTATGTATCATGTTCACCTCTGTCAAAAAGCCTTCAGAGATAGTTTTTATTTTTCTTGTTTAACTTTTGTATATATCTTAATTTTAGAACCATAGATATATGCTACCAACAGAACTGCAATTAATAATTTTGATCTCTTGTTCAGTCTGCATGTAGTTTTTTAACCTTTATTACTTTGGCTAGAACATTTTTCCTTATGTAACTTTCATAGTGGGTAATTGATATGGACTGTGCTTGTTGTGTGCACATTCAAGGTGTATTGGCCATAGTCTGGAAACAGCTAGAAGCTGTGTTGGCCATGGTCGACAGCTTTCAGGCTACTGCCCTAAGCTGCAGTGATGTTGAAGCACCTGTGGCAACCCTTGGTGCTGCTGGAATCTCCTGGCAAGCTCTTTGTCACTGTGTTTCCTGATACACAACATGTAACCCTCATTTGAGGGTGATGGGTGGAAAGTGGTGAGTTGGTGTACAGCATTATTCTGCATAGAAAGTGAATGTGGAAACTTGTTGAATGGGTGCATTGTTGGACCTTAGTATCAGACATGAGCTGCTACCCAGTAGCAACAGATTTGAATCAGCATGGAGTGACAGGAAACAAGTTGCAGAGTATGTGAGTGGTCAACATCAGATGTGTTGACCTGAGAACAAAACATGGAGCACAAATGGATGAAATTTAGAAGCATTGTTCTATATGCCACAGACATGAATGTGCTGCACAAGATTGTAAGGGATGGGAGAGTCACTCTGGTACAATGTCCTTCCTAGAAAGCTGCTATGACAGCAAAGTCATAGATTTAAGCAAATTGAAAGCCTTGTTGAGAAATAAAAGCTGTATGAAGCCAAACGCATCATAAGGAGAGCAATGTGACAAGTGTTCAATGAATTCAAAAGTAAAATACTATCAGCCAGTCATACCAATATTATTAAGAAGTTTTGGGCATACTTAAAATCAGTAAGCAGATCAAAGTCATGTATTTAGTTGCTCAGTGATCATACTGACACCAAAATATAAGAGGAGCCTAAAATACTGAAAGTGGTCTTCCAAAATGATTTAACTATGATAAGGTCATAATACAGTTCAATCACTGCATGAACTTGGAAATGATAAATATTGAGATAATTAATGTTGGAATAGCAAATGAGTTGAAACTGCTCAACAGGTGGAGACACATCCAGAGCAGATGAGATACATGTGAGATTCTACAGAAATTATGTGAAAGAACTTGCTCCCCTTCTTGCAGTAGTAAGTGAAAGAACTTGCTCCCCTTCTTGCAGTAGTTTATTGCAGGCCCCTGGAGCAATGAAGGACACTCAGCAATTTTATGCTCATGCACTGTGATATTTTTAGAGAATGAAAATCTCCATTTTCCAGATTAAAAAGAATTCTGCAAGCAATACTCTTGTGAAAGTCAACTACTCTATTTGTCCATGCCATAACAAACAGCATCCAGGTTGCTGTCATGTTCATTGACACCTAGAAACCTTTTAATACAGCTCTATCTTGTCATTTATTGAAGAAAATACAAACTTACTAAGCACTGAACCATATTTTGTGATGGGATTCAAGACTTCCTTTGGGATACAACTCAACATTCATCGTCAATGGGATGTAATTGACATAAAAAGGTAATCTGCAATGCCAGAAAACTAGCAAAAAGCAGGAATACCCTAACAGGACTGATGATTTGTGCAGCAACTGGCAGTTGACTGAATGTAAATAAGTGATTTGTATGTACATAAATAGGTAAAAAATCTAGTACTGCTCAACACTGTTAGTTATATATCACTGGAAACAGTAAGAACCATAAAAAGAAACCTGAATGAATCATCTGTACCTACCAACAGGTGAATGACCATATAAAATTGTTTGTAGGAAAAGCAGATGCCAGGCTGAAATTTATTGGAAGAATCTTAAGAAAATGTAATTCATCCATGAAAAGAGCAATTTACAAAATACTCATGCAACCAATCATTGAATAATAATTGTGAGACTGGGATACTTATCTGGTTGTATTAATGGAACGAATAGAAAAGATACAGCAAAGAATTGCTTGTTTTGTGACAGGATTAATTAATAAGTACAAGAGTGTAATGGAGATACTCAGCAAACCAAATAGGTGTCCGGAGAGGGTTACTATTGGAATTATAAGAGCATACATTTGTAGAAGAGCCAAGCAACATATTTCCTCTTACTTGTGCATCACAAAATTACCAAGGGAGAAATTAGAAATCATATAGGTAGTCACTGCCAGTCTTTTTTCCAGTGCACTATTCTTGGATGGAACAGGGAGAGGAAAGCAATAGTAATTGCTGAGGTACCGTCTACTACATGAAGAAAGGTGGCTTGTGATTATGGGTGGAGATGCAAGAGGAAGTCTGTATTTTCAACAATTTTGTTTGACTGTGTTTCCTATTTTTTGGGAAATATTTGCTATTGTTTAGGAGAGCATAATAATATAGAGGCACAAAGAAACAGAATCTGCTGAAATTAGTGGGCAGTTACACAGTAATTTTTACATGGTTCTCTGCTGCAGTGTCAGTTCTAAGGTTGTATGAGTAGCTGTGGTGCAGAAGATTCATATGTCATCAAGCAGAAGCACACTCTGTAAGATGAAATGTTAGTGAAAATGTATTCAATATTGTGTGCAGAAGTGGAATATTGAGAGCACAGGAATCTGTATGTAGACCCAGAAAAAAGTTGTGTTAAAAGGTTGTTGTGAGTAACTGAGGTGGATCATATGCATGTTGTAACTCACCATAAAGAGGCAGGCATTTTCTTAGAATTTTATGAAAATTACAAAGCAAAATGACAGTTTGATGAACAAGTCACTGTGGGTGTTCAAGTGACATTTCATGTATCTGGAAAAGTCCATAGATGCAATGTCTGTACTTTGGAACCTGAGGAACCCATTCTGTAATTGAGATTGAATATGAAAGTCCAAAAGTAAACATGTTTTGTACCATTTCTAAACAATAATTTCTTAACTAATTTTTCTTCACTGAAAGAAATATAATCCCTGCCTCGTTAGCTTAGTGATCATTGCACCTGACTACCACACAGAGGACACAGGTTCAATTTCCAATACTGCCAGGAATTTTCTTCTGTGGCAGAAAAATTGGAATAGTGTCCACTCGGCCTCATGATGCCATTAGATGAGTTACATTGATAAGTAGTGGCAACAAGGTCTGGAAATCCATGGGAGCAGTGTGCCGTCCCCAAGCTCCCCACCCCTCCCCATCTCCCATAATGCACCTGAATGACACCATCTGGTAGAGTGTGATGTGCCAGTCAGTTGGTATTGCATGGTCCTCAGCATTTGAGCACGGAGTCAAGTTAAGAGAGAAATATAATAGGTCACATGCACTTGGACATGGTGGGACATTGGTAAACTCACAACTGATGACAGAGGAGAGGGTCAGAAAGGTATATTTTCTTATTTTACAAGAAGATAGGCTACATGACATTGGCACTGGTGATGTCTCACAGTTCTTAAATTTACACCCACCAAGTCAGTAGATTGGTTTGCATTTGTTACAAATAATACTTTCTATACATTGCCAACAACTGTCCTGATCTTTCATTATATGATCTCTCTCTGTGGTTCGTTTGAGGATAATGTTAATGCCCCATCACTTTTTATTGATATTGTCAGCATGGGAAAAGGACATTTCCAGCATCATTGAGAATTCATGCCAAACCCACTGAAAATACACTCCTGGAAATTGAAATAAGAACACCGTGAATTCATTGTCCCAGGAAGGGGAAACTTTATTGACGCATTCCTGGGGTCAGATACATCACATGATCACACTGACAGAACCACAGGCACATAGACACAGGCAACAGAGCATGCACAATGTCGGCACTAGTACAGTGTATATCCACCTTTCGCAGCAATGCAGGCTGCTATTCTCCCATGGAGACGATCGTAGAGATGCTGGATGTAGTCCTGTGGAACGGCTTGCCATGCCATTTCCACCTGGCGCCTCAGTTGGACCAGCGTTCGTGCTGGACGTGCAGACCGCGTGAGACGACGCTTCATCCAGTCCCAAACATGCTCAATGGGGGACAGATCCGGAGATCTTGCTGGCCAGGGTAGTTGACTTACACCTTCTAGAGCACGTTGGGTGGCATGGGATACATGCAGACGTGCATTGTCCTGTTGGAACAGCAAGTTCCCTTGCCGGTCTAGGAATGGTAGAACGATGGGTTCGATGACGGTTTGGATGTACCGTGCACTATTCAGTGTCCCCTCGACGATCACCAGTGGTGTACGGCCAGTGTAGGAGATCGCTCCCCACACCATGATGCCAGGTGTTGGCCTTGTGTGCCTCGGTCGTATGCAGTCCTGATTGTGGCGCTCACCTGCACGGCGCCAAACACGCATACGACCATCATTGGCGCCAAGGCAGAAGCGACTCTCATCGCTGAAGACGACACGTCTCCATTCGTCCCTCCATTCACGCCTGTCGCGACACCACTGGAGGCGGGCTGCACGATGTTGGGGCGTGAGCGGAAGACGGCCTAACGGTGTGCGGGACCGTAGCCCAGCTTCATGGAGACGGTTGCGAATGGTCCTCGCCGATACCCCAGGAGCAACAGTGTCCCTAATTTGCTGGGAAGTGGCGGTGCGGTCCCCTATGGCACTGCGTAGGATCCTATGGTCTTGGCATGCATCCGTGCGTCGCTGCGGTCCGGTCCCAGGTCAACGGGCACGTGCACCTTCCGCCGACCACTGGCGACAACATCGATGTACTGTGGAGACCTCACGCCCCACATGTTGAGCAATTCGGCGGTACGTCCACCCGGCCTCCCGCATGCCCACTATACGCCCTCGCTCAAAGTCCGTCAACTGCACATACGGTTCACATCCACACTGTCGCGGCATGCTACCAGTGTTAAAGACTGCGATGGAGCTCCGTATGCCACGGCAAACTGGCTGACACTGACGGCGGCGGTGCACAAATGCTGCGCAGCTAGCGCCATTCGACGGCCAACACCGCAGTTCCTGGTGTGTCCGCTGTGCCGTGCGTGTGATCATTGCTTGTACAGCCCTCTCGCAGTGTCCGGAGCAAGTATGGTGGGTCTGACACACCGGTGTCAATGTGTTCTTTTTTCCATTTCCAGGAGTGTAGCTTGTCAAATATGAGTGTACCACGTCAGCATCAGTGGTATTGCATTTGAAGGAAGAAAGATTAAGGTTTAATTTCCTCTCATTGATGAGGTTACTAGCACAGACTCAGATGGCAATTTGAGTGAGAAAATTTACTGTCTCCATCATAGCATTTACCTCAAAGTGATTTAGAGAAATTGCAGGAAATCTAAATTTGTATAGCTGGACAGGGATTTGAAGCCTGGTCCTCTCAACCACAAGTCAAGTGCCTAAAGAATCAAATTAGTGACCTATTTTAAATCTGTTAAAGAAACCTTTGAATGTCCCTCTTTGTGAAGGTGGTAAGATCATTTATGTTCACTGTTGATGAAAAATTGGAATCGTTTCGTAAGCTATGATTCACAAACATGAATTTACAGCTAAATGTTTAGTGATTGTGCTTTATTTGCATGACTTGAACTAAATGTGAAAATTTGATTTGGGTTGGTTGACAGGAAATGAACAAAATCATTAAAACAATGTAAAGACTCAAGTATTGAAAAAAATGCAATAATCTTAAACTGAAGTGATCTTACATCAAAACCTGAGAATGATCAAATGATTAGTGGAATGGGGGATGGGTAGGGAAGGGTGGAAGACTGAAGACTGCAAAATATAACAAAATTATTATTTTGTTGGTGACAAATGAGTGTCATATCAAAACCACAAAAGTTCCAGAAAAATAGTAATTGCTAAGAGGATTGTTGAAGATCACAGAATAAAGTTTTAGCTAGCACTTCAGACAGCGCTGAGGTAATAAGTGTTTGGATGAGAAGAATGGATGCATGTGGAGTTTATTGGTGTAGGTAGGCACATTGAATAAAAAGTGCTGCAGCTGTTGTACTTCTTTATTAAAGGCATGATTGGTTTTGTAATTTAAATTACATCATGAAGTGCGAATTTTATTGATCAAGCCGCAGCTACAGTCAGATCCCAACCTTTCTTTAAAATTTGGAAAATTTTGCAACAAGCGATATTCATGAATTAAAATGCGGCAATGAAACTGGAACCTCAGGTGAAGCCGTATGAAGACATAATGCTGGAACTGCCATACGCAGACTTCATTGCTTATCAGTCTTATCATGGAACACAGTAGCAGTCATTTCTCATTAAGCATACACTATCAAACAGCTTACTGTTGTCTGTCTCAATTGTATAAACACTCACTTAGTCACACAACTGTTATTGAAGTTATGGCAGTTAGAACAGTATGCATTAGCTGGAAATGCATTTAATGACAATAACCACATTATGTCAGTAGTATGGACAGCATCTGAATTTTAAAAACAATGTAAATATTAACTACAAATACTGTGGCTGCACAGTTAGAGAATTCAGAAAAAAATGCTGTTATATTTATGAGCAGAACAGGATAAGTGATGATAATCATAACCAGAACGGTCACTGAGAAGTAATTGTTTGGTAAGGTACTAACTATATTCAAGGTAATAATTCATGCACCCAGAGATGATATTGCTATCCTTTAATATAAAAATGTGGTTAATGAACCTGTTTGAAAAATCTCTTACTAAGTGTGGGAAAACTTCCTACAATCTTACGAAACATGTTCCAGCTGAGCTAGACTCTTAAGTGAAAGAGGTAAAATATTATTATAACTCAAAACCTAAACTTTTTTAAGGTCCTGTAGTACAATAAAAGAATGGCAAAAATTTAAAAGGAAGCATTAGAAGAGTTCGCTTGTGCACTAAGGTGAACATAGGTTAAAAAAAATCCACCACAATATGAGAGAAACGTAATGCCATTACCAGGGGCAGTAGATTGCACCATCATTGCCAGAATAAATGACTCTTTAAAGAATTGAACTTCCATGTGTAAAACAAATTCAGATGTCTGTTTACTTTACAAATGAGTTAATGTACTTAATATTTGACATCAATTGTGTAAAACCTTTATAGCAAAAGACGCGAAGACTAATTATTTTTCGAGGCTGTAAGTAAGAAAAAGTTAGAATTTATATGAAATTGTACTTAAAATATGGTGGAAGTTATTAAATGATTTCATTATCAAACACAGTCTGGGTAATTTGCACTCTGTTTTAATAAAAGTTAGTTTTTCGTGTATCTCAATGTTTGATGTCTTGAGCTATGTGTCACACAGTGAGATAGCTTTGCAGGTGCATTGAGTGGCATGTGTGGGTACTATCTGGAAATTGTGTTGCAATACAGTTAATAGTAAAGAAGTAACAAATTAAAAGATTATGCCACATGCTGAAGTTTTACTGCACAAGTAGCAAAAATGTAATAAGCGATAAACATTTTTCTTTCAGTATTTTGTGGAGGGTGTCAGAGAGAAAAGATTTACAAAAGGTTTGAAATTATGTGTAAAGTTTTTTGGAAGTTACTAAGTGTCCTCAGTCTCAAATACTAGTTAAATATATCTTGGTGATTTGCATACTGTGAGTCATGCTCCATCAGTACATATACACGTATTCTAACTTTAATACTTGATTCGCTGTGTTAAGCCTTTAATGTCATTTTAAATTGGTCAATAATTATTTGAAATACTGAAAGTTATACTTTTGTTGCCCCTGGAAGCCATTAGATAAGCAATGTGCAACTAGGGATGTACACCATTTCGCTGTTTAGTAATGTGAAGATCCAAAACAGTATTAAAGGGAAAAAATACTTTTTCACATCCTCAAGTGAGAAGAAGAGAAGCAGAATAATACAATTTTAATTCTTCGGTGTATTCACGAGGACAATGGTTCAAACCCACGTCCGGCCACTGTTGTTTAGGTTTTCCGTGATTTCCCTAAATCGCTTCAGGCCAGTTCTGGGATGGTTCCTTTGAACGGACATGGCCGACTTTCTTCCCCACCCTTCCCTAATCCAATGAGATTGATGACCTGGCTGTTTGGTCCTCTCCTCCAAATCGACCAACCTAACTCTTCAGTGTGTTGGTTTTTATTATGTCTTTGTGTCAGCAAATTAAATAACATTCTGAACCTGCGTTATGTACTGACCTGCAAAATTTCCTGTTTGAGCCTTGCATTAATTAATGTTTATAAAACCGTCTGAAATGATAGAAAACAATTGATAACATAGAATGAAATTTTCACTCTACAGCGGAGTGTGCGCTGATATGAAACCTCCGGCAGATTAAAACTGTGTGCCGGACCAAGACTTGAACTCAGAACCTTTGCCTTTCGCAGGCAAGTGCTCTACCGACTGAGCTACCCAAGCACGACTCACGTCCCGTCCTCACAGCTTTAACTCCGCCAGTACATCGTCATGGCTAAGCCACGTCTTCGCAATATCCCTTCTTTCAGGAGTGCTAGTTCTGCAAGGTTCGCAGGAGAGCTTCTGTAAAGTTTGGAAGGTAGGAGACGAGGTACTGGCGGAATTAAAGCTGTGAGGACGGGGCGTGAGTCATGCTTGCTTGGGTAGCTCAGTCGGTAGAGCACTTGCCCGCGAAAGGCAAAGGTCCCGAGTTCGAGTCTCGGTCCGGCACACAGTTTTAATCTGCCAGGAAGTTTCATATCAGCGCACACTCCGCTGTAGAGTGAAAATTTAATTCTAGAAACAACCCCCCAGGCTGTGGCTAAGCCATGTCTCCGCAATATCCTTTCTTTCAGGAGTGCTAGATCTGCAAGGTTCGCAGGAGAGAATCTGTAAAGTTTGGAAGGTAGGAGACGAGGTACTGGTGGAATTAAAGCTGTGAGGACGGGGCGTGAGTCGTGCTTGGGTAGCTCAGTCAGTAGAGCACTTGCTCGCGAAAGGCAAAGGTCCCGAGTTCGAGTCTCGGTCCGGCACACAGTTTTAATCTGCCAGGAAGTTTCAATTGATAATGATATGTACATTGTAAATCTTGTAAATCTATTAGGTTATCTGTTATTTATAAATCAGCTATCACCAGATTCATTTTGTAATATAAATTTCAAATAAAAACACTGTCTGTTTTGGGCTTTACAATTTTCAGTTTTTTTTTTCTTTTTTTTCTTTTTTTTTTGCTGCTTGCATATTTTAATTGTGTAGTCCCTGTCAAGCATCATACAGATTTTCTCCTTGGAGTATGCCACAACAGAAGTGACATAAAAATGGCAGTCCACATGTGGAACCACACATTAACATTAATATGATCTTGCTTTGAGAAATAATTGATCCAAAGTATCAGTTAAGTTAAACAAGCTGACTTCATTAATAATTATACTGGAAACTTCTCATATCTTCTTGCTACAGGTAGAAAAATTGTGTGTGTAGGAATATTATTGCAATATAACATTCTTTCTCTGTAACCAAACATATTTGTTGCCGCAACAAAGCAATTAAGCTTTGTTCCCTTAATTTTAATCATGTGCAATGCTTTTTTTTTAAAGATGTACAATAATTTGTTTTGAGAGACACTTCTCTGTAAAGATGACAAAATGTGATTTTGCTTCCCCCCCAGGGGTAAACCAGTGCTGATAGAATGGAAGAAATCAGACAAACGCAAGTCATGTATTGAACGGACATATGATGCACCTCTACAAGTATGCGCATACATGGGAGCACTTAGCTTTGATCCTAGACATGCTCATTTACAGGTAATTATATCACTTAAATGAGTATGTATATGTGACATATGAAGCACTTCACAGCTAATACATGGTAGATAAACATATTACATAATGGACAAGAAGATATCACATAGTGGACAGGCCATTGAACTTGCAGCCTTCATTATAGTGAGTACGCATGTAACGCACACTACTGCTTCTCTCTCTCTCTCTCTCTCTCTCTCTCTCTCTCTCTCTCTGTGTGTGTGTGTGTGTGTGTGTGTGTGTGTGTGTGTGTGTGTGTGTGTTGGTGGGACTAAAGTGTGAGTAAGAGTAGTGGAGGTTGCACATGAGAAGGAAAGGAGGGCAACAATTATGATATAGGAGACTCCTGAGAAAACACTGAACAGGAGGATGGATATACACTATATGATAAAAGTATCCAGACACCTGGCTGAAAATGATGTACAAGTTCGGCGGTAATGCTGGAATTCAGTTTAGTGTTGGCTCACCCTTAGCCTTGATGACAGCTTCCACTCTTGCAGGCATATGTTGAGACAGGTGCTATGAGGTTTCTTGGGGAATGGCAGCCCATTCTTCACAGAGTGCTGCACTGAGGAGAGGTATCAATGTTGGTCGGTGAGGCCTGGCACAGAGTTGGTGTTCCAAAACATACTAAAGGTTTTCTGTAGGAATCAGGTCAGGACTCTGTGCAGGCCAGTCCATTACAGGGATGTTATTGTCATGTAACCACTCCGCCACAGGCCATACATTATGAACAGGTGCCCGATCGTGTTGAAAGATACAATTGCCATCCCCGAATTCATCAGTGTAGGTCTGTGCTGTGATAGTACCACGCAAAACAATAAGGGATGCAAGTCCCTCCATGAAAAACGAGACCACACCATAACACCACCGCCTCTGAATTTTGCCGTTGGCACTACAAACGCTGGCAGATGACGTTCACCGGACATTCGCCATACCCACACTCTACCATTGGATTGCCACATTGTGTACCACGATTTATCACTTCACACAACGTTTTTCCACTGTTCAGTCGTCAAATGTTTATGCTCCTTACACCAAGTGAGGTGTCGTTTGGAATTTACCGGCGTGATGTGTGGCTTATGAGCAGCTGCTTGACCATGAAATCCAAGTTTTTTCACCTCCTGCCTAACTGTCATAGTACTTGCAGTGGATCCTGATGCAATTTGGAATTCCTGTGTGAGGGTCTGGTTATATGTCTTCCTATTACACATTACGACCTCCTTCAATTGTTGGTGGTCTGTCAAGTCAACAGATGAGGTCGGCCCGTATGCTTTTGTGCTGTATGTGTCCCTTCATGTTTCCTCTTCACTATCACATTGGAAACAGTGTACCTAGGAATGTTTGGGAGTGTGTAAATCTTGCGTATAGATGAATGACACAAGTGACACCCAATCATCTGACAACATTCGAAGTTCATGAGTTTCGCGGAGTGCCCCATTCTGCTCTCTCACAGTGTCTAATGACTGCTGAGGTCGCTGATATGGAGTACCTGGCAGTAGGTGGCAGCACAATGCGCCTAATATGAAAAACATATATATTTGGAGTGTCCAGATACTTTTGATTACATAGTGTATGTACCAAATCCATACCCAGTCAAGTTGATTCGCGTGAGTTCTCCCACATGAGAACAAGCTAAATGGCACCTGTGTCTGTATCAGAAGCACCACAGGTACTGTAAGGATTAACTTAATCTGAATTGGGGATAAGTGAAGGTCATGCAACAGACTAACTTCAGGAAATGTCTGTAGAGATTAAGGAGTTTGCATGAACAAACACACTGGTTGCACCTAATGTTTAGTAATGAGTTTTTCTGTTACAGTCAGATGGTAGGCAGTAGGATACATATCATTATTTTTGTAGAGCTGCTCAACTGAAATTTGACAGTCTTGTATTTAGCGATGATGATGATTGCTGTTTTAACTTATGCTCGTGTACATTTGTAAGCAACAGTGTTGCATTTTGTGTATCTAAAACCTCAGTACAAGAAGATAATCATAGTAGAAACAATGAATAACATTTAAAAATCATGGGCACAGATCACAAAGAAACTTCTTATACATTTATTTGTAACTGCTTGCTTTTTGAAGAAAAAATAATGATTCATATTTGCAGGTAATGTGAGTGACACATGTATAGTGAGTTAGTATTGAAGTGTTCATTTTTGGTATGTTGTATTTTATACTGATAGGGAATAATTACTAAAAGTAGACATTTCCCCATAGAAGAATATGATGAGTATCATTTCATCTAACGTTGTATATGCTTGACACAGGTACAAGGTGGCCTCATTGTGGTTGCTTATAGCGATGGCTCCCCAGCTAATTTCTTTATGCTGTCAGTTGATGATTGCCAGAAGTACTGGCAGCAGTGGCTTGCACGTCTCCAACAGTACTGGCTGCGAAACAAAGAGGTGGTAGAAAATGCTGCTTTGGCAGCAGCTGAGTAAGTAAGTACATGTTCCACCTAACAATTTGTAAAAGTGAAAACTTCAGCAGTAATTAAGTAGTCTGAAAATTATACGCATTTATTGTTTAGCGGCTGATGTAACTGAGTGTGTGGCATACTGTTTCATTTCTAGGCGTTATTTTAGAGGTTGGTTAGATAATGGATGGGGCAAATGTGCTTACCAGTAAAGAAAATTTCTGTTTATTTTTGCAGTATCTGAAGGCTTTGAAAGGTAACTTATTAAGAACTTCAGGAAGAACCATTAGTTACATCTCAGTGATGATGATTAAAAGTGTCAGCCAAGGTGGTTCTCAATGTCCAACCCATGTATTCATGCCATGCTGCTGTTATTACTGGCAAGTCGTCTTGATAGCTTATTTGTGGGAATAGGTATGGACCAACAGAGACTGATGTGGGTGGGATCTCATTGATACATATTGCAGGCACCATGTGTGAATCAAAGTTTGCTACCCTTTCGATTAAATTTATTGTAGGTCATACAAGGTCTGACTGACTGTTTAATGAAAGTATTTTCTTCTTCATCCCAGTTCCATTTACATTATTTCTGCTTCTTTTTCACATGTTGGCCTGTAATGCTGTAGGCTCATAAAATATTGTAGACTCTGCTATAACTCTGTACATAATACTTGGATATGCACCACAGCACCAGGACACTGATGCTCTACTCTTAGAATATACTACCAATGGCATCTGCACGTGCCGTCTACCACAGGCTACCTGCGGTGGACTGCATGACTTGTGCACATGGCATGGCATTCACAACACCATCTACCAGAGCCCTTCACTTTATAAGCACTGTGCAGCAGGCATTCTGTCTCATATAATAATAATAATAATAATAATAATAATATTTATTCAACATCGAATAATCAAATACAATCCCTAGAAATAATACAGTTTCAGGACATCATACAGATTATTCTTCTGAATACATCAATTTATAAATTACAAACTAAAGATTTGTTAGTATTAATAAATTTTACATTTTGATGGATTTTACATTTGGTAGTATGCAATCACGATATTACAAATATTGTTTTTATCAACATTATATTAGTTGTAGGTTACTTATAACTATGAGCTTGACATACTTATGAAGCACTTTTCATACAGATATATTCATCTAGGGAATAAAAAGGGTTTTCAATTAGAATTCTTTTTAGCTGATCTTTTAATTTGTTAGTAGGAAGGGTTGTGAGACTTTTTGGTAGGGCATTGGCTAGTTTCAGCCCAGCATGAAGTGCATTTTTT
The DNA here is from genome assembly GCF_023864275.1 of Schistocerca cancellata. NCBI lineage: Eukaryota > Metazoa > Arthropoda > Insecta > Orthoptera > Acrididae > Schistocerca > Schistocerca cancellata. Next base: position 220,230,830 of record NC_064633.1, on the reverse strand, counting down.
TCATATAAAGATGTTCTGTGGCTATTTACATGGTATCTGAATTTTTGCCTTGTATCATACTGGTGCAGGTCACAGTTGAAATTTGGATTTATTGTTTTCACAAGCAATATAACTTTCAATATGTATGCACCTATAATGGTAAGCACACCTACTTTTGGGAACAGATTCCGACATGATTCTCTAGGTTTGGCACCACAAATAATTCAGATAACTTTTTTCTGTAGTATTAATAATGTACTTAGGTTGGCTTGAGTTGTTGCACCCCATATTTCTACAGCATAGTTTAAGTTTGATGAGAATAGGGCATGATAAGCAGTTTTTAGTACACACATGTCCTTACAATATTTGCTAATCATATTTATAGCAAACACATTCTTCGACATGCTAAGGAATCAATATGCATGTCCCATTTGAGGCTGTCCTGGATTGTAATTCCCAAGAACTTTGTCCATTTTTCCTTTTTTACAATGTCATTTCCTATGGATAATTTCATGTCAAATTCTATTTGTTTCTTGTGTTAAATTCCATCATTGCAGTCTTTGAAGCACTTACATTTAGATGGATTTCATTAAAATACTTGACTATTTCATTAGTTACACTGTTGCATAGTACCTCCAGACTCTCATCGTCTTTGTGTTTACACACTATTGATGTGTCACCTGCATACAATATTTTTGTACAGTTAGGAGAACAATACTGTATATCATTAACATAAATCAAGAAAAGAAGGGATCCCAAGACAGAACCTTGAGGCACTCCATATTTGATATCAGTAATTTTAGATTTGTAAGACCCACTGTTTGTTTTAAGCAAGACAACTTGTTTTCTATTGCTCAAATACGATTATATTACCTCATAGCCAGTTGCTCTGATACCCAGTTTCCACAGGTTGTCAAGTAATATGGTGATGTTGACACAATCAGAAGCTTTTTCTAGATCAAGGAACACTCCAGTTACATACTCCTTGTTCTCTATGGCCGTTATTATTTTGTCTATTAATTGTGCTGCTGCTACTGATGTTGACTTGTTTTTCATAAAGCCATTCTGCTTTTCAAATATTAAATTGTGTTGACTCAGGAATGTCATTAGTCTAGTATAAATAACTTTCTCAGCTACCTTAGAAAATACAGGTAAGATTGAGATGGGGCAGTAGTTTTCAATTTTAGATTTATCACCTTTCTTGTGAATTGGGGTTACTTGTGCTGTCTTTAGACTATCTGGGAAACAACCTGATGCAATTACATCATTTACTGCTGTGGCCATGGCATCAGATATGTTGTCTATGCATCTTTTTAGTGAACTGATAGACAATCCATCATAGCCTGCTGATTTTGTATTTTTTAATGGCATTACTATGTTTTTGACTTCCTTGTTATTGATTGGGGCCAAGTATATGCTTTGTTTGATTGGAATGCCCCTATATCTATGCTGAAGATTCTTAAAATGGTTATTGACAGATTTTCCAACAAAAGAAAAGTAATGTTGCTTAAAATCCGTCTTAATTGCAAAAAATTTTTTATTATTCATATGACCGGTTTCGGTTCATTCAGAACCATCTTCAGATCTGTAAAAATAATTATACTAATTTACCATTTCACAGAAGCAAATGTTTTTCATCCTATCTAATCTACATCAAATGTACCAGAACGTACCTGATATTTCAGTTACAGGAGTAACCCGTCCAAATCCAGCAACTTTCACATGCTACGTCACATAAAATTGGTTGGCAGAGTGCACGTCATTTATATTGATTATAGCACTATTACTGACAGGTGGCGTCTGGTACATTTGTTACATTCCATTTGTACATGTAACAAATGTACCAGACGCCACCTGTCGGTAATAGTGCTATAATCAATATAAATGACGTGCACTCTGCCAACCAATTTTATGTGACGTAGCATGTGAAAGTTGCTGGATTTGGACGGGTTACTCCTGTAACTGAAATATCAGGTACGTTCTGGTACATTTGATGTAGATTAGATAGGATGAAAAACATTTGCTTCTGTGAAATGGTAAATTAGTATAATTATTTTTACAGATCTGAAGATGGTTCTGAATGAACCGAAACCGGTCATATGAATAATAAAAAATTTTTTGCAATCAAGACGGATTTTAAGCAACATTATAAAATCACTGATTGCTGTTATCCCATAAGACATTATGTCTGTTTTTGCAAAGAAGAAAAGTACTCATTAAAAACATTTGCAATCTGACATTGACATTTCATGATATGCCCTTTATGGTTTATAGTAAAATCACTTGTTGATCTGTCCTTACAATCCCTAAAGCTATTTATTACTTTCCAGACAGCTAAACCTGTGTTAGTAGAGTTCCTGTTTATTGTTAGCAGCTGCTTGTTTCAGTATCTGGATTGTTTCTGTGTTTATAAGTCGTGAAAACGTAACCGTCGACGACGCCACATTTATGTACAAGAAAGGAAACCCACAAGTGAATAAAGAAGCCTCAACAGTGGACAAAGTTCAGTGCTTGATAAACAGTGATAATTCAAATAACAAAAACAGTGCATCTAATATTGTAGTAGACGGCAACACGTGTACACAAAACACGCGTGGTTGCGTAAGAAAAAGTTCAGATCGCCTACATAAACAAACACAACGGAAAAATAACGTAAAAATATTTGGAGACACTCATGCTCGCAATATTTCGACATGCATGTCGAACTCAGCTCAAGATGGTTCGTGTATATCAGCAATTGTTAAACCAGGAGCAAAATTCGTGAATGTGGTAGAAGACATACACACAGAATGTGCTAAATTCACGGAAAAAGACTGTGTTGCAATAATCGCAGGAGCAAACGATGTTTATTGCAACGAGGCCAGCACTTTCATTAAAAAGCTACTCGTATTGCTGCAGTTATTACAGCATACAAACATAATACTAACAACTGTGCCCACGAGATATGACCTGGCAGACTGGTCTTGTGTGAACAGAGAAATTCACCTAACGAATAGTAAACTGAAACACTTTTGCACTAAGTTTACGAATGTGACACTACTGGATACAGACAGGTATGAGAGACACTGCTTCACAAAGCATGGACTACATCTAAATCAGTTTGGCAAAAATAAACTAGCAGCAGACATTGGAAAAGCTTTTCATGAAATAATAGGCCTAAACAATAACGATCATGAAAGCAGACCAGTCATAGCCCTAACTGACGAGGGAAACTAGTGAGCTGGGCCAACTCTAGCAGGATTTGGTCCAGTAACAAAAATCTGCAACAAATAATTAATACACAAACGAAAGTTCACTCAAACAGCAATACAATTAAAGACAAACAAAAGTTAACAGTGTTTCATCAGAACATAAGAGGCCTATACTGCAAGCTGGATCAGTTCACAGCAAATATAGAAGACACAAAAGATATAAACAGTGCCCACATTCTGTGTCTAACAGAACACCACATCACTGCTGGTATTGAAGTGGTCCCTATTCCCAACTATGTTTTGGCAACATCTTATTGCAGGAACTATATGGATAAAGGAGGAGTAGCTGTATATGTAAAAAACAATGTCTTGTTCATGGCAATAGATGTACAAAGATTCTGCTTTGAGCTACATTTTGAAGTATGTGCTATAGAGGTGCCAAACACTGTCTCCAGATTAACAGTTGTGGCAGTTTACAGGGCACCATCTGGTAATTTTAAAGTGTTTATTAAACAATTAGATACTCTTTTGTTGTACTTAAGTAGAAAAAATAGGGGCATGGTAGTTGTTGGGGATTTTAACATAGATTTCTTGGTTAATTCTCCCTGCAAGGTGGAGTTTGAAAATCTCATGTGCACATACAACCTTGTTCCCGTGGTTAGCTCGCCCACCAGAACCACAACCTCTTCCAGTACTCTCATTGATAACGTTTTTGTTGATCAGAGTAAAGTCAACCATATTAATATTGAAATGGTTATAAATGGTCTGTCTGACCATGACGGACAACGAGTTACTTTCAACAGCTTGGGAATTCCTCTGAGTGACACCTCACTTAGATGGAAAACAGTAAGGAAAATAAGTGAGGAAGCTATTCAAACGTTCAGATCATGTCTTCAGCATGCTGACTGGACACCTGTTTATCTAGCAGAAACTGCTAATTCAAAATACAATTTATTCACAAATGAGATAGCAGGTACCTTTGAAAGTGTATTTCCAAAAAAGTCATACAGAGTCCAACCTGCTAGGTCTGCAAAGAAACCATGGCTCACTAAGGGCATCATAGCTTCCTGTCAGAGAAAAAGACAACTCTACATAGCATCAAAGACTTCTAACAACCCTGCTCAGCTAAAACATTATAAACTCTACTGTAAAATTCTTGCCAAAGTAATTAAAAACTCTAAAAGTATGTGTATAGCATCTGAAATTACTAATTCTGAAAATAAAATTAAAACAATCTGGAATGTGGTAAAGAGAGAAACAGGGACTGTAAACTTCACCAAAGACAAAAATATTGTTTTAACTGTTGACAACTCAGAGATAACTAATAGTGAGGAAATTGCTGAAATCTTTAACCAACATTTTTTAACTGTCCCAACACAGATAGGTTGCCATGGTTCTGTAGATAAAGCTGCCTGTATAATGAAAAATAATTTTCCAGAACCTTTCAGTCAAATAAGTGTGCTTCCCATTACTGCCAATGAAATAAAAAAAATCATACAGTCTTTGAAAAATAAACATTCTGCTGGTATCAACGATATTTCAAGCAAGCTGTTGAAGGCTTGCTGTAGTGAAGTGACCGAAGTTTGTCTCACATCTGCAACACATCCATGCAACAAGGAGTGTTTCCAGACAGAATGAAATACTCTGTTGTCAGGCCCCTGTACAAAGCAGGGGATGCTACAAATGTGTCAAACTATCGCCCTATCTCTCTATTAACAACATTTTCAAAAGTCCTAGAAAAAGCTCTGTACAACAGGATTGTGGCACACCTTGGTGACCTGAACATCATTAACAGTCAGCAGTTTGGTTTTCAAAAGGGAGTTTCAATAGATAACGCAATTTTCTCATTCACAAATGATGTTCTAGAGTCTATAAACAGCAAGAGGCTGCCAATTGGTGTCTTATGCGACCTATCAAAGGCGTTCGACTGTGTAGATCACCAGATACTCTTCAAGAAGGCCCGTCATTATGGAATTACAGGACCCGTAGGGAACTGGTTAAAATCGTACCTCGAAAATAGGAAGCAGAAGATTATTCTAGATGTTTCAGATAGTGTATCACAATATATAGTGGACTCTGAGTGGGGAATTGTGCAGCATGGAGTGCCACAGGGATCAGTGCTTGGGCCCTTGCTGTTCCTCATATATGTTAATGACCTGCCTTTATCCATCAATAAGCAGTGTAAATTTACAATGTTGTTCGCTGATGATACGAGCATTGTGGTGGATAATGTGTCAACTACTGACTTAGAATCCGAGGTCAATAATATCCTTAAAGAAGTTCTGGGTTGGTTTAGTATTAACTCCCTTTCAATAAACCTGAAAAAACCAATTTTATCCAGTTCCAGACAACCCACAAAAACCCAAAAGAAATAATTATCACACAGAATGATCAGATGATAAAGCAAGTGTACTTATCAAAATTCCTAGGCGTATACGTGGACAGTAGGCTGAACTGGGAACATCACGTTCTACAAACACTAAAACGGCTGACGTCGGCAACATTTGCTTTACGAATTTTGTCACGCTTCAATGACATTACCATCTCAAAGTCAGCTTACTTTGGCTATTTTCATTCAGTCATGTGTTATGGCATCAACTTCTGGGGCAATACACCTGCCGCAAAGAAAATCCTCACTGCACAAAAAAGAGCAATAAGAATCATTTGTGGTGTACCCCCATGAACCTCATGTCGAAATCTTTTTAAACGATTTGAAATACTGACAGCAACATCTCAGTACATATATTCACTGATGTGCTTCATAATAAATAACCTCACTCTGTATGAAACGAATTGCCTATATCATGAACATAACACCAGAAGAAAAGAGGATTTCCACTGTGAGTTAAAGAACTTGACACTTATTCAAAAAGGGGTAAAGTACGCTGGAACAAAAATTTTCAATTCCCTACCCAACAGCATCAAAAGTATAAGGAGTAGTACATCAGTATTTAAACGTAGCTTGAAAAATTATTTACTTGAGACCTCACTTTATTCACTAGAGGAATTCTTTCAGAGAAATAAGTAAAACCCAGATTGGAAAGATGTTTTTAAATTTTTTTGACACTGTTTACTGTTAAACTAATGTAATAATGCCCTAATGTAAAAATTCCTGTTTTTCTCATTTCCATTTTTGGGTCACTTTTAAACCCAAAGTGGGAAGTTTTGATTACTGTTCAAGGTTAAAATAGATGCAATAATGCCCTAAATATGAAACTGTTATCTTCACATTTATGTTGACTAGTTTTTAAGCTAATAAGTATGACTTTTGTGCACTGTTATTAATACTATAACAATGTCTTTATTCTATGTATTTTATTATGTACTTTGACACGTTCCACATCTGAGTGACTTGCTCACATGTATAGATCTATGGAACAAGTATATAAATAAATAAATAGATTATGTCTATGTTCTCAACTGTTCTTCGCTTGTATGAAGTAGAAGAATAAACTTTGCTTAATTGTGGCTGTACTGTTGTTTGTGTCTTATGTTGTCACAAATCTGTTATGTATGTAGAATATTTGAATTAAAAAAGGTCTTTTTTACAATTTATTAACCATGTGTTTTGCCTTTGTGAGGAGTCTTCAGATTATCTTAAAATTTTCCTTTTAGAATATTTATAAAACATAAAAAGGCTCTCTGCTATATTGAAGCATGCGTTAGATCAGATGAACCTCCAGAGACATTAATAAAATTGTTCCAGCAGGCCAGAATGGTGCAGTGGTAGGACCACACTCTCAAAAAAGTACACACATTTAAACATAATACACAGAGATGCCAACATATGCCATACTCCTGCCTTGAAGTTACAGTGGCATTGATGTTGTGTTATGTTTAAATGTGGACACTTGCTCTTGACCAAGAGAGGTGCAGTGGTTAGCATTCAGGAGGATGACCGTTTAAAGCAACGATCAGCCATGCTGATTTAGTTATTCCGTGATTTCCCTAAATCTCTCCAGACAAATGCGAGGATGGTTCCTTTGAAAGGGCATGGCTGATTTCCTACCTCATCCTTAAATCAGTTCAAGCTTGTGCTCCATCTCTAATGGCCTTGATGTCAACAGGACATTAATCACTACCCTTCATTATTACCCTTTTATGAGTGTGGTCCTATCATTGCACCATTCTGGCCTGCAGGTATGGCATTATTAAGGTCCTTGCAGGTTCATCTGATTCAACACATGCTTGACTCTAGCACAGAGACATTTTATAGTGTTTAAAATTTTGTAAAAGATAAATTTTAAGATAATCCGAAGGTGCCCCATGAAGGCAAAATGCATATTTGGTAAAAAAAATGAATTGCAACCAAGATTGTTTTTTCTTCAAATGTTTTAGCCTTTGCTGAGGATTCACATGATTTCCTGAGGTATCCAAACTTTTCAGATAAAATGAGTCAAAACTAATACATAAGACAGTTGGTTCAGAAATCTTTTTCTCCTGACAAAATTGTCATTCTTGCTGAAATAAATTCCTTGTGTACTGATTTGACTCACATTGATCATTGCAAAACATGTAACGATGGACAAATTGTGCACATTTGTGGCAACATTGCACAAAGTTGTCAACTTATAATGTTGACTCCACCTTTTGTGTCATCAATGCAAGTCTTTGTTCCTTCCAATATAGTAATGGGCATTTTTCTTGAGTACTTCATTGTCGTCATCACCATCATCATCATCATCATAATTACCACTGCCTTTTTTCTTGGTTTATGAATCTTCCAGCCAAACTAAAACTTCATCATCACAATCTGTCCATTTCACCTAAAAAATCCTCTTTAACTTCATTATTATCCATTTCAAACAATTTACATTTGATTTCTTCAAGATTTTTTGGATTGAGTAATTTGTTGTTGTTGTGGTCTTCAGTCCAGAGAATGTTTTGATGCAGCTCTCCATGTTACTCTATCCTGTGCAAGCCTCTTCATCTCTGAATAGATACTGCAACTCCCATCCTTCTAAATATGCCAACACATGCTTTCTTTGGGATTGGAATTACTATATTCTTCTTGAAGTCTGAGGGTATTTCACCTGTCTCATACATCTTGCTCACAAGAGGGAAGAGTTTTGTCATGCAAAGGCTATCAGTAGTGTTCTAATGGAATGTTATTTACTCCCGGGGCCGTTTTTCAACTTAGGTCTTTCAGGGCTCCGTCAAATTCTTCACACAATATCATATCTCCCATTTCATCTTCATCCTCTTCCATTCCCATAATATTGTCCTCAAGTACATCGCCCTTGCGTAGACCCTCTATCTACTCCTTTCACCTTTCTGCTTTCTCTTCTTTGCTTAGGACTGGTTCTCCATCTGAGCTCTTTTCCACCTTTACAGTAAAGCTGCATGCCGTAGGGAAAAACGGCTGTAGTTTCCCCTTTCTTTCAGTCATTCACAGTACCAGCACAGCAAGGCTGTTTTGGTTGGTGTTACAAGGCCAGATCAGTCAATCATCCAGACTATTGTCCCTGCAAATATTGAAAAGACTGCTGCCTCTCTTCAGGAACCATGCGTTTGTCTGGCCTCTCAACAGATACTCCTCCGTTGTGGTCACACCCACAGTACGGCTGTCTGTATCTCTGAGGCACACAAGGCTCCCCACCAATGGCAAGGTCTGTGGTTCATGGGGGAGAGGAATTTACACACCTTAATGTAACTTGCCATGATTAACTTTCTCTCACCTAAAATAATAAAATCCCTATAAAGTAACGCAATCAGATGTCGTGTATCAATCTGATACTTGATATTCAAACAGCCATAACAAATGATTAAATGATCAAAAAAGAAAATAAACGCCTTTTACAATCTAAAGTAGCTGTGTACTACTTATAAAGTATGTTGACAGCCAAATAAATGTACTGTAAAATGAAGTGGGAACTGGCACAGCATATCAGATTGAGCAATCAGTACATTTCTTGACAACAGGGCAGTCAATATTGTGCTGAAGCTTACAGTAATGAAAAGGGAAGCTGCTAATGAGAAGGTATCATTAGTGTTGATTATTGAAGAACACATTGCTGCACTGAAGCTGGGACAAAGTCTGGTGTTGTGTAGTATTCAAGTATGAAAGGTTTTGTATTGGAGACAGGCACAATGAAAAAGACTGCTAAACATTTAACCTTTCAGATAAAAAAGCTCTTCTTCTGAAATCACACACACACACACACACACACACACACACACGAGCAAAAGGACAATGTCTGCAGACTGTGACTTCATCTGATATGAGCAGCAATCTGCTGGGGTGGGTGGTGGGTGTAAGGAGGAGGCTTGGTGTGGAGAGCAGAATTGATAGCAGGGTAGGGGTGGGGGAAGATGCTGCGCTGCATCTGGGAACAATCAGGAAAGGGGATACGTAGGTGAAGGACAGGGAGTGGTGAATGTTTAGGCCAGGGAGGTTACAAGAATGAAAAACATGTTCTAGGGAGAATTACCACCTGCACAGTTCAGAAAAGCATATTGTGTTGTGCAGCATGTTCAGCCACTGAGTAGTCCAGCTGTCTTTTGGCTATGGTTTGGCAGTGGTCATGTACACAGACAGACATCTTATTAGTGCTGATGTCCACAAAGAAAGTGGTACAATGGTTGCAGCTTAGTTTGTAGATCACATGGCTGCTTTCACAGGTAACCCCGTTGATAGGGTAGTACAGGGTTTGTATAAAAAGTAATGAGACTGATTTTTTGCCGATGCAACTGTACTTCACAGCACACGCTCACCCAGGGGGATTGGTGGTGGGGGGTGTCTGGCCGAAAATGCGTGGCGTGTCAGTCACCTGCGGACTCTTGTCTTGGCAGCATCATGCATTGAGTGGATTCTTCGGTCGTGGTCCAACATGCAGCAAACAATCGAGCAATGTTACTCCATCAAGTTTTGTGTGAAACTAGGAAAATCAGGTATGGAAACATTGGATATGCGTCGGCAAGCCTATGGCGATCATTACCTGTCAAAAGTCCAGGTTCTCAGATGGGTGAAGAGCTTTAAAGAGGGCTGGGACAGCTTTGAGGACAAGGACCGCTCCAGACGCGCGTCAACTAGCAAAACGGATGAAAATGTTGACCATGTGTGCGTTTTATTGAACACTGACCATTGTATGAGTGTCAGGATTATAGCAGATGACCTCAGACCTGATAAAATGACAGTGCACAACATTATCACCAAAGAATTGTCAATGAGGAAGATCTGTGCCAAGATGGTACCGAAGATTTTGTCAGACGTTCAAAAGCAAGCATGTTTGGACACCTGCCAAGACAATCCCCAAAGCCTTTAAGCTGATCTGGAATTTTTAGATAATTTTGTCACTGGAGATGAAACCATTGTATGAGTGTCAGGATTATAGCAGATGACTTCAGACCTGATAAAATGACAGTGCACAACATCATCACCAAAGAATTGTCAATGAGGAAGATCTGTGCCAAGATGGTACCAAAGATTTTGTCAGATGTTCAAAAGCAAGCACGTTTGGACACCTGCCAAGACAATCCCCAGAGCCTTTAAGCTGATCTGGAATTTTTAGATAATTTTGTCACTGGAGATGAAACCTGGATGTTTCAGTACAATCCACAGATAAAGTGCATGAGAGCCGAATGGCACATCGTGGCATCCCCACATCCAAAAAGGCTTGCATGAGCAAATCGAAGGTGAAAGCCATGCTGATTGTGTTTTTTGACATCAGGGGGCGTGGTTCATGATGAGTTTGTGCCCCAAGGCCATACTGTCAACGGTGATTTTTATTGTGAAGTGCTCAAGAGACTGAAAGCCAGGGTCCATCACGTGAGGCCAGCCATCACCAGTGATTGGAAGCATCATCATGACAACACGCTGAGTCAAGCTGCTTCATGGTGGTCAGCTACCTGGCCAAGAAAGGGGTTCCAATGATTACCCAGTCCTGATGAGGCCCCACCAGACTTTTTTTTTTGTTCCCCAAACTAAAAACTTCTTTCAGGGCAGCATTGTGAGACCCTGAGGAAGGTCCAAGCTGCCACGACGAGGGCTTTAAAGGCCATCCTGGACTCAGCGTTCGCAGCAGTGTTTGAAGCATGGTTATCTTGCATGCAGTGGATTGTTGACTCTCAAGGGTCATACATTGAAGAGTACTAAGTGGTTGTAGTGATATCTACAATAAATTTTGATTCACAAGCTCAGTCTCATTACTTTTTATACAAACCCTGTATATGCCTGTGGCAGGAATGGAGCAGGTGGTAGTGGGAGGATGCGTGGGACAGGTCTTGCAACTAGGTATATTGCAGGGACATGAGGCTAGGTGTTGGGGGCAGCGATGGAGTAAGAGTGCATATGGATACTGCATAGTTTCAGTAGTTAGCGGAATACCACTGTATGAGGGATGGGCATTATGTTCCTCATTTCACGGTATGATAACAGGTAGTCAAAACTGTGGCAGAGATTGTGATTCGATACTGACTGCAGAGTCACGAGAGGAGTGCTCCTTGTGGCTGGACAGCTGGTATGTGGGAGATGGTAGGTGACTGGAGAGACAAGGCATGGGAGATGTGTGTGTGGACAACATGGTGATTTTGGTCTGTGAAAGCCTCAATGAGACTCTTGGCAGATTAGGAGAAGGACTGCTCACCAATACAGGTTGGAGGACCAGGTGAAGCAAATGGGGGAGAAGGTGTTGATGTTCTGGAGGACTCTTCATAGGGTGTTCTCACCCTCAGTCCAGATCATGAAAATGTCATTAATGAATCTGAAGCAGGTGAGAAGTTTGGTATTCTGGGTAGTTAGGAAGGGCTATACTACAAGACCCATGAATAGGTTGCTGTACCATGGATTTGTTTGTGGGCGATGCCCTTCAAAGGAAAAGTAACTATGGGTGAGGATATAGTTGTTCATGATGAGCAGGTTTGCAGTCAGTTGGGCATTGGAAAAGGTAATGTTCAATAGCAGCCACCCACCTCAGCAATTTCTGCTCGTGTCAGATGCAGTCACAATCCACAGCCAGTCCCCGGCAGCCGTAGACAGTGGCCATGTGTATGAGTTGTGCTTGTGTGATATGTGATTTATTCATCACATTACGTACAATTTTCAAATCATTTGATTTTATGTACAGGAGACATGTCAAGGTTTAGAAAAGAAACTTTTTTCAATTTTTTGAGAGAAATACATAAGTTTACATTATATTTTACATTTCTAAGTTACAGGTACACATGTACATAAAATAATACATATAATACAATCCCTGTGTTCAGACTGTGAAGCTGTCCTCAATGAATTCATCAACGAATAATAACACTTTTTCAACAGAAGAGTAAAGAGCAGTCTTTTCAGTGAACTAAGCTCCATTTTAAATATATTACTGCCTTTTATTTTATTGAAGATTTTTAACCCCATACACTCTGGTGTTTTGGCATAAAGTTTTAAACAATGTGTTGGAAGTTTGAAGTTATCTCTGTGGCAAGTGCTGTAGTTGTGGTTAAAACGGAAAGTGTCTAGTGTATGTTGATTTTTATATAGGAACACCACCATCTCACATATGTAAAGTGAGGGGATAGATAGTACTTTTAAATTTTTTAACAGTGGTCGACAGGATTCCCATTTTTTTTGCAACACACATTTCTAATTACTTTCTTTTGTAATACTAGGAGCCTAGTGACATTTGCTGAATTTCCCCAGAAGATTATGCCATAACGAATAACTGACTCAAAGTAGCAGTGATAAACTATCTTTCTGGTATCCATGTTTGTGGCACCTGACAAAATACACATTGCAAATGCTAAGAATGTGTGAATGTGTGTTTTCTGTTTTGGGAGGACTTACTGTATGAAAGCTTTAATGTTTCATTGTGCCTGTCTGTGACTCAAATGGGTTTACTTAAACTTATGGCTTGACTTTTTTTTGGGTTCATAAACATTTTATTTTATCTGTAATTACTTTTATGTTGTAATTTCATGTACTGACCTGTTCCATGACCTTGGAGATTTGCTCCTCAGTTTGGTGCTACAGAACTAGATGTATGCATTAATAAATAAATAAATAATTACCCAAACTGGTGGACGAGTGTGTCAGCACTACCAGCAGTCATTTCCATTTGTGTAGTGAGGTGTTTGATTGTAATCTGTTGATCACCTGAAATGAGAGTGTCTGTACTTTCCAACATCACAGGACCTGCAGCAGTGTGCAGCCAGCCAGCACCTGGGAGATAAGACAGGTTTGTGTGGCCTTGTTTCAGTGATCACAGACTCATTGTGCTTTTGTTCACTGCCAGGTCACCATAGACCTGTGAATATCCATGATGCTCTTATTTCATTGCTTCGGAAAGTAACATGCAGTGTTTGGTGGAATTCGAATTTATACCTCCGTAACATGAAAAAATGCAGTGTACATGTTGCTGCACATCAAAAATCTTTCCAAAAAGTTTTTTTTCCCCCCTGGGTTTCATTTTCTAAAGTGCTGACAAATTCTACGTCTGTGTAGGAAACCATAAACATTCTAATGATCGATAAGTTTTAGAGTGCCAAGGAAAAGTATATCGGTACTGTCACTTAACACGGATAAAGTGTATTTTCACCCATGAGAAAGTGTATTTTCAACCGGGAAATCCAGGAAAAATAGCTTGTGAGTGCAATGGCAGGTATAGTGACTATTCTGTATGTAGATTGTGCAGATCATTGATGCCAGACTCGAGATTTGGGCAGATCAGCAGCTGTTCGGCATGGCCTCACAATCAAACATGGAATTACTTGTGATAAGACAAAATTCCTGTCTCTTACATTGACACCCTGATATATTGTCATTGAGGATTCCTCTGCCACAGACATCAACTTAATTACTGTTAGAGTATGTAAATTCTTTGACATTTGTATGTCATCTCCATGATACAATGCACTGATTGCTACATATAACATACTAGCACATTAGGTAAGACAGTGTGTTCATGACTCTGTCAGTGAAGATAGTCATCAAGAATGCAAAATATCATGTAAGCCTCATTTGGCAAGAAATGAACTGAGTTTTTTCAAAGAATGTTGTAAAAAGCTACATTTCAACTGTACTGTAGTGTAACCTAAGACGAATGTTGGGATGGTTCCTTTGAAAAGTTTTGTACTGTTTCTGTAATACTGTCTTTTCTCAAGTTCTCAGTTATGGTCTGTCATACTTCTTTTCTACTGCTGAAGTATGTTGTTAAAGTTCCATTCCAATCTGCAGTTTGTGTCTTTCTCACTTGAGCTGATCGAGTAAGGTGGCGCAGTGCTTAGCACACTGAACTCTCATGTGGGAGGACGATAGTTAAATCCCGCGTCCATCCATCCTGATTTAGGTTTTCCATAATTTCCTTAAATCGCTCCAGGCAAATGCCAGGATGGTTCCTTTGAAAGGGCACGGCCAACTTCCTTCCCCATCCTTCCCTAATCTGATGAGACCGATTACCTCGCTGCTTGGTCTCGTCTCCCAAACAGTCCAACCCAACTCACTTGAACTGAATTCATTATTTAGCTTCGTATTTCTCTTTTTCCTGTTTCTGCTTCTTCTTTTCTTCCTTTTTTTTCCTTGGTCAAGAAAAAATTATTTTCAGCTCCAATGTTGTAAATTTTATCACCTATTTTATAGTATTATTTAGTTGTACAGTTCTGTAATGTGACAGAAATTAAAGTTACAATAAATACCTCAGCATAATGTAAAATTTCTTATATGTTTTGAGTGCCTTATAATATTAACTTCAGTTCTTTGTTTGTTTCAGGATGAGACCTCTTCAGTTGTGTTCAATGTTATTATCTCAGTAGCATGTTACTGCTGAATCTATATAGAGGAAGCCCGATCTTATTTTACAAAATATTCCACTAAGTCTTAAATATATTTTGTACTGAAGTTTTGAATGGAATCTCTACATCACAATTTTTGTGGCTATAAATCAGTTTATATTGAATAAATGTTATTGTATTTATTTTTTGGCGTGTTGGTCTAATTTTATTGTATAGGATGATGTGTTGGTGGGTATGTTTTAGAATGCAAAGAATCAGAATATGATTCCCATTGCTCATATGCTTTTCTCTGATACTTAAAATGATCTACACACCTGGCAATGCTTTCTCTATGTGAAATAATACCAAGTTGCTTCAAGGCTTGGATTACAAATTAGCCTGTTAAACAGCTTATAAACATGTGGATAAGCTAGTAAAAGGTTGAGTGAAGGTGAGGAATTACATAAAACTGTGCCATTTACACTAACCTTTTAGTTGAAGACGGTTCTACATTTGTTATCGTACTCATTGTATTCCTTCATTCATAACTGCTAATGAAATACAGTCCCCATAGCCATTGACTGTAAATGCAGTGTGTCGTCACAGCATCATGTTTTCTGCAGTCACCATCCAAGTAACATAATAAAGAAACGTTGATTATCAACTTGTTTTATATGGTACCACTGCACATGATTCAGACAGCTGGCTATGGTTGCTCATGTTCAACAATGAAGTTGTGTTGCCAAGGGTGCCCACAACTGGGGTGACGGGGGCGGGGGGTGGGGGGTGGGGCAGCAGCAAGACCCCCACCCTTGCTCCCAGGGAAAGGAAAAACAATATATAGTGTATTCAGGTGTTTTTCTTTCAAGAAACAGTTTAAATGGCGGTATTAGGCAGGTTTTTAACAGAGTCGGATCTGAAACATTTTTATGGCTACTTACAAGTTGCCATTCATTTTCCAAAATATTGAAAATACTTCATATATGTCCAGCATAGGCTCTCCCCGCCAATCCCCCAAGGAAAAAACTATCATACAGGTGTTGTTGGTGGCTGTTACTTTGCTACAGTATTTTGGGATTGTGAAGACTTGTGAATAAGTCCTGAGGCAAACATACAAAGACCAAAAGTTAGCAGTTTGTGACACAGGGAACTAAACTACGATAGGACAGACTATGTGCATGTTTGGAGAGGGCGGCAAGGGTGGGGGGGGGGGGGGGGGCAAGGTTGACAAAGGACAAGGAAAATGAGGAGGGTACCTACTTCCATCCGTCCATTCATTCATTACACTTATGTAAGAAATTGAATTGGCTGTTTATGGGAGCATAATCATCTGACTAGAGGAATCTAATAACACCATGCCTAATACAAATGTACATTGTGTGTGACTAATGTAAACCAGTGTCCTCTTGGGTTTGAATGTAGTGTATACTAATGTTATAATTTGCACAACTTCTTTCCCATTGTTCCTCCACACCACAAATCATCAGCAAATAACATTGCTGTCCGCCTGTCTCCTAGCTCTTTTGCCACATTTGTCCTTGTACAATTCTTTTATCCACAGCACAACCTTCTTCGCTAGCCCTTTATTTGTTAGTGCTTCCCAAACATTACTGCTGGTTACAGTGTTGTATACATTCTCCCAATCCTGGAAAACCAGCAGTAGATCTCTTCTGTACTCATATTGGTGATCCTTCAGTTGTCTCATTGCGAAACATGAGATCTACAATGGAAGCCATACTGTTCTTTTGTGAGCTGCTTTTCCAATACTTTCTGGATTTCTCTCCCCAGGATATTCTCAAAACTTTTTGCTCAATGACACATATGGATAATACCCATGTAGTTTACAAAATGCTTTCTGCATCGCTCCTTGAAGGCAAATACAAGCATTCCCTTTTTCCAGTCTCCTGAAGTTCTTATTTCCTTCCACACAGCTCTCATAAAATTATACAGCCACTTTTTGTCCACCTCTTCTGCTGCTGTAATCATTTGTGCACTTATTTCATCCAATTTAGGTGGCTAACCTCCTTTCATACCTGTCAGTGTCTCGTCCATTTCTTCTTCTTCATCTTCATCTTCTTCCCAAAATATTTCTGCTTAGGCAGCATTCACAGAGGCTCTTATAATCTTCCCTTTTCTCCCACAGTCCACTGTTCAGCATTTCATCCCATTGCAGTTCTCTCTGATTCACATAATCCTTCACCTGGTCTGTCCATCTTGCTTGTGGTCTTTCAGATTCTGTTCATTCCAGAGCAATTCTTGATTGTCATTCTTTAACCATTCTTTTAATGTGCCCAACCATTTCAGCCTGTTTTTCCCCATAGTTCCTTTTAGGGGATTCATTTGAAGTGTTTCATATTGTTTCATTTCTTATATTGTCCCATCTCATCTTACTCAAGATCCCTTGTAGAAAGGGCTTCTCTGTTGCTTGTGTTGTATTTGAATCTTTCTGTGTCCTATCCTTGTAGAAAGGGCTTCTCTGTTGCTTGTGTTGTATTTGAATCTTTCTGTGTCCTATCCAGTGATCAAAATTGGTAGGTAATATGATTTGTATATCATGATCTTTACATTGGCAGGTATTTTCCAATTCCTAATTATATCTATTCCACAATAATAAAGTTTTGGACAATTTTCTATCCTCCCTGAAATTCTTCCTTGATGTTTCCTTTACTCATTAACTTACTTCCTAGATATTTGAAAGCATCTACTTCTTTAATAATTTTTCCATTACAACTTACATTTTTCATTTTATCATTTTCCCTGCTGATTTTTATTACCTCTCTTTTTGTTAAGCTTATTTCCATCCTTTTTTCTTTAATTACCATCTGTCATGTATTTACCTAGTTGTTTTTCGAATCCCTGCTCGTTGTTTTCCCATATCATTACACTGTCTTCATATGCTATGATTTTCATATTATCTGCTGTTGACCCTCGGCCAACTTTGCTTGTGATGTTTTCCATGACTTTATTGAAGAGTACTGGTGAGAGCACACTTTCCTGTAAAACCCCTCAATCTGTTCTAAACCATTCTGATTTTTGCCATCTAACATAACACAATTCAGGCAGTTGTTATACATGTTTCTGATTCTGAGTTGCATCTCTTTTGGCAGTTCCAGTCTATTCAGATCTTGGCACAACTCTTTCCTTCTAACAGTGCCACTTGTCTTTGTGTATTTATGATGAACATAACTGTGATGTCTTTCCCAAATTCCCATTTTTTCCTACCTGTCTGGCTGTAAATAAGGCACCTATAGTTGATCCTCAAGCTGAAAGTTCTGATTATTTTTCTCTTAAGTACAATTCAGCCTTGTTCTTGACTTTCCTAAAAATTATCTTTTCAAAAATCTTCATGCAGTGGCACAGTAATGCTATTTCTCTGTAGTTCTCACTGAATGCTATGCTACCCTTCTTAAAAAATAGGTACAATAATTGTAAATGTCCAATCATAAGGAATATCCCCATAGGTCCTCACTATTCCCATTATTCTATAGAATCACTGAATTCTGATAGCTCCTATAGCTTCGATCATTTCCACTGCGATGACATCTACTCCAGGAGTTGTGGCATTTTTCATTTCTAGTGTAACTTTCTCTACATTCAACATCTGCAGGTTTCTTCTTATTTCACCAGATTGTTTATACATCCTTTCCACTGTAATGGTGTTATTTCTTCCATCTCCCTCTGTTTCTTTCCATACATTCAAAACCACTACTTCCTCCCACTCGGTCTTTCCTTCTTTGCTGATGACAGTTCAGTATTTTCTTTTTTCTTCCTTCTGTCAAGTAAGATGTGGTATAACATCTCTTTGTCATCTGTAAAATTCTCTCTGTCATCTGTAAAATTCCAGCTACGCAAGTAAAGATGACACATTGAGTTGCAGACAGGCATGATAAAAAACTGTTACATATAAGTTTTCGGCCAAAGCGTTCTTCAGAAAATAGACATGCATACACATTCATACAAGCAAGCACACGTCACACCCAAATGGCCGCTACCTCCAGCCACACTGTAACAGAAATGTGTTAAATGGGTGCAACAATATGAAGTGGTGTGGGGAAGGGAGGGGGGGAGATAGCACGGTACAGGTGGGTGAAGAGAAATCAGTGCTGACTGGGTGAGCATGTAGGCACGACAGGGCTGACAGGCACAGTATTGAGAGGCTGTGGGGGAGGAACTGGAGGGGAAAATGAGGGGTGGAAATGAGAGGAGCAGGGAAGGGGAAAAGATTGGTGGATGTACTGCCAGAGAGAACCCACCAACAGTACCTGCATTACAACAGTTGCCATCCCTTCCACACCAAAATACCGCATCCATGTAACCTGGCTACCTGAAGTTGATATATCTACAGTGATAGGAGTTTCCTTGCCCAATATGCTGAAGGTCTCACAAAGGCCTTTACAAACAGACACTATCCCCATAACCTAGCCCACAGCCAGATTTCCTGTGCCATATCCCCACACACCCTCAATCCTCCCACCATCCCCAAGAACCAGCTAAAAAGAAGTGCCCCCTTCATCACCCAGTACCACACTGGACTGGAACAACTGAACCACTTCCTTCGCCAAGGCTTTACTATCTATCATCATCTCCTGAAATTAGGGAAATCCTACCCAAGATCTTTCCCACTCCTCTGTTCCCCATTTTTCCCTCTTCTCTCCCTCCCTCACAGCTTCCTGACACTGCAGTTGTCAGCCCTGCCCTGCCACTTCCACTCTCTACATGATCTGACAGGCAGTGCCAATCCCTCTTCTCACACATGTAGCCTGCCATCACTCCCCCTTCACCACCCTGATCCAATTTGTTGCTCCTGATCAACACATTTCTGTTGCAATCTGTTCGGTGTGGCTGACGATTGCAGCCATGTGTGTGAGGCATGCTTGCTTGTGTGAATGTGTGTATGTGTTTCTCTTTTCTGAAGAAGGCTTTGGCCAAAAGCTTATATGTAACAGTCTTTCATCACCCTGTCTGCAACTCAGCATGTCATCTTTACAGTGAGTAGCAATACATCCTTTCCATAATGTTGGTAATCCAACTTGGACTTTCCTATGAACAGAAGTGATTGGAGTTAATGCCACACCTACTGTTGAGCTTCAGATAAGAGTAATTGTGATGTTGGCACTGACGCATAATATCTTGAAATTCTACTGCTTCTTTTATGACGGAGTCCCAGTACAATGCTGTGTGGGTCAGTATCTTCATTTCTTTTATGACTGTTTCTAAATTGCACTCTGCCACTTCTGATACCTAGTTCTCTATTTTTTTATGTGTGTATTCCTCTCACCATACAGTTACATTTCAAATGAACTGGCTGATATACTTAACATCACTTAAGTCATTCTATACCAGGTGCAGCACAAAAGCTGTGTGTTGGACATAGAGAGCTGAATTAGACTAGCTGTAAAAACTGACTTCAGATAAGGGGATGGTGCTTCAGGGGTCAATGCTCCAATCACCATTACTTCTATTTGATTGGTTAGATAGTGGGTGTGACATTGCCTTCTGCCCCTGGTGTAGCAGCATTAGCTGGGGTGATATGACCACTGTGAAGGGGTGAGGAGCCATTCTTCTTATCTGTCAGCATGGCATAATTGTGCCTCCACATGGGTAGTGTGGGTCCAATGGCTGGTGAGGGAACAGGTGCTCTTTCAAGTTCAGGATGGCTAGCAAGGTAGTCAGAATCCCAGAAAACTCTATTATACTTCAAGCTAGAGAAGATACAGGTGGGTGCAGCCTGATATTGATTCTCTGTATCTATGTAATGGTGGTGGTCATCCCTGAAAGTCATGCAAGCTGCATGAAAGGCGGCGTGCAGACAAAGTGCACCACTGGTGGCAGTGGTGGCTGCAACAAGATGAAACTGGGGCACCATTCTTGCAGTCTGGTGCAACTGTGGTTAGCACAGCAGATGGTGGCTAGGCAAAGGATTTACTGGGTTGCAGAGGCAGTCTGACAGCAGCAAACCTTAGACCCGAGTAGTACGGGTGGCAGCTGGCTGGAGGAGACTGTCTGATCTAGCACACAGGTCCCCTGCTTTTTGTCACAGAACACTTTTTAGACTCTTTCATTGACTCTTCTTGAATTTCATTATACTTCACTGCTGACAGGCCTTTAGACCTGCACATTTTAATGTTCTGGCACTGAGTTAATTTGCTATCTGGCAGCAATGGCACATATCAAACAATGATATGCTGCATTGATAAGTAATTACTGAACTCTTGCCACATGTTGATGTAACATGTGAGGCAATTTGCAGGTTTCTGTGTAGTCAGCCATATGCCTTCAGGATGGTATGTGGATCACTGTATCCCTAAATTCTTCAGTATTCTGCCTGTACTGCAATGGCATGTAGGGAGCTTTTGCATTGTGCCACTGTTGGTCTAGCAAAGGCTTTAGTGGTTGTTACATCCAATACTTGTAGCTATAAGGGGATTGTTTGTGTTGTTGGCCCGGATGATAATTACATGAAATATTTGTCAGGATTTGTAAGCGGTGGGTCATTGAGGAACAGCAATACGTGAAAACCAAGAAGTAAGTTTAAACAGTTTTATTAACAAAAGGCTGATTATAAAACATGCACACTATGTGCACCCATCATCACTGTGCCTGACATCCTAACAGCAGCTAATTACAGTCGTATCGAAAGGCTCCATGTGAGCTAAGAAAAGAGACATATTCGCGCCCAAGGCCATGCTAGTTATCCAGCGTGCTGCGGACGGCGGCCAATCGCTTACTACTCACATCGCACTGCAGCCAGATGCCTGTGTACTGTCCAAGCAAATTGTCAGCATTCCAGATAGGTCACCTGGCGAGCTTGTGTTACGTATCATACGGCTGTGTGCAACCCGTAGACCCTTACATCACTCTCCCCAGAGAAAAAGAGCCACCATAGGTGGCTCAAAACAGCCTCCTGGGCGTTATGAATCTATTTCACCATTTGTGGCATCAGAAGGCATTGCAACATGTATTTCATTTGCAGAAACAGTAACTTTCACTACAGAGAAGCGTGCCTTGAGGATGACAATATAATACATGACAAATGCTGTTGACAAAAACAAAATAATAAAAGCAATAAAAACACAATACTGACAATCAAGTATGTATTAACATTACTGTATGAATCAAAGGACTTAATTCTATTTGCTGCTTCAATGAAGCTTAGCTCATTATTGGAAGAAATTAAATTTTCATGGATATCCTTAATTAAATTATTGTCTTCAGAAAAACTTGATAAGGAATGCTTTCCATATGTTAATATGTATGAATCATTGTAATAAACAGATAACATTTTCATTAATGGCAAGTGTCCAGTTGCATGAAATGTAGTTGCCAATACACTAGACATATGAAATAGTTCACATGATAAATCACAATGTGTGGCATTCAAGATTAATCCACTGTTATTCAGTTTGAGTTTAAAGGGTAGCTCAGGTGTATCATAACTTTTTGCATGGAAATGTGACATCAAGGGTGGGGTTAAACAAGAAAATTATATCTTCAGAACATCGTTTAAGAAATGGATGATAAAAATGCGTTAAAATTCTAGGGCAATCATCTCTTGGTGGATGATTCATAAACAATTCCTTATCACAGCTGTACTCTCTACTATCTAAGAATACTGCTGTTTCAGGGCAAATTAACTTACGACTACATTTACACATATGCAAATCATTTTCCTTTAGGGACACAAAATATCTTTGATCGTTGCTGATCAGTAGAAAATCATTTAGTACGTACTTTACATGAATACCTGTCTGTCTCCATTTCACAGGGCAAGTATAAATCTTATACACTTCAAAATTATGCTTTGATCTAGCACTGGGTATAGAAACAATAACAGTTAATTCATCTTCAATCATTAAAGAGCGTGTGGTGGTTAACTTATAGTAATCGTATAAATTGTAAGAGTTAACAGGATAAATCATAGTATAGGTTGCATCTAGCTTTCACTCAATTGATAGTAGGATCTGTAAAAATTGTCCTGGATGTAGTAGTACGCTACTCAAACAATCATTTGAACTACTTTCTAAGGCTGTTCTTAAGTTAAGGGCAACAAGTCTAGCATTTGATGAAGTATCAGTAATCTTTAAGAAAAGAGTGTTTAAATCTAAGTGTGCACTCACAACATTTAATCCTCGGAATAGTTCTTGGGTATTTGTGTTCGTTTCATTACAAATTACGTGGAAATGTGAGATAAATTGCTTTACAATCTGTTCAATGAAATCTGTGTGGTTAGTAATGGTTCTTTGCATATTCTTTAATATGATAATTTCATTAGAGAGGTTAGTTGAATTTGTACTGGACTGTTGTTCAAGAGCTAATATTTTGCCTTTAACTTCCAGTAGATCTTGACTAGTTAAAGTACCAAATACAGTACGAAGGATACTCCCTCCAAAATCAAACCAGGCACGTTTATGCCTAATTAAAGATTTGTGTGGCAAAAGCTTTAAAAAACAGTAACTCTCTTGTTCATAATTAACTAATGTAGACACTACCTGCATTTTGGCTGTGATCCAGTTATTATACCAAGATGTACCATTTCCAAAATTCCATCATTACCCTTAACAGAACAAATTAGATCAATGTGCTTCTTTACAGAATTGAACTGTTGAGGTTTCACTCAGATTGTACTTGAGTACAAGTTTTGCATGTTGAAACTACCGTGTCTGATCATGGTTCAAACATAACACCTGTACTCTGTGGTACTATCACTACAGCATTAGTAGAATATGCTACCATAGCAAACAGAATAAAAATGAACATGGTTAATTAGTTCTAAATACTAGAGTTAACAATGAACATAAAATAAATGAGTTTCCTGTGGTAACCTGTGGAATAAAAGGTTTAGTTTCACTTGTACACTCGAGCAATAGCTTCAGTACTAAATTTCCACAACACATTCACATAATCACATGGCTGAAATAAACACACGCATTGTACTCTCACAAACTACACACGTTTATGCAGATTGTAGGGGTGTCTGGAACAGGATCGCTCAGAATGTGGCGATGCCTCGGCCTCGAAGTCTGGACTATGACTTCACAATTCTCGCTTCCTGGGTTTGAGAACAGCAGATCTGCCTCTCGGTCGGTCCTCGTCGTCTTGCGATACTACACGAAATCTACCCAGAAATGGCTTTACACGATTGACATGAATGACAATTGGACAAAAGAGCAGTTGGAGCTTATGAGTCACTGGTGACAACACATCCAAGATTGGATATGGTCCTTTCCAAAACATCTTAAACTTTTTGACTTGACTCTTCTTTAACACAACATTGCTCAGATACACAAGATCTCCAACTCGATACTGTTGCACTGCCACTTGGCAGTCGTGCTGTCTTGTTTGCTGAAGAAAGGATTGATGATTTCACTCCCCTCCGTGCTTCCTTTAGCTTGCATGCTAGATCCCTTACGTGTTCATTGCTGATTCCGCCATTCAATCGTGCACAGTCCAAGGGCGAATGCAGTCTTCTTCCATAGACGATCTCATATCAACTTAGGCCAGTTGAGCTGTGCATTTTGTCATTGTAACAACTTACCAAGTACAGTAAACAGACATCCCAATTGTCGCGTTTGCTGCCCACATAATGGCTAACCATTTTAATAATTGTTCTGTGGACTCGCTCGACTCTTCCATTTCCTTCAGGGTGTGCTGGTGTAGTCCTTAACTGAGTTATTTGCTTGCGCTTACAAGTCTGTTTAAGTAATTCACTCATAAAATTTATTCCTTGATCACTAATTATACTTAATGGTGATCCAAACTTAAGAATCCATTCTTTTACAAAAACTTTAGCTATAGACTCAGTGCTCTGATCAGGTATTGGTATCATGAGAAGGTATCTAAAGATATGATCTAACATTGTCAATATGTATTTGTTTCCATCTTTAGTCTTAGGCAATAGTCCTACGTCATCTATTCCTACTCTTTCAAATGGTTCACTTGTCTCTGGCAGTTCTTGTAATGGTTCTCTACTTTTTCCTACATTATTCCGTCTGTCATAGGAATCACATTGTGAAACAGACTCGAAAACATCAGCTTTGCAGCTCAGCCACCAAAACATTTGAACTATTTTAATGTTTGTCGTCTTTTTACCAAAATGTCCTGATAATAAAGAATCGTGTTATTTTCCCATGATTATTTGCTCTTTCATGCTTTTTGGAATAACTAGGCGGTTTCCTTTACTAGTGATTTTGACAATAATCTATCTACTTCGACAAAACGTTGATCTTTTTCCATAATTTGCATTGTGGTTCTTCTTCTTGAGCTACCTTTAACTCTTCTTGTTGACTTATTGTAACACAAGCATTGACTTTTCTACTCATTGCATTGGTATTCCCATGTTGTTTACCAGGTTGGTGAATAACCTTAAATTGGTACTCACTCAATCTTAATGCCCATCTTGTTAATCTGGAACTTGGATCCTTTAAGCTCGACAACCATTTAAGTGTGGCATGATCTGTAATAACTGTAAATTCTCTTCCTGTTAAGAAACATCTGTTGTGTGTCATACTAAAAACCAAAGCACAAAGCTCCTTCTCAGTAGTAGTATAATTACATTCAGCTTTGTTTAATTAGCTGGAAGCAAATAAGACTGGATGTTCATGACCATCAACTTCTTGAGACAAGATTGCACCTATGGCAAAATTGGATGCATCTGTTGAAAGAATGAAAAGTTTACTGGAATCCATTTAGGCTAACACTGGGGCTGTGGTTAGAGCAGTTTTAAATTCTTCCATTGCCTTTTTGCACTCCGTTGTGGTGCACTCTGTTGTGGCTCCTTTCTTCAGTGGCTGTGTCATTGGACGTGCTATATTCGCATAACTGGCTATAAATCGTCTGTAGAAATTTGACAATCCCAAGAATTATAGTAGTTCTTTCAAATTCTGTGGTTCAGGAAAATTCTTTACATCTTCATTTAATTTTGGATCAGGTCCAACACCATCACTGGTTATAGCATGAACAAGATATGAATGGAAAAACTGGTAGAAGCCGATCTCGGGGAAGATCAGTTTGGATTCCGTAGAAATATTGGAACACGTGAGGCAATACTGACCTAACGACTTATCTTAGAAGAAAGATTAAGGAAAGGCAAACCTACGTTTCATTTTGTGCAAAATGACATTTATCTATTGATAAAGACAGTTTTGTGCTTCTTATACACTCAAAAACATCTTGTCGTCTCTCAGTATGCTGCTTCATGATTTCACCAAAAATTATTACATCATCAAGGTAAACAAGTGCTTGTGTTGGGGTGAGCCCTCGTAAAATTGAATCCATCAGGCATTGAAATGTAGCTGGAGCATTACAAAGTCCAAACAGCATATGAAGATACTTGTATACTGCTGTTGCTGTTACAAATGAAGTTTTTGCTTGATCATCTGGATGCACTGTTAACTGGTGATAACCACTTGTTAAAACACATACTGAAAAAATTCATGGCAAAACAACATCCTCATTGCTCATATTCATTATTGTAACCGGGACTTATGCCACATTCTGTCTCACCATTGTAGCGACACCTACACTTCTAGCAATGTAACAATGCATTGTATCCAGTAACTCACTTTCCATGGATCGCTCAATTAATAACAAAGTTCCTTCCTCGCATCGGGGTTACTTAACTTTAATGTAGATTATCTTTCCTGCTGCCTTGGGAATTTGCTGAGGCTGATCAATTTGAACATCGACTCAGATGGTTTGAACTGATGCATCATTTGGGCAGTCCATTTCCACGACGTCAGTATTGCTGCTCCTTTGAGTACGATCTGAAGAACGATTTCCTAGGCTGTAGTTGCTACGGCCTAGTCTGATCTTTCTTTCTGCGACAAATATCTGTGCTTTGTTAGTGGACAAGAAATCAAATCCATGTACACCGTCGTAACGCGTTTCGTTATTTGAAACTACATGCATCCTTGCTGTGTATTTATCTTTATTTTCACCTTCATCTTGGCCTTGGCCAAGAATTAAATTACATCAACTTCTCCATAGTTATGTAGCTTTCCTCCGTTTAACCCTCACACTTTTAATAGTGGCAGTTTCAATTTATCCCGTTTATCTATGCCACACCACATTAATGAGGTCCATGCTCCTGTGCCAATAAGCAGTTTGATGTTTCTCCTATGATATACAGCACCTATCATGAAGTCATTTTCGGTCTGATTTTCCCTGGAACTAACAGGAATCGCTGTCTCTGGCAAGGGGCAGATGGAGCGGTGGCCTGATGTCCCCGTACTCATTTAAAGATCTGGCAGGTTGTCTGTGGTTCACATTACCTTTCTTCTTGTTGCAACAATCTCTCGAAACATGACCCTGCATCCCACAATGACAGCAGATTTGATTCTCTTTACAATCCTTAAGTTTGTGACCCAGCTTATTGCATCTGTAGCATTGTACTATTGTGTTGAAAACTCTGTGTTCTTGTTTCTGCATCTCATTCGTTTGTCTTAGTGCTTCAACGAAACCAACAGCTGATTCTACTGCTTCCTGAAACGTTTTACATCAAACAGCTTTGCTTACTTCCTCTCCATGCAACCCATGAATGAATGTGTACAAGGCTCTCTGGTCTGCTTCGAACAACTGAATGTGATTTTCAGTTTCATCCTCTACTAACTTGTACGTTTGAGCATTGATGTTTCGAATTCTGTCGGCAAACTGCTCGATAGATTCATCTCGTTGCATTTGCAAACTGTAAAGCTGCTCTCTGTAAAATCTGATCGCGTTTTTATGTTTAAATCTCTGAACAACAATCGTTCTAAACTCAGTGTAATCTTCTATTTTTACAGAAGTAGGCTCCACACTAATGAAATCTTGTGCTGCTCCCTGAATTCTTAATTTGGCAATCTGTCCATGATCCTAACAGGGCAGCACCTTCAAGTTTACGAAGAAACACCTTCACATCATCTGTGGGTTTCCAACTAAATACTGGTACTGATGATGGCAATAATGAAAAATTCTTTGTTGTAACTGCATGAACTATCACTTGACAAATCTTTTGGAATGTTACACTCGCTTCTTTCTGCTTTTAACTGCCGAATGTCTTCATGCAGTTCATTAATAACAGTTTGTAGATCAACAACGTTACTCTGACTGGATTGCGACATTTCGTCTAATTTAACTCCAATGAGTCACCCAAATGTAAAATAAAAATCCATCACTGCCTTTTGTATTCAAGCCCAAATTGGAGTACACCAACCTGAATTCCAGTGTTGGATGTCCCCATGTAGTCAGAAGATGTTCATGCTACTGCTGCTACTCGAAGTTCATGTTGTGCACCTCTTCAGGATGAAATGCGGCTAAGTCACAAATTGAAAATATGATCACTATTTTTTCTTATTTACTTAAATTTGCCATATTTCGTGACAGTACCTTTTCCATTAAACGTTTATACGGCGATATAGTCTTGGCTTCAGTTGTCTGAGAATGATTCCACAATGCATCTTTGTTGGTTGCAGAATTGATGTGGTTCAACGTGTTTCATTTTGGTGTTTCAAATACAGTTTCTTCAAATGTAATTTCTTCCTTTTAGTTAATACAAAAAATAACAGAAACATACTTCAAATTGTTCTTCCGACAACACCATGGTCAACACACACCAAGAGTTAGCTGCCGACATACTACAGTCAAAGATGACTCCAACGTCAAAGATAATTTACACCACACACAATCTTCCAGTTGTAATCAGTCTCTCTGCTAATCTTCGATACATTTTCTAATAGTAATCAATATGCTTTTACTCTCAAAAACAGAAGTAAATTAACATATAATAAGACAAATTATAATAAATCCTGACAAAAAATATAAGAAAACATTTAAATTCGGTATCAACAAATACGGTAAAAAAATAACGTCTCCCAGATCCATTACAAGGACTCTAGATTTTCCATAATTACCCAAATCAGAAACCACTTCTATAAGAGGATTGTTTGTGTTGTTGCCCCAGATGATAATTACATGAAATATTTGTCAGGATTTGTAAGCATTGGGTCCTTGAGGTACGGCAATACACGAAGACCGAGAAGTAAGTTTAAACATTTTTACTAACAAAAGGCTGATTATAAAACATGCATGCTACATGCACCCATCATCACTGAGTCTGACATCCTAACAGCACCTGATTACGGTCATATCGAAAGGCTCCATGGTGAGCTAAGAAAAGAGACACATTCACGCCCGAGGCCGCGCTAGTTATCTGGCGCACTGCGGACTGCGGCCAGTTGCTTACTACTTGCATCGCACTGCGGCCAGATGCACGTGTACTGACCAAACAAATTGTCAGTATTCCAGATAGGTTAGCTGGTGAGTGTGTGTTTCGTACCGTACGGCTGTGTGCAACCCATAGACCCTTACATAGCACTGAAATCTCATACACCGTCAGGAGTTCGATTCAAGTCAAAGATCATTCAGATCAGTATCCCAAGATATTAACAGCTGAACTGTCAGAAACTTTTCCAATGTTTAGAACTGGAACACAGGTTGCATCTACTGAAAAATTTTATACAAGCGAATATAAATGAAAGCACTGTAGCAGAGAAACTGTGAGGTGTATTGATGGTTGTAAGAAGTATTGACGGCATCCATAGCAATGGTATTGTTCTACAGATGAATCTGTAAGTCTGGGATCCCTTCCCAAATCCTTGAATTGGTTTCAGCCAAATTTGGCACACAACATACACTTCCTGAGTATCAGCATTGTGAGGTTTATAACAGCCTAGCTCCTTTTGAGCGAACATAAGGGCAAAAATGTGTTTTTTTTTTTTTTCAACTCCTGCCATACAGGCTGCTCTGTATGACAGGCAACTTGTCTGGAAATAGTTGCAGTTGTGATCTTCTGTCCAGAGACTGGTTTGATGCAGCTCTCCATGCTATTCTATCCTGTGCAAGATTCTTCATCTTCCAGTACCTACCGCAACCTACATCCTTCTGAATCTGCTTAGTGTATTCATCTCTTGGTCTCCCTCTATGATTTTTACCCTCCACGCTGCCCTCCAACACTCAATTGGGGACCCCGTGATGCCTCAGAACGTGTCCTACCAACTGGTCCCTTCTTCTAGTCAAGTTGTGCCACAGATTTCTCTTCTCCCCAATTCTATTCAATACCTCCTCTTTAGTTATGTGATCTACCCATCTAATCTTCAGCATTCTTCTGTAGCACCACATTTTGAAAGCTTCCATTCTCTTCTTGTCTAATCTATTTATCGTCCATGTTTCACTTCCATACATGGCTACACTCCATACAAATACTTTGAGAAATGACTTCCTGACACTTAAATCTATACTCGATGTTAACAAATTTCTGTTCTTCAGAAACTCTTTCCTTGCCATTGCCTGTCTACATTTTATATCCTCTCTACTTCAACCATCATCAGTTATTTTGCTCCCCACATAGCAAAACTCATTTACTACTTTATGTGTCTCATTTCCTAATCTAATTCCCTCATCATCACCCGATTTGATTCAACTACATTCCATTATCCTCGTTTTGCTTTTGTTAATGTTCATCTTATATGCTCCTCTTATATCCTCCATTCTGTTTTACTGCTCTTCCAGGTCCTTTGCTGTCTTTGACAGAATTACAATGTCATTGGCGAACCTCAATTTTTTTATTTCTTCTCCATGGATTTTAATACCTACTCTGAATTTTTCTTTTGTTTCCTTTACTGCTTGCAAAATATACAGATTGAATACCATCTGGGATATGCTACAACCCTGTCTCACTCCCTTCCCAACCACTGCTTCCCTTTCATGCCCCTCGATTCTTATAACTGCCATCTGGTTTCTGTACAAATTGTAAATAGCCTTTTGCTCCCTGTATTTTACCCCTGCCACCTTCAGAAATTTGAAAGAGAGTATTCCAGTCAACATTGTCAAAAGCTTTCTCTAAGTCTACAAATGCTAGAAACTTAGGTTTGCCTTTCCTTAATCTATCTTCTAAGATAAGTCGTACGGTCAGTATTGCCTCACATGTTCCACCGTGTCTACGGAATCAAAACTGATCTTTCCCAAGGTCAGCTTCTACCAGTTTTTTGCAACCATGACTGATAGTTTGGTAATTTTCACCCCTGCCAACACTTGCTTTCTTTGTGATTGGAATTATTATATTCTTCTTGAAGTCTGAGGGTATTTCTCCTGTCTCATACATCTTGCTCACCAGATGGTAGAGTTTTGTCAGGACTGGCTCCCCCAAGGCTATCAGTAGTTGTAATGGAATGTTGTCTTCTCCGGGGGCCTTGTTTCAACTTATGTCTTTCAGTGCTCTGTCAAACTCTTCACGCAGTATCATATCTCCCATCTCATCTTCATCTACATCCTCTTCCATTTCCATAATATTATCCTCAAGTACATCGCCCTTGTATAGACCCTCTATATACTCGTTCCACCTTTCTGCTTTCCTTTCTTTGCTTAGAACTGGGTTTCCATCTATGCTCTTGATATTCATACAAGTCGTTCTCTTATCTCCAAAGGTCTCTTTAATTTTCCTGTAGGCAGTATCTATCTTACCCCTAGTGATATATGCCTCTACATCCTTACATTTGTCCTCTAGCCATCCCTGCTTTGCCACTTTGCACTTCCTGTCGATCTCATGTTTGAGATGTTTATATTCCTTTTTGCCTGCTTCATTTACTGCATTTTTATATTTTCTCCTTTCGTCAATTAAATTCAATATCTCTTCTGTTCCCAAGGATTTCTAGTAGCCCTCACCCTTTTTACCTACTTGATCCTCTGCTGCCTTCACTATTTCATCTCTCAATGCTGCCCATTCTTCTTCTACTGTATTTCTTTCCCCCATTCTTGTCAATCATTCCCTAATCCTCTCCCTGAAACTCTCTAGAACCTCTGGTTCTTTAAGTTTATCCAGGTCCCATCTCCTTAAATTCCCACCTTTTTGCAGTTTCTTCAGTTTTCATCTACAGTTCACAACCAATAGATTGTGGTCTGAGTCCACATTTGCCCCTGGAAATGTCTTACAATTTAAAACCTGGTTCCTAAATCTCTGTCTTACCATTATATAATCTATCTGAAACCTGTCAGTATCTCCAGGCTTCTTCCATGTATACAACCTTCTTTTATGATTCTTGAACCAAGTGTTAGCTATGATTAAGTTGTGCTCTGTGCAAAATTCTACCAGGTGGCTTCCTCTTTCATTCCTTACCCCCATTCCATATTCATGTACTACGTTTCCTTCTCTTCCTTTTCCTACTATCGAATTCCAGTCACCCATGACTATTAAATTTTTGTCTCCCTTCATTACCTGAATAATTTCTTTTATCTCATCATACATTTCATCAATCTCCGCATCATCTGCGGAGCTAGTTGGCATATAAACTTGTACTACTGTGGTAGGTGTGGGCTTCGTATCTACCTTGGCCACAATTATGCATTCACTGTGCTGTTTGTAGTAGCTTACCCACATTCCTATTTTTTTTATTCATTGTTAAACCTACTACTGCATTACCCCTATTTTAATTTTTTATTTATAACCTTCACCTGACTTGAAGTATTGTTCCTCCTGCCACCGAATTTCACTAATTCCCCCTATATCTAACTTTACCCTATCCATTTCCATTTTTAAATTTTCTAACCTACCTTCCCAATTAAGGGATCTGACGTTCCATGCTGTTGTCTGTAGAACGCCAGTTTTCTTTCTCCTGAAATAGTATTGGCCTAAATTATCAACCTGCTTTGCAGGACAGTCTACAAGTCGAGAACAACAAACGGTTCTCCAGTCACCGACCTGTAGGCTGCCCTGCATGACAGAGTGTGTTGCAATATTACACTGTTCTACAAAAAAAAAAAAAACTTTTTTTCTATTTCTGATAAAAAAATATTGTGATCCTATTTGTATTTTGAGTGCTGAATTGAAAACTGTTTTTGGTTTTTTTCTGTCAGGGATAGTTTATGACTAATCGCAATTTTATTTCTCTTTTCAGTTTCTGATATAGTGCAGCGAACTTGAGGTGAAAGTCGACAAACAAATGCACATCTTTATCATGTTATAAGTTCATCACATTAATGGAGGGTGGGATCTAACATATAACACAGTAACCTTTGAGTATACACTTTGAAGCATTTATTTGACATGAGAAATTACAGAAAATTGACATACAATGAGCCACTGCCTTGTAATGCACATCACTTTTTTCTCTTGTATTGTGAATCTTTCTTCTCTCGAATGATATTCCAGCAATAATCTGCTAACATAGAAGGTACCCACTTCCCTTCATAGCGCCTTTCTATGGTAGAAATGTCTTTGTGGAATCTTTCCCCATGTTCATCCGATACATCACTACAACTCTCTGTGAAGTAGTCCAGATGAGAGTCTATCATATGTACATTCAAAGACATATTGCACCCCAAATCCTGATATGCTTTGATCATATTCTTCACCATTGCTTTGTAGTTAGTAGCTCTTCTTCTTCCGAGGAAGTTTTTCGACACCATCTTGAAACAGTCCCATGCGGTTTTTTCTTTATCAGTTAAACGTGCTTCAAAATTTTCATCTTTCTGCAGCTCCCTGATTTGTGGGCTCACAAATACACCTTCCTTTATTTTTGCAGCTGAAAGACGGGGGATTTTGGTAGCTAGATATACAAACCCACAGCCTGTTGATCCATGGCCTTCACGAATTGTTTCATCAGGCCCAGTTTGATGTGAAGTGGTGGAAGTAGTATATATTCAGGAGCTACCATACTTTCACGTTGTACATTCTTTTTGCCAACTTTCCATCTTCGCCTAGGCCATTTCTTTTTCATGTAGTGAGAATTTCGGTCTCGACTATCCCACTCACAAAGAAAACAGGCATACTTTGTGTAGCCTTGTTGCATTCCCAGTACCATAGCAATTACCTTGAAATCTGCACATATTTTCCATTTGTGTTCATTGTATTTTAATGAATTTAGCATCCTTTGTACGAATTCGTAATTCTCTTTTGTCAGACTAGCGTAAGCTACTGGAACAGAGGGTATTTTATTTCCATTATGGAGCAAAACACCCTTCAGACGTGTTTTCGATGCATCTATGAAAAGTCTCCACTCCTGTGAAATATAAGTGAAGTTCAGCACTTTCATCAGGCCAGCAATGTCATTGCAAAATGTCAGTGCTTCGTCAGTTGAAAAATAAGAAATAAAGGTATGTTCTCTGTGGCTGAACACATTGATTTTAGTACTTTGGTGCAGTAGATTATACTCTCGTAATCTTGAACCAAGCAGCTGCGCCTTTTGTTTACTTAGTCCTAGATCACGTACTAAATCATTTAAATCTGCCTGTGTTAACAAATGTGGCGATGACTCACTTGTGCAGTGATATAAAGAATCATCATCTGTGATTTCTTCAGTACTACTTATTTCACTGTCACTCGGAATTTGACCTCGAGCTCTTGAAGGTACTGGAAGATTGTCGGAATGCTGCACTGGCATTCTCGCAGAAGGCAGATCTGGGTAAACAATGTGCCTCTTCGACTTTTTGTTTGTAAAACCCTGAATTTTTGTTAGAAAAAAATAACAATCAGTAACATGGTCCTTAGGCTCCCTCCACACCATGGACACAGCAAACAACGCCACATTCTCTTTGCCTTTCCACCACTGAACTAGTTTGCAGTAACATGTAGCACAACAGAAGTGTGGTGCCCATTCTTTATCTTGGTCTCATACCTCTACTCCAAAGTAATGTTTGTATGCTTTCTTTATGACTGAAGAAATTTTCTTCCTATTTCTGGCAAAAGTGAACTTCCCACAGATGTAGCAGAAGTTGTCTGGCTTATATCGACATCCACGACGACGTGGCATTTCTGCAAATTTAAAAATACCACTTTGGTAATACACCTGTATTAAATTAATAGTAGGGAACTAGAGGAACGCTGATGTGTAAAAACAAGCAGTCGTTTTACCTTCAGCACCAGGCTCAATCAGTTTACACACAGGAACTAAAAAAGACAACCGTGCTCGGAAATATGGCAGACAGTTACTTGTCAGCCAAAACACCCACTCATTAAGACTGACACAAATTGCGGCTAACACCACTGTTGTAAACTCGATGCACCTGCCCCTAGGAGGCGTGAAGCTTTACTGCCGAGGCAGCGACCAGCTGTCGCCGTTCGAGTTAATGAGATGTTTCAGGTGGTCTTAATGACATAGGTGTGGCGTGGGATAACCCAATGATGCCTGATTCTTCCCACCTGCTGTTGCACAAGAAATTATCACATTCTATCACTACTGGATGTGGCAACATACCCATATTTCTCTATAACGTCTCTGTGTTTGCCATGAATTGTGAATATACATATATATACATATTACATAAAAAGTATCCCTGACAACGATATTTTGTTTACATATTGGAATTTCCCACGGTAAAATGGTCTAGAAGTACATACTTTAATATCAGAAATAGAACCCATGACGAACAGTGTTATTGGCCTCCTTTATTGGCTTGCTTTGGATGGCAGTCTATATATCATGGGCAAGAAGCAGTTTTCAAGTCCCTGATGTGTAGGCTGCCCTACATGAGAGGCATGTTGTGGGGTAGGTAGTAACAGCCTGCTTTATCGACATCTCATGCAGGGGCTACATCTGTGGGTGGACATGGCTGGGAGAAGGTCGAGATCAATGGAGGAGGGGATGGGTGGGGAGAGGAAGCAGGAGGGGATGCATGGGGAGAGAGGGTGCATGAGGGGATGGACTGGGAATTGGTGCAGGAGGGAATGAACAGCGATAGTGGGGAAGGAGGGGAGGGACAGAGAGAGGGGAGGAGAAGGAGAAGATGGATAGAGAGAGGTGGAGGAGGAGATGGACAGAGAGAGCTGAAGGAAGTGGAGGATGTGGTGGACATAGTGGTTGGTGGAAGAGATGGACAGAGGTATGTGAACAGAGAGAGGAGAGGAGGAGATGATCAGAAAGAGGGGGAGGGTGAGATGGTCAAAGAGAGGGAAGACGAGGGTAAGCTGCAGGAGACAGGTGAAAGGTGTAGAGGAATAGTGGGCAGATGGAAAAGAAAGAGGAGGCAGAGGAGATGGACAAATAGATGGACCAGGAGAAGATGAACAGACAGAAAGAGTAGGTTGGAGGGGAGATACAAATGAAGCTGTGAGGAGGAGGTGGACAGAGAGACAAAGGTAGGAAGGGGTGGACCCAGATAGGTGGGTGGCGGGAAGGAAGTATGTGCAATATATGTGTCAAACTCGTATGCAGCCGAAGCCACAGTGAACAGGCTAGTTTGTCCTCCTAAACCTCTGGATCAATTTCAACTAAATTTGATACATAAACTACCTGCTGTATGAGAATGAGCACGGTGGGGATTAGAGTCTCCTAGTTACCATAGAAGCAGAGATATGGGCAACAAAGTGTTTTCACCCATGACATGCAGGCTGCCCTACACAACAGGTGTGTTGTGGAATTAGTATCACCATGCCTTGCAGGGGCTGCACACATGGGTGAGTTGTGGTGAAGCAGAGAGATTTTTCTTTTTTTTTGGGGGGGGGGGGGGAGATGGATTGTGTGAGAGTGGGGAGGAGGAGGTGAACATGGAGAGAGGGAAGGGGGAAATGAAGTGGGGGGGGGGGGGTGAGGAGGAGTGGAGCACAGACAGAGACGAAAGGAAATAGTGGACAGAGAAAGGAGGAGGAGGAGATGGTCAGAGAGAGGGGGGGGGAGGTAGGAGGAGAAGGATAGAGAAAGGCGGGAGACAGAGGAGATTCAGGAGGCAGGCCTGGCCTGAGCCGTGAGATTTGGCAGTCATGTGTCCGTGATGTGTGCTTGCTTGTGTGTGTGAATGGTGCATTTCTCTGTTTATCTTTTACTGTTGAGGGTTGTGGCCAACAGCTTTGTGTAAGTGTCTTTTAATTGTGCCTGTCTACAACTAAATGTGTCTTCTTTATGGTAAGTAGCAATGTGTCTTTTCCTACATTGTTGATATTCCGACATGGGGTTTCTATTGTTTGAAAAAGTAGAACAAGCTTTACAGCTATTGGCTTATGACAGAAAAGTAAGGTCTGCTATACTGGATTCATGTGATTTCATTGTATTCTACAGTTTTCAGGTTCCTTCATCATGTTATTAGTTTTTGCTGTTTTCCAGATGAACATAAAATAAAAGTACTCTTGAAACTGCATGCATTGTGCCACAATTTGTATATGTCACATGCAAGGACAAGAATTGGCATTCCTTTGTAAATTTTACTGAAATGAAACATGAATTGAATAATGTAATACACAGAACTATAGGATGGCTATGTGGCATTTCCTCTTCTCCCACACAGCAGGTCCACTAGGTATGGCAATTATGTCCTTGTATAAAGGGTGATCAAAATTTTGTAGCATATATGCAAAGTAGTACAACTCTGATGCAGGTGTATAAGCACCAACATGCAGGCAAGAGATTAGTGTGGCATTCATGTCTTTCCGATGTGGGTATGGTATGAGCAAACATGGAAATGTGAACTATGGTGACATTATTACCAAATGAGTCCAAAGAGGAGCAAAGTGCTGCTATTCTTTCCGTGGTGCTGAACGACAAACACCAGTAACATCCATTAGAGAATCAAGAATGTGCATAGGGTACCACATCGGTCGAAAGCCATTGTTGTGGAATGGTGTGCCAATTCCGTTGCTAGTCGCAATTCTAAAGATGCTTGTCGATCTGAGAGACCAGTTTCATTAATTATGACAACAATGATTGATCATCCTATTGTCCTGATCTGTCCTCATGCAATTATCACGTCTTCAGCCCCTTAGAAAAGGCCCTGAAGAGTCAATGATTCCTGTTGGATGAGGATGTGCAGCATGCAACATGTACGTTACCAAATGGCTATCTGCAACCTGGTGCATCAGTAGGTTGATTACCGCAGTGCTCACAGCAATTTTGCCTGATTGTCATACCATTTCTGGACAGTACGCCCTATGAATGTAAACTTTTTGATCACTCCTTATAATTAACTATGAAATATTTTCCATTCATTTGCAGACTGTATTCTATACTTTATAGGGCATATATAGTCAAATTTCGATTCTTAAAGTGTTTTTAGGCAAATTATACTGTCTTCTAGAGCAGTACTGTTATTTTCTAATTACTTTAAAAGGCCTCTAGAAAACTACTATTAATGAGAATGGTTTATTTATTTGGTAACCCTATTACCTTACTATTGAATAGATACAAAAGTTATATTTACTTTCACTTAATGTTAGCATGATTAACTTAACACTCATCAGTGCACTGTACCAATATGCTACAAAAGGGTGCACATGAAAGTGCTATTTTTCATGGGGCCATATCTCAGGTTATATTGATCACAGGGATAAGTGGTCAAGTGCTTTGAATAGGCCTCAGTTAGCAACCATTTGTATACCTATCAAAAGAACAGGCATACTGTAGCTATCTTACAATACAGGGTCAAAATTTTAACATTAAACACTTCCTCTAGCCCATGCGAATTGAACATTGGTTGAGGCCTAAGGTGAACCTTAAAGATCTTATAAAAGTACCATTTGTTCATGTGTGGCTCCCAAGAAAACCCCGAAAAACAGTGATCTTTGATACTAAAAGTAACAGTTGTGGGTGTGGCCTCTTCTATAATTTCTATTCATGGCAGCCTGCCTAAATTTTTACCACATGTTCGTAAGATGATGTTCTCAGGAAATGTTGAAACATTTTTTGATATAATTATCCATTACCAAGACCCAGAGGTTCAAAGTTACCATAATTATGCACATTAATACCTGGTTTAACAATACGAGAGAAGGAAAGTTGCTACTCACCATATAGCGGAGATGCTGAGCCATGACAGGCACAATAAAACGATGCACACAATCATAGCTTTCAGCAGCAATTAAGGCCTTTGTCAGCAGTAGACACACACACACACACACACACACACTCATGCAAGCGCAACTTGCACACACATCTGCAGTCTCGGAGAGCTGAAACTACACTGGCAGAGTAGTTATATGGTGAGTAGCAACTTTCCTTCTCCCGTATTGTTACATTCCATCCTGGATTTTCCATTGTTTGATAATACCTGGTTTAAGACGTACATGTAGTTTTAACTAAAGTAGTGAAGACATGGCAAGGGTTCTGGGGTCATCGCAAAGGTTCTGCGGTTACCAAACTATATTTTTAATCTGCATTATTTTATCAATAAATCATTATGACGTACTCATTCTGTATAATGGGCACTTCATGTCTATACAAACATGCCCAGAGTGGTACTGTGGTGTCAAAAAATGTGTTAAAAGGGTCTTAACAAGCCTGAACAGAACTTAAAACAAGTGTCAAAAATTATGTAAAGCTGTAAAGTTGCTCACTCAGTAAAATATTTCTAATAACATTTTTGACCCCCCCCCCCTCCCCCCCAAGAACCATGGACCTTGCCGTTGGTGGGGAGGCTTGTGTGCCTCAGCGATACAGATAGATGTACCGTAGGTGCAACCACAATGGAGGGGTATCTGTTGAGAGGCCAGACAAACGTGTGGTTCCTGAAGAGGGGCAGCAGCCTTTTCAGTAGTTGCAGGGGCAACAGTCTGGATGATTGACTGATCTGGCCTTGTAACACTAACCAAAACGGCCTTGCTGTGCTGGTACTGCGAACGGCTGAAAGCAAGGGGAAACTACAGCCATAATTTTTCCCGAGGGCATGCAGCTTTACTGTATGGTTAACTAATGATGATGCCCTCTTTGGTAAAATAGTCCAGAGGTAAAATAGTCCCCCATTCGGATCTCCGGGCAGGGACTACTCAAGAGGACGTTGTTATCAGGAGAAAGAAAACTGGCGTTCTACGGACCGGAGCGTGGATTGTCAGATCTCTTTATCGGGCAGGTAGGTTAGAAAATTTAAAAAGGGAAATGGATAGGTTAAAGTTAGATATAGTGGGAATTAGTGAAGTTCGGTAGCAGGAGGAACAAAACTTCTGGTCAGGTGACTACAGGGTTATAAACACAAAATCAAATAGAGGTAATGCAGGAGTCGGTTTAATAACGAAGAAAAAAAACTAGGAGTGCAGGTAAACTACTACAAACAGCGTAGTGAACGCATTATTGTGGCCAAGATAGATACGAAGGCCATGCCTACTACAGTATTACAAGTTTATATGCCAACTAGCTCTGCAGATAACGAAGAAATTGAAGAAATGTATGATGAAATAAAAGAAAACAGATAGTGAAGAGAGACTAAAATTTAATGGTCATGGATGACTGGAATTCGGTAGTAGGAAAAGGGAGAGAAGGAAACATAGTAGGTGAATATGGATTGGGGCTAAGAAATGAAAGAGGAAGCCGCCTGGTAGAATTTTGCTCAGAGCACAACTTAATCATAGCTAACACTTGGTTCAAGAATCATAAAAGAAGGTTGTATACATGGAAGAAGCCTGGAGATACTGACAGGTTTCAGATAGATTATATAATGGTAAGACAGAGATTTAGGAACCAGGTTTTAAATTGTAAGACGTTTCCAGGAGCAGATGTGGACTGTGACCACAATCTATTGGTTATGAACTGTAGATTAAAACTGAAGAAACTGCAAAAAGGTGGGAATATAAGGAGATGGGACCTGGATAAACTTAAAGAACCAGAGGTTGTAGAGAGTTTCAGGGAGAGGATTAGGGAATGATAGACAAGAACGGGGGAAAGAAATACAGTAGAAGAAGAATGGGCAGCTTTGAGAGATGAAATAGTGATGGCAGAGGATCAAGTAGGTAAAAAGGGTGAGGGCTAGTAGAAATCCTTGGGAACAGAAGAGATATTGAATTTAACTGGCGAAAGGAGAAAATATAAAAATGCAGTAAATGAAGCAGGCAAAAAGGAATATAAACATCTCAAACATGAGATCGACAGGAAGTGCAAAGTGGCTAAGCAGGGATGGCTAGAGGACAAATGTAAGGATGTAGAGGCATATATCACTAGGGGTAAGATAGATACTGCCTACAGGAAAATTAAAGAGACCTTTGGAGATAAGAGAATGACTTGTATGAATATCAAGAGCATAGATGGAAACCCAGTTCTAAGCAAAGAAGGGAAAGCAGAAAGTTGGAACGAGTATATAGAGGGTCTATACAAGGGCGATGTACTTGAGGATAATATTATGGAAATGGAAGAGGATGTAGATGAAGATGAGATGGGAGATATGATACTGCATGAAGAGTTTGATAGAGCACTGAAAGACCTGAGTCGATACAAGGCCCCGGGAGTAGACAACATTCCATCAGAACTACTGACGGCCCTGGGGGAGCCAGTCCTGACAAAACTCTACCATCTGGTGAGCAAGATGTATGAGACAGGTGAAATACCCTCAGACTTCAAGAAGAATATAATAATTCCAATCCCAAAGAAATCAGGTGCTGACAGATGTGAAAATTACTGAACAATCAGTTTAATAAGTCACGGATGCAAAATACTAACACGAATTCTTTACAGCCGAATGGAAAAACTGGTAGAAGCCGACCTCAGGGAATATCAGTTTGGATTCTGTAGAAATGTTGGAACACATGAGGCAATACTGACCCTATGACTTATCTTAGAAGCTAGATTAAGGAAAGGCAAACCTACCTTTCTAGCATTTGTGACTTAGAGCAAGCTTTTTACAATGTTGACTGGAATACTCTCTTTCAAATTTCTGAAGGTGGCAGGGGTAAAATACAGGGAGCGAAAGGCTATTTACAATTTGTACAGAAACCAGATGGCAGTTATAAGAGTCGAGGGACATGAAAGGGAAGCAGTGGTTGGGAAAGGGAGTGAGACAAAATTGTAGCCTCTCACCAATGTTATACAATCTGTATATTGAGCAAGCAGTGAAGGAAACAAAAGAAAAATTCGGAGTAGGTATTAAAATCCATGGAGAAGAAATAAAAACTTTGTGGTTCGCCGATGACATTGTAATTCTGTCAGAGACAGCAAAGGTCGTAGAAGAGCAGTTGAACGGAATGGATAGTTCTTGAAAGGAGGTTATAAGATGAACATCAACAAAAGCAAAATGAGGATAATGGAATGTAGTGGAATTAAGTCGGGTGATGCTGAGGGAATTAGATTAGGAAATGAGACACTTAAAGTAGTAAAGGAGTTTTGCTATTTGGGGAGCAAAATAACTGATGATGGTCGAAGTAGAGAGGATATAAAATGTAGACCGACAATGGCAAGGAAAGCGTTTCTGAAGAAGAGAAATTTGTTAACATCGAGTATAGATTTAAGTCTCAGGAAGTCGTTTCTGAGAGTATTTGTATGGAGTGTAGCCGTGTATGGAAGTGAAACATGGACGATAACTAGTTTGGACAAGAAGAGAATAGAAGCTTTCGAAATGTGGTGCTACAGAAGAATGCTGAAGATTAGATGGGTAGATGATATAACTAATGAGGAGGTATTGAATAGGATTGGGGAGAAGAGAAGTTTGTGGCACAACTTGACTAGAAGAAGGGATCGGTTGGTAGGACATGTTCTGAGGCATCAAGTGATCACAAATTTGGTATTGGAGGGCAGCGTGGAGGGTAAAAATCATAGAGGGAGACCAAGAGATGAATACACTAAACAGATACAGAAGGATGTAGGTTGCAGTAGGTACTGGGAGATGAAGAAGCTTGCACAGGATAGAGTAGCATGGAGAGCTGCAGCAAATCAGTCTCAGGACTGAAGACCACAACAACAGCAACAACAACATTTTTAAATAATGAAAAATCTAGGATGGTCTGATGACAATACTGTGAAAGGGATAGATCGTTACTCACCATTTAGCACAGATGTTGAGTTTCAGACAGGCACAACAAAAAGACTGCTGAACTTGTAGGCTTTCAGCCAGAAGACTTTCTTCTGAAATAGACAACATACACACATATTCAGGCAAATGCAGCTCACACACAGATGACCACTGTTTTTGGCAGCAGTCTGGCCCCAGCAGCC
This sequence comes from Schistocerca cancellata, assembly GCF_023864275.1. Lineage (NCBI taxonomy): Eukaryota > Metazoa > Arthropoda > Insecta > Orthoptera > Acrididae > Schistocerca > Schistocerca cancellata. The sequence continues at coordinate 220,188,103 of NC_064633.1, read as the reverse complement.
AGGGACAGTGGTTGTGTGTGTGTGTGTGTGTGTGTGTGTGTGTGTGTGTGTGTGTGTGTGACATCTCTGATGTATGGTGAATAGTAATCTATCCTTTTCATAATATTGTTAATAACATTATTGTTAATAACATTTTTACTCTTTTAAGATGGAAATCATAATTCTGGCATTAGTGGTGACTTGTGATCAGTGTGCATAGTATCCAGAAAAATGTAAAGCAAATGATTTTGTGTTAACCATATATAAGAAATTATATGTGTTGTCTAACTGGCCTATAGAATCCATATTATAGAAGCAGAACACCCTGCTGCAGCAGAGAAAAGAAGGGAACCAACAGAAAAATGCTCCTGTGAGAACACAAGAAAGACAAACATGTCCCTCTTTAACAGACTCTTGACAGAAATATGGGGAACGAGCTGTCTTAATCTGCATTCCACCATCATCATGAAAAAAATTGGCATGCAAAAATATTAGCACTTTTTTGTGCTGAAAATGAATAGCAGAGAGAGAAAGAGAGTGACAATGGAAAAGAGAGAAGTCAGTACCAGTGGGAGAGAAATAGGGAGGAAACATTAATGATAGGAGACAGAAAGTGGCAGCGAAAGAGAAAGGGAGATGGATGAAGACAAAAGCAGTGGGAGCCAAAGAGACATGAGATACTGATAGTTAGTGAGATTATGGTCAGTGGTAGTAAAAGAAAAAGAGAGATGGATGAAGACTTAGACAGATGTAACAAAAGAGAGAGGAGGCAATTGAAATGAAAAATACAGATGAAAAGAGACCATACATAGTCTTTCTGGGTCTGGACCCTTCCAGACCAGCAAATTTTTAATGTAGATGTAGGAGAGGGTGTATTTTGGATTGAGATTTTAAACACATTTGTATAAGGGAAAAAATAAGTTAGACCCCCACCCCCTCTCCCAGAATTTCTGAGCTGCTGAGGTATGATGGAAACAATGGCAGTGGGAAATAAAAACAAAAGGAGGCAGTGTAATAGATAGGGGAGCAAGTGGCAGTGGGATATACTGTAAATCAATAGAAGAAAAAGGAGACAGTGGGAGAGAGAAATGTATAGACAGTGATGGTGGAAGGGAGATACTGAATATGAAGGCAAACTGCAAAGAGAGACCGGTCAAAAGACTTAGAATGTTTTCTGTTAGAAGAGTGCGAATATGTTTGTATGCCAAAATTTTTGGTGCAGAAGGTGGACTGAAAACTGGGGCAGCTGGTTCCCAACATTTCCATCAGGGTATAAAGGAGCATATTCGCCTTTTTTGTGCTGTGGCTGGGACATTTTGCCTCTGGTTTAATAATGCTTAACCCTTTCAAAATACAAATAATGAAACTTGCCATGAAATATCACTTCAGTTCAATTGGACAATCAACGCAATCTCAGTCACACTAAGTACTGCAAATTCCTTCATGCTACCAGTGTGACAAAATGTTTTAATATTTCCACAGACTCTATTTATTACATGACAAGCACATGCTTGCTGACTGGCCAGTGACCCTAGGGCACACATGCTGGATGGTACTATGCTACTGGAAATAAGTCCAACTTTGTATTAGGTATAATATTGTTACACCACTACAGATGAAACTTTCAGACAAACTAAAGCCTAAAATTTTAAGAGCCTTCAAGTTTTTGGTAATCACTACATTGTTTAAGACACAAAGGTATTACATACATTGGCTGTGAATGGGCATTGATTTCAATAGATGGGGACAGTTGAAAATTTGTGCCAGACTGAAATTCAAACCTGGGTGTCCTGCTCACTAGGCAGATATGCTGATCACTGCGTCATCCAGACACAGTCATTGTCATTGCAAGTGTGCAGACTACCATAGCACACCTCTCGTTTGACCCAAACTCTCAACTTATTGACACACTGCTGTTGTAGTACCCTTTTCCCATTATCCTCATTACTCATGGCATTTCTCCAATTCCTGTAAGAGTTTGAGCCTGGCGTGCATCCACACTGAAGTGATCACTGGCTGTCTTCACCTTAAAAGAACATACACCACATATTTATGTACATTATTTAAGCAATGGTTCTTTCACATCAAGTTTTAGTGGTCTCAGATACTATACTTTCATGCCATAGATATCAATAAAGTTCAGTGTAAGTTCTCAGTGCTAAGTTAAGCTTCAGCTTCAGTTAAGTGTGAGGTGCAGCAAAAGCAGGAAGGACAACTTTGTCACCATGCTGAGAAGGGATCTAAGACGGAGAATGTTAGCTGCCTGCTACACAATGATGCCACTTTAGGCATCCATGTGCACTAATAATCAGCAGGTATGTTGTAAATTACACATGGAAGTGACAAAGTTCTGTGAAAGAATATCCTAGAGTTTTTCATGTTCAGACTCACTCATTATGCTGTTTATTTTTTAGCTGACATGAAGGACGTGATTTTGCCACACTACTTTAGTAGCTGTTATATCACTGAAGTTGGCAGCAGTCATAAACATAAGACAGTCGGCACAAAGTGTATTGACATTTACCAGCAGCAATCAGGCAGCCAAACCTAACCTCATCTTAGCATCAACATTGTGTCCCTTCTCACTGCTGCCAAATTTTGCAATACAACAGTTATTGTTATACTGCAATGGCAAAATTTAATTTCATACTCATTATAACTAATAATTTCCATATTCCAAAATTTTCAAACATAAAAAAGAATTTTGTGGCTCTGTGGAAGGGGAGTGCAGTTTGGATCCCCCTCTTCGCCCCCCCCCCCCTCCCCATGGTAACAAGAAGAAAGTCACCACCTTATTTAGGTATTGTAGATGTTCTGGATGGACTGAACTGGTTTCTCTGTTTGCGTAGTTAGTTATTTTCAAGTAATATGGCTCATCATGTACAATGACCTCAAAATTGCATATACCTCTGTGTCATAGGCACTAAATTAGTTTAGTAATCGGATCTTGGATCCTCGTGCCAAATATGAACCAGTTTTTTCATGTCCCTCTACTGCTGTCTCAGGGTTTGAGGCACATGTGCCCCTCCCCTTGGCTATGCCCCACTCTTTAAAGTATGCAGTGTTCCTTTTCTGCTCCAGGACAAGCTTTTGAGTGAATTTCAACGCCTGCAGGAGGAGTGTGTCTTTATCCCAGTTGCAAAGAGTCAGTGGGCCATTGTCATTGTGCATAAACCAAATAGTTCACTAAATACTTGTGGAGACCTCAAAACCATGATTAATGCCCAGTCCATCATTGGTGCTCATCCTACACCTAAGTATAAGACATCACGGCATTCCCTCACCAGTGACAATATCTTCACATAAATTGATTTGTGCAATGCACATCTCCTACTCCCACTTATGTGGCATCAAAAACATCTTGATCAACACTTCATTTGGAGTTTTTGAAATAATCAGCTCCTCTTTGGCATTGCCAGAAGAGGCCATAACTTTGTGGGACATGACCTTGAGATGTGCCAGTTCCCTCTTGACAGCGAGGAGGGGGGGGGGGGGGGGTTGGCTGTTATTTCAAGGCCATTAATTCTTTCACACAGCAACTGGTCAGACATCAGTGTCAAGCGGGTGGGTTCCACAGCAGAGCTACAGCAGTCACTGCATCAAAAACAGTCACATGGTTTCGCATTGCCACTGGTCTAGCAAGTGGCAGCATGATCTCCACAAGAGGTCAATGGCCCTGCAGAGCTACTTTCCTTCATGGGGTCACATGGTCACAAATAGACCCAGCTGTATTGTGGCACGTTCATGGTATTTAGGCCAGAGCCCGGGCTTTGTCAGGCAGTTGTACTAACGAGTTTTCTCCACCATGCGCCAACCGCAGTAGTAGTTCATCAGAGTCTCATAAAAAAACCAGCAGGTTCGTCGATGATGTATTCGAACCAGCACCATCCTCTGCATGGAGCACCCAGTGTCGTCATCAGGCTTTATTAAGACGGGGGACCTGCACTGTGGACATGGGAGGACCTTGGAGTTAGCCATAGTAGTGCTTTGTGTTATTAACGTCATCAGCCAACAAACGACACATACACTTACTGATTTGCCAAGGCACAGGACTACAATCACTTGATAACGGCTATGGTACACGCGGGTATTGTATTCTTAGATCGCCAGTGTTGGCAACGGACAGACACAGAAACACTCATGGCCGAAGTTAACGGACTTCTACTGGTTTCAGCCTACCTGGAACTAGGGAACACACGTTCAGGAAGTTGTGAACAAACTATAAACTAATTACAATGGTCACAGAAGCTTTTAACCAATAATTTTTCTGCCCTAAAGACGCAGAAAACGCCATTGTTCTATCGGATGCGGCGAGATCAAATTTGTACCCGCCAGCTAGCTATTAGTTTCACGCACATAATGTGGAACGCAACGCCGCAATGCCTTTTCTTTGTTCAGTTTTATGCATGCACCAGTAGCGCAACTACACATACGTAATTGTTCATGTGTAATTTCCTGGAAATGAAGGCCGTGGGTAGTTGCACATTGCCTCCCAGCTTTGCTGGGAATTTCTTGCACTGTTTGACAGACGACAGGCAACAGAGTCATATGCAGGGTGTTACAAAAAGGTATGGCCAAACTTTCAGGAAACATTCCTCACACACAAAGAAAGAAAATATGTTATGTGGACATGTGTCCGGAAACGCTTACTTTCCGTGTTAGAGTTCATTTTATTACTTCTCTTCAAATCACATTAATCATGGAATGGAAACACACAGCAACAGAACGTACCAGCGTGACTTCAAAGACTTTGTTACAGGAAATGTTCAAAATGACCTCCGTTAGCAAGGATACATGCATCCACCCTCCGTCGCATGGAATCCCTGATGTGCTAATGCAGTCCTGGAGAATGGCGTATTGTATCACAGCCGTCCACAATACGCGCACGAAGAGTCTCTACATTTGGCACCGGGGTTGCGTAGACAAGAGCTTTCAAATGCCCCCATAAATGAAAGTCAAGAGGGTTGAGGTCAGGAGAGCGTGGAGGCCATGGAATTGGTCCACCTCTACCAATCCATCGGTCACCGAATCTGTTGTTGAGAAGCGTTCGAACACTTCGACTGAAATGTGCAGGAGCTCCATCATGCATGAACCACATGTTGTGTCGTACTTGTAAAGGCACATGTTATAGCAGCACAGGTAGAGTATCCCGTATGAAATCATGATAACGTGCTCGCTCCACTGAGTGTAGGTGGAAGCATAGGTGACGAAACTAAAATGAGCTCTCACATGGAAATTAAGCGTTTCCGGACACATGTCCACATAACATCTTTTCTTTATTTGTGTGTGAGGAATGTTTCCTGAAAGTTTGGCCGTACCTTTTTGCAACACCCTGTATGTGCTATGTCGCTGCAGTTTGCTAAGCTCATACTCTAAGGTGATTTACGTGCAGCGATGTCTGTTGACTCCAAAGAAAGCACACTGAAATTTACAGATGATTGTAGACTAAGAGACTTTATATGGAGTACCACTTCTGAAGATTATTTGAATAAAAATTTTGGATTTGATTCCCTAAGCAACAAGTATTAGATGGAAAGTCTATAAAAATGATGTAAGTCTCGAAGAATGAAAACACAGAGAAGCAGCCTTCAAATTTTGTTACATGTAAATAACATCATTAATATACAAAATCGGAAAATGCAACCTCCGTTTTAGTGAATTCTAGGGTTTGTGATGTTCCCGAAACTGTCGAGTACAAGAATGTTACTCTGTACCGGCAATAATCTTTCATGATTAAAGTTGTACAAACACCTTTTTTATAAAATAAAATGAAAATACTGTAATGAATGCCAATTAATCTTCACATAACGCTAAATACTCCTCAGTTTTAGGAATAATTACTGCAATACTTTGTTTCGAAATACGACATAAATAGTTCAGACTGGCATATAAGTTGCTAATTGCCAGCCCAGCCTTATTGCTGCACTTTCTCAATAGTCCAGTCAACAAAGGAAAGTAGGGAAAAAATTCGTGTTGTCGCAATTTTTTTTATTACAGTGATAGAACGGACTGCCACGAACAACAGTAAAAAACTCCATCGCTGGTGAGCGTGAAGTGGGGGGGAGGGGGAGGGGGGGGCGGAGGGAATTACAGGTCATTTTTTAAAGTTTTTCTTGAAGAGCGCGAAAACCCTAAGCTTCTATCGAAAATGTTTCCGAGCTCAAAATTAAACTACATTAAATTTCATACAACAAAAGTCCTAATCTTTTTTTTTTTTCCTAGGACTAATACATTCCATTATACAGGGGATGGAAAAATCGCAGATTGTTAAAAGTAGTGTTTTAATGATATAAAATTGCTGTTTATGTTAAACAAAATGGGTTAAGAGCAAATTTTAAATTGTATATCACGTCTAAGTGCAATAGAGGCATATTAAGTGATAAATTATGATCTAGTAGTGTAATAGGGAGGAGAGTGGAGTGGCGAAATAGAAGCGCGATTGGAGGTAAGACGCTGGATTGTGATCATGCAGTTCCTTCCTTCAGAGTTCTGCAAACTGAAGAACGAGCAATCGATTCCCTACACTCTACACCCCACTTCGACCCTCTGCAGCGTGCCTGTCAACGCAACGCGCAAACATACCCGGTGGTCTTCATTTTCCACAAAGTGCATTAACACTACATGGAATTCAGATATGAGTTACTAATAACACTGACACAAAAAACACCTATTGACAAGATCTACGTAAATCTCTGCACAACGTTTCACACTGCTTGGGGAGAAAATTATTCTTAGTCATCCTGTATGGCAGGTGTAGCATTCTTCCGCAAAAGGCAACTTCCACCACGAGCGTTGCTTGCTTTTCAGATTACAGGCAGAGTATTCCCCCCACAGTATTTCCTGCCTACTTCTCTTACGTGAGTAGACAAAATAACTTCACCTAGAACTTATTTGTATAGTTTATTAAATGAGTACCTGTCTTCCCTCGTGCTTAATATGGCTCTACTGCACTTAGGCGTGATACACACATTTAATATCTGTTCTTGACCCATTTCATTTAACAATGAACATTAATTTTATACCATTGAAATACTATTTTGAATAACGCGCGATTTTTCCATCCCTCGAAACTTGGAACCTATTAGCCCTAGATAAAAAATACACAGGACCTTTTTTTGTAGGAACTTTAATATAATTTAATATCTTTCTGGGAGATATTTTGGCTAAAGCAGTGGTTTTCGAGTTATACAAACAAAAATCTCGAAAAGGGACCGTCAAAGGTTCCGCCCCCCCCCCCCCCCTCCAATACGCCCTCAGCTGTTTTAGTATTTTTGCTCATGGCGCTCTGTCCTACAACAGTACACAAATATGCGACTATACGAATTTTCCCGCCATTCTACTTCTCGCTGTGACCTCCTGAAATATGCAAACAAAAGGTCGACGTCACCTAGTATTTCTCGTACCTTAGTTATTTAGATACTTTTTGGCGGCAGTCGCCTTCGTGTTTTCTTTTTCGTCACATCAGCGCAGCACAAACTCCTGAGCAAACGAGGAGGTGCACAGCAAACTGCTTACAAGGGAACCTCCCCATCGCGACCCCCTCAGATTTGGTTATAAGTTGGCACAGTGGATAGGCCTTGAAAAACTGAACACAGATCAATCGAGAAAACAGGAAGAAGTTGTGTGGAACTATGAAAAAAAAAATAAGCAAAATATACATACTGAGTAGTCCATGGCAAGATAGGCAACTTCAACGACAGTATGACTTCAGGAATGCCGTGGTCCCGTGGTTAGCGTGAGCAGCTGCGAAGCGAGAGGTCCTTGGTTCAAGTCTTCCCTCGTGAGCAAAGTTTAGTTTTTTATTTTCAGACAATTATTATCTGACAAATTCTTATGTTTTCATCACATTTTGGGAGTGATTATCACATACACAAGAAAACCTAAATCAGGCAAGGTAGAAGAATCTTTTTACCCATTCGCCAAGTGTGCAAGCTAGGTGGGTCGATAACATATTCCTGTCATGTGATGCACATGCTGTCACCAGTGCCGTATAGAATATATCAGACGTGTTTTCCTGTGGAGGAATCGGTTGACCTATGACCTTGCGATCAAATGTTTTCGGTTCCCATTGGAGAGGCACGTCCTTTCGTCTACTAATCGCACGGTTTTGCGGTGCGATCGCAAAACACAGACACTAAACTTATTACAGTGAACAGAGACGTCAATGAACGAACGGACAGATCATAACTTCGCGAAAATAAAAAAATTAAAATTTTTACCCTCGCTGCTCACTCTAACCACGGGACCACGGCGCTCCTGTGCTCATATGGTCCTCAATATTGCTTATCTTGCCCATGGACTACTCAGTTTGTGTATTTTGCATATTTTTTTCATAGTTCCACACAACTTCTTCTTGTTTTCTCGATTGATCTGTGTTCAGTTTTTCAAGGCCTATCCACTGTGCCAACTTATAACTAAATCTGAGGGGGGCGCGATGGGGAGGTTCCCTTGTTAGGAAATGAGGCAATGTTTGGACATAAGGACGCACATGCATACGTGCATTCATTACACTCATTTTTGTACATGCTCCTTTATTCCCGTGAGTCTGTGGTTGCACTCAAGGTAAGAGGCGTCGTACAAACGTGCTGAAGAGCTGCTTGGCCAAACAGCTCCAATAAAGACTTCGACGTGTGATGCTGTACCGGTTAGTAGGCTTCGAAAATTTTCGTGTTCTTCCGGAATGGTACCCGTATAATGATGCTTTTACTAGTGCGAAGACTTGCGTGATCGTAATTGCATCCTGCTAAGAGGAGGATATGGGGACTTCAAAGCTGCCTGCCAAACCCTTATCTGTGTATTAGCAAAGTAATACATCGCAAATAAAAGAATACACGTGAGAATGTCGGCAAGTAAAAGTACACATCTTGTAACCGAGGATCGACCATCCAAGAACATTGCTTTTGACTTTGACGAAATTGTAGGCAGGTTGTGATTGCATGGTTGTGAAAGCAGAAATCAAAACTCGACGACCACAATGTAGAGGAGACAACGTCACAGGGTTCGCTAAGAGAGCTACTTTAAGCAAAAAAGCTACTTCAAGCAGAAAGGTAAAACTAAATCCGTTCCTTCTTTTTTTACAAGAAAATCGTAGAAATAATTAAATATGATTACACATTTCATCGATGTAGGACTGCATTTGAAAGATTTCTCATTTTTTTCTTTTCCCAGAAAACCGTCAACATATTTATATGTGCTGAAATACGTCATCGATGTACATCATACTTTGGATATGGCCACAGGCAAAATAAATGTTGAAGTAAAAGTTCGATTTGTTCCAATGAAGTGAACAGCCTGAAGTATATTAACATAGTCTTGAACATCTAAAAATACGTTGAAGCTGTGGACTCGAGAACGAGGAAATTAAAATAATTTTTTGCTCTTTTGTTGTGTTCCCTGCAATTGCCACTGACGCACGAAAATTATCTTCATTAACACATAATTAACACACTTGTTCACAAAACATAATACTGAGCATCTTTTATGTCTTGACGATATCCTCACAGGCCTGCATGCTGACTCAAACAGCTTCTAAATGTAAATTTATCGTGTTGCATCGATTCTAATTCGTGATGCACCTAGCTAATTCCTTTCGTTAATCCATAACGACAAAGTCATTACTATCTATCATTTCACTGAAAAGAAAAAGTTAACAGTTGCCGCAGTTTATCAAACCTATCATGTGATCAGATACGCCGAAAAAAAAAAATCTAAGCTGGAGAGCCTAAGGTTCTCTCATCTAAACAAGCCTCTACACCATACTGAATCACAGAATAATGACAAATTTCTTTGAAACTGTTTTGCTGGTGTATGTCCGAGTCTACATTTCGAATGGCACTCAATTAACTTTGAGCGTAGACTGAAGCCGATTATAACTGAGAGCAAGAGCACCGTTATTAAATTCTTCTTCAATTCTAAGCCGCCTTCCGACAACTAATACATTCATAATTGACATATAATAAAATCTATTTGCACCCTTTGCCTAGTTTACTTAATTTCTCGTCTACCAGATAAAGTTTCGTGCCTTCTGGTTTTTGGTTTGTTCTTGAAATGATATAAAAAAGTGCAGGGCAGTTGTTTGAAGAACATGTAGGCGACTTGCCTACAACAAATAATTGCATAGCCGTCCGGTATAATGTGTTAACGAAAAAATATTTATTCGCAAAAACTCACAATGAGAAGAAACTAAAAAAAAACAACAGAGAAGTAACAAAAAAACTAGGAGACTCTACAGTCTTACGGCAAAGATAAAAAAAACAACACAATACCAGAAAAAAACTCTCGCGCACTTTTGATATCACTTTGAACCTGACATGAAAAATATCACTGCCACAAACACTTTTGCCACCATTTAAGCATACAGGATTACTTATTCTGCAATAAGCAGGTGTATCGTCGGTAGGCTTGTATCACCTCAAGACACATACTGCAGACTGTCGTGCGCAAATTGAAATCTAAGTCTTTTTTTTCTATTGCTTCTCACTTGCCTCTCTAGTGCAGGGGTTCCCAAACGTTTCCTTTGAGACTCCTAGTACTTTGATGCAGCACCTTATTTATTTTGAAGGTTAATAAAAATTTCAAAACTCAGAAAACTTGCTTTAAATCATAATTAATAACGCAGGAACAGCAAAGTTCCGCGGAACAAAGTTTGGGAAACCCCACGCTAGTGATGTTGAGTTAATCTACCATCCTTTCCCTTTCAGAGGCTTATTCTATTCTTGACATGCCGCAACTTTTGCAAGAATAACTAATACATGACAGTCATCATTGGTGCAATATATCTTTTTAAATAAAGAGTAATGTAGTAGTGCAAAAATTTGCGTATACGTTAAATTTCCATCTCTGCATATATCGATAGATACAGATATCGATACCATTTATTGTTAAAAAAGCTTTCCACGTTTCATGCGTTTTCATAATGTCGAACGAGTGAAATATGTGAAGCGCATTAACCAAAATTATTAGTCGTACTTCTTTATAACTTTGCCGCCCGCATTTAGTTTTCATCTTTGTAAATGTCGATAGTTGTAGCTATCGATAAATTTTATTTATTGTTAAATAACCTTCCATGTTTCATAAGTTTTCGCAATGTCGACCGAGTAAGACATGCGAGGCGCACTCGCCAAAATTATTTGTGAATTTTTTTTTCTTTTTTAACTTCTGGACACTGACAAGTTTATACTGATGGAGGGTGACTGTGTACGACCAACGAAAGAACTCTGACGCCCATAATTTCCTAAGGTCAGTCTGCTAGTGGCTGGTGTTATGAGTGGTTGGTTATCTGACATACAAGTGCCAAGGAAAAAACTCAACTGATTTACCGAGTTTTGGTATGTGTTCCTTATGTGATTTATGTGAGGTACACGCGGTTAGCGCAGTGTGCTAGGATTCTGGCTGAATACGCTACATACTTCTCGTTCAGGTGACAGGCTACTCATTACGCTTAACTGCCGCAGTACATAGCGAGGTGTACAGTTAGTGTTGACACGAGGTACTTTCTATAAATTCGCACCAAGGTGGGTATGGGGTCCAATGTGGATGGTTATTGCGAGAGTGAGTGCACGAGATGCTCACAATATAAGATACGGAAATTATATTGTCTTTTGGACACGTGCATCGTTAGTTAGGCTTTTAGTTTGGTATTTTTGAGGCACAAATTGCCAGCAGAAAAGAATTGTTACTACGTGCAGGCATAAACTATTATTTGAAATGCCATAAAAGGATGCATGTGTCACTGTTTTGCCCTGGTGTAATGTAACTGGAATAACACCATTGAACGAACAAGACCGAAGGACCAATCATCAGCTGTTATCTATTGTCTGTCACAGCAAACTGTCATTTTCAGAGTCGTCTTCTTCGTTGTTAAACATCCTCTGCTGCCATACCGTTGGCTCATCAGCAGCCCGAATACCACATCCCGTTCAGAGTCTATATTTAATTAATATTATGAATGGTTTTTCTCAAGTGTATGTATGCACAAAAGAGTCTAGTCTTACAAATTATCAGTTGACATTACCACATTCCTGCCTTATAGCAAGAACAAGGCAATTAAACACACATTTCTGTGGTCTTCTATATAAATTGGGTTGTTTGTGTTTATTGGAAACTACCAATTGAATCCATTTTGTCACACTTACCATGGAGAAGAATTGATTGTTCTTCATGTCAACACCAAACGCAGAAGAATTAGATGTAGCAATCAGCACATTGCAGTGATGAATTTAGATTCAGCATAGTTGAGACAAAAATGTCCGTCTCCTTCCCCACTGACAATCTTATCATCAGAACAGAGTTCCCTATTCAATGTGCTGAATATCCTGTTATAATATCATAGTCAGTACTAAGTTTATTACTGCATACCAACTTCCCTTCTGCAGTGCATTTTCTTTTGATAGTTACACTATTATAGTTCAGCATTTTAATACTGATATGGAAACTAAGCAACCCTGACAATCCTTAATGTAAACTTAATGCTTGGCTGGTAAACACTAATGCAGTAAATTAATTAATGATTGTCATCTATTGATTCTCACTGAGATGAATAAATAAGAAACTAGTTTCCTTGCTGTTCTATACAGTAACTTTGCTCTCTTGTAATTCTTTATGTAAAAGGTACTGACTGCAAATGTGGTGTTACTTTTGCTATTGGGACAGTGAGCCCTTATGTATGTAGTCAGCTGATATTTTTTCCATTTCATACTTGTGACAAACATTGACGTAAAAGAGATACGTATACGCATTGAATGAAAACTACAGTACTTATACCCTGGCTGTGCATTGGATGTCTATGAATACACTGAGACACTTGAAGTTCTTCTGGCTCAGATAATTAGATATATGAATATACATAGATATTTTAAAAGTAAAGGAGATCACGCACCTAATAGCTAAAGTGTTGACTTGTCGACAGGTGGACACAAATTATTTCCTTTCTACCAGAACTTTTGTACTGTTTATATGGATATTTTGTGTATCAGTCTTAGGTTCTGTCACTATGATGTAGAACAACTCAGTTTTTACACAAAGGTCTACACCCTACTTTCTTCAAAAAAATGTGGCTCTCTCACTTAATATGTTATTACAAATTTATAAATTCTTCTGTAGAGTAAGAGTTGTCAAGCACATAAGATTTCAGTTTCTGTTTAAATCTAAATTTATATCTATTGGTTTCTTGATATTGTTGGTTTAATGAAAAAAAAAAAAAAAAAAGATTTTTATGGCTGAATACCTCATTCCTTTCTGTGTGTCACGTTAAGACTGAATGAAGGGTAGTTTTCTTTTCTAAGATTTTATTTTAAATTGTAATTGATTATTGACAGCAAACTTCATAATGAATTAAATGCACTAACATGTAACAAGTATATTTACCCTAGGCTGTGACTAAGTCAATTTTCTGCAACATGCTTTCTTCCAGGAGTGCTTATCCCCCAAATATACAGGAGAAGTTCAGTGAAATTTGTAAAGTAGGAGAAATATGCTGGATGAAGTGAAGCTGTAATGGTAGATCGTGATTTGTGCCTGGGTAGCTCCATCAGAGCATTGCCCGTGCAAAGCAAAGTTCCGGGTTAGTGACGTGGTCAGACATGCATTTTTAATTTGCTAGGCAGTTTTGTAACAGCATACACTGCTCAGCAGCATGAAAGATTAATTCTGGATGACATTGCCTACTTTATTCTGTTGATGGCTGTGTACTTGCCATACTCTTCTCGTAACTAGTTAATTCAAATTTAGTATGAATATTTTCACTTTCTAACTGGAATCTTTTGCCTCAATTGTTCACATTTGAGTCACTCGGCTTTGACACACATTCAGAAATGTTCTATCATGCATTAGAATCCTTCGGTGTCTGTTTTAGGCCCAGAAAAGGTATTTTCACCTTGGGAAATATTATTTAATTTACCATCAAACATTGTTTAATGACTGCTAAACAAGTTGGTTCACTGTGCGTCACTGGTGATCCTCTATGTGTAAACCTTAACCCCATTGTACATTTACTTTATTGTTTGTATTCCAACCATCGAGGGATCGTCTTACAATGATATAGGATTTGTCATTGTAATACAGTGAAAATAAATAGCTCAAAAATATACATACACTCAGAATATACAGGGTGTACATAAAGTCCGGAAATATTTTCAATTATTTATTGCATGAGAACCAAACATTGTACAAATGTCATACATATGTCATTTTGAAGAGGAACTCTGAAAGGTTTTTTTTTCCATGTATACCGCTGCAGTGTAGTTTGATAATTTGCTGATAGTCAGTGCTAGTTGCAAACGTGAGGAGTTCAGTTCACTTCACTCGCATTTGGATGTCTGCTTCTCTTTGCTGGGCACAAGCAACCTGTCATAACGAGTTTGTTGTGCCAGTGGTAAATGACCTTCCTTGTTGGAGGCTTCTTACCGTACTTGGTTCTAAACATCTGTTGAACAGCTGTAGCACACTTGCTTTTGCCAAACTCCAACTCACATAAAGCTCACTCCATACCTGAACTTGCCATGTTTGTGCCTAGTGCTGTCTATTGGCAAATTACCAAACTATGCTGTTGTGATATAGATGGGAAAAAAACTTTCAGGGTTTCTCTTCAAAATGAAATATGTATGATATCTGTAAAATGTTTGGTTCTTGTGCAATAAATGATTGAAAGTGTTCCTGTACACCCTGTATAAGTATGCTTGAAGTGGATAGGACAGGTGGTCAGCGATTGTTTTCATGATGGACCCATCCTGGCATCAGCCTGAATTACCGTTTAGCTTGGTGGCTGGAATCCCGCAGTCTTTTAACACCTGCCCAATGCGGATTCCGAAAGCATCGTTCTGCAGTTGACCATCTTGTTGCTCTCTCCACTTATATCATGAACAATTTTCTCCGGAAACGCCAAACAGTAGCAATATTTTTTGATCTGGAGAGAGCATACGATACCTGTTGGAGGACAGGCATCCTCCACACACTGTTCTCTTGGGGCTTTCGAGGTCGGCTGCCCCTTTTTCTTCGTGAATTTATGGCAGACCGCACATTTAGAGTGCGGGTGAACACTACTCTCTCCCGTACTTTCTCCCAAGAAAACGGGGTACCCCAGGGCTCCGTGCTGAGTGTTGTACTGTTTGCCATTGCCATCAATCCAGTTAGGGATTGTCTCCTTCCTGATGTCTCGGGCTCCCTCTTTGTGGACGATTTTGCGATCTACTACAGCTCTCAACGGACCAGCCTTCTTGAACGATGTCTTCAAGGATGTCTCGATCGCCTCCACTCTTGGAGCATCGAAACCGGCTTCCGTTTTTCTCCCAGTAAGACCGTTTGTGTTAATTTTTGGCGACGTAAGGAGTTTCTTCCACCCTCCTTACATCTAGGACCTGTCAACCTTCCGTTTTCAGACGTCGCTAAATTCTTGGGTCTTATGTTTGACAGAAAACTATGCTGGTCCTCCCACATTTCGTATCTTTTGGCTCGCTGTCTGCAATCCCTCAACACCCTCCGTGTCCTGAATGGTACCTCCTGGGGAGAGGACCGAGTGGTCCTTCTCCGCCTCTATCGCGCCTTAGTGCGCTCGAAATTGGACTATGGAAGCATAGTCTACTCCTCTGCTCGGCCGTCTATTCTTCGGCGTCTCGACTCTATCCACCACCGTGTATTACGTTTAGTGTCTGGAGCTTTTTACACTAGCCTTGTGGAAAGCCTTTATGCTGAGACTGCTGAACCTCCGCTGTCCAATCGGCGAGCAGTCCTTCTGAGTCGTTATGCCAGCCATCTGTCTTCCATGCCTGCTAATCCAGCCCATGACATATTTTTCGACGCCTCCTTTGATGTAAGGTATGTAGGCCGCCCCTCCTCCCTACTACCGTCGGGAGTCCGCTTCCGTCAACTGCTCCATTCTCTTTCCTTCCGCTTTCCTAAAACCTTCTTGACAACTTGGGGTACAGCACCGCCTTGGCTCCGTCCCCGGGTCTGCCTGCTCCGTGACCTTTGTCGATTTCCCAAGGATGGTACCCCTTCACTTGTTTATTGTCGGGCATTTGCTGCTCTATGTGCACAAATGACGGAAGCCACATTTATTTACACCGATGACTCGGAAACATCGTTAGGTGTAGGGAGTGCCTATGTTGTTGGCGACACCCCAAATCACTTTCGGCTTCCCGACCAGTGTTCGGTCTATACTGCGGAGCTTTACACTGTTCTCCAGGCTGTCCACTACATCCGCCGCCATCAGCAGATACAGTACGTTATCTGCTCCGATTCTCTCAGCTCTCTCCTCAGTCTCCAAGCTCTTTACCCTGTGCACCCTCTGGTCCACCGGATTCAGGACTGTCTGCGCTTGCTCCACCTGGGGGGCGTCTCGGTGGCGTTCCTCTGGCTCCCGGGACACGTTGGTATCTGCGGAAATGAGGCGGCCGATATTGCAGCCAAGGCTGCAGTCTCTCTTCTTCGGCCAGCAATTCAATCGATTCCCGTCGCCGATCTCCGGAGCGTTTTATGTCGTCGTGTTGTTCATTTATGGCGCGCGCACTGGTCGACACTTCCCCAAAATAAATTGCTGGATGTAAAAACTCTTCCTTGTGCTTGGACCTCTTCCTCCCGAACGCGTCGTCGGGAGGAGGTAATTTTAACTAGACTCCGGATAGGGCACTGTCTTTTTAGCCATCGACATCTTTTAAGCGGCGATCCTCCCCCACTCTGTCCCCACTGCTCTCATTTGTGGACGGTAAGACATCTTTTAATTGAGTGCCCCTATTTTACTCTGTTATGCGCCCGTCTACAGCTGTCGCCTGATATATCGTCAATTTTAGCAGATGACACGCGATCGGCCGATCGCGTTCTAGAGTTCATTCGTGCCGGTGAAATGACGTCAGTCATTTGAAGTTTTTTTTTTTTTTGGGATAACCAACCCCTTTCTGTAGTGGATTTTTAAGCCTTCCTTCTGCTTTTAGTTTCTCCAATTTTATGCCTTTCGTTCCCACTGCTGCTGGTTTCTATTTTAGGTTTTTTACTGTTTCTTAAGTCCCGGACCGGGCGCTAATGACCGTAGCAGTTTTGCGCCCTAAAACCACAACCAAAAAAAAAACCCCACTCCATGAGGGGAACCCCTGTGTTCTGCCACATATGTGGGTTAATTGTCATGACCGTCACTCTCCATGCTCTCATATCGCCCAGCATATAAGAGGAAAAGGAAATACAGGAGTACAAGTCCCTTGATCATTTATCTTACACTGAGGCTTGTCAGAAATTTGACAGACTTCACCCTGTGTTGATAACTCCTACCTTTGCCTCCATTGCATCTTTTCACCCTCCTCCATCTTCCTTACCCCAGTCCCATCCCCCTTTCCTCTCCCATTCCTCTGCAGTTCCCATGCTCTCCCCTCTGGGTGCCACACCCCCTCCCTGGCCGAAGAAGTGTCTTCTTTTTCAGCACCTGTCGGTGATGGGGAAGCGGCAGCAGCAGCAGCAGCAGCAGCATCATAAGTCCAAGGACTAGACTTCCTTGGTGCCCCCCAGAGGCGCCATCTCCCGCTTGCAATCTAAGTCTGACCTCTTATTTATGGATGTCATCCCATCCTCGTTGGTGATGGATGTTGGCACGGTTGGCTCCAGCCTGTATTCCTTCTATTTGGCTACCTACTCCATGATTATTCAATGGAACTGTAATGGGTACTACTGTCACCTCCCAGAGATGAAATCCCTTAATGCCTTTTACTCAGCAGCTTGTGTCGTTATCCAGGAATCTTTCTACTGATGCTCACTCACCAACCCTTTGTGGGTTCAGTGCTTTCTGTCAGAACTGCTTTTCTCTTTGATGGCTTCTGCTGATGTTTGTACATTGATTTGTGTGGACATCATTAGTACATGGATCCCACTTCGTATGACATTAGAAGCAGTTGCTGTCTGGGTACACTTGGACTCTGTGGTCACTGTTGCAATCTCTATCTTGTTCCTGACGAGCCACCTACACCTGCTGCTCTAACTGCCCTCCTTCAACAACTCCCCCCTCCCTTTCTCCTTCTTGGAGATTTTGATGTCAGTCACCCTACTTTTTCATCTTGTTCACCAATTTCTTGCAGACCATGACCTGTGCTTTCTTAATGATGGTTTCCCAACTCAGTTCAGTGCTACACGTAGCACTTTCTCTGCCACTGATCTTTTGCTTTCTTCCCCTTGCCTTCTTCCTTCCTTACACTGGTTGCCATCTGATGACCTCTCAGATAGGGACCACTTCCCGTTGATTCTCTCGTGCCATTCCTGCCTCCAGATGACCAGGTTACCCCACAGGGCCTTCCATCATGCTGGTTGACTTCTATACACTTCCCAGGTCATGTTTACACCTTCTTTGTTAAGTTGTATTGATGAAGTTACCTGTGATCTGTCCAATAAGATAATCTCCACCGCTGGTGTTGCCATTACCTACTAGACAGGCCCTGTTAGCCATCAGCTAGTCCCATGGTGGAGCCTGGGCACTACCACTGCCATCCGTGATTGTCATTGTTCCTTGCAACATTTTAAGTGGCGCCCGTCTTCTGCTGAATTGTTATCTTTAAATGTCTTTACACTGAAGCCCTTCACTTTATCAAACAGAGCAAGTGAGTGTGTTGGGAATGCTTTGTGCCTCTAGATTCTTCTGTCCCTTCGTCACGGGTGTGCGCTACACCGTGCCCCCTCCACGGTTGTCAGCAGCAGTCTTATTCCGGACCGTGCACTTCCAGGTGGCCTTTATAAACATATGTCAGTACTCGCAGAATATCTTGTGACCTGTTGTCAGCATCAGCCTCCTATCCAGCTGCCTTCCTCCTCCAGAAGCAGCAAGCTGAAGGTTCCCACTTATGTTTTACCCCTTGTCAGGCAGAATCCTACAATGAACCTTTTAGTGAGCTACTTCTGGACATCTCTTCCTCCCTTGATTCAGCCTCTGGTTCTGATTAAATCCATAATCCATTGCTTCAACACCTCAGTCCTTCACAATCACAATATATCCTCTGGATGTTTAACCATGTTTGGCTCCAAGGCACTTCCTCCTCTCAGTGGAGAGATAGTATTGTTGTATGTGTCCCTAGGCCTGGCAAGTATCCATTGCTCCTTGATAGTTACCAGTCAGTCGGCCTGACAAAAGTCCCATGCAAGTTACTAGAATCGACAGTGGCTCTTCAGCTCATTTGGGTCTTTGAATCTTGGGACCTGTTGTCTCCCTACCAGGGTGGCTTTCGGGAGGTACAGAGTCTGACCAATCATCTGCTTTAATTAGAAACCACAGTTCAGCAGGCTTTTTCTCAGCACTGCCGTCTTGTTGCAGTTTTCTTCAATCTTTGTAAGCCCTATGACACTACTTGGCGCCATCACATCCTCCACACACTCCACGAGTGGTGTCTTGTTTTTTTTTCTTCACCAGTTTGTGTCCCACTGGTCGTTCAGAGTTCAGGTTGGCACTGATCTCAGCTCTCCACAGATCCCGGAGAAAGGCATTCCAAAGGGCTCTCTATTAAAGTGTCCTCCTCTTTTTCATCACTATTAATAGACATGGGGCCTCTGCCAGACCGTTGGTCACCTCTGCTCTATATGTGGATGATTCATGTATTTTGGCTGACTCCCACTTGGGAGGCCTCTGCGAATTGACAGCTCCAGGATGCCATCTGGTGTGTTTCCAGCTGGACACTCTCACACGGATTTTAGTTCCCTCCCCTAAAAGTTGAGGGTGGTGCATTTCTGTTGCCTTACTATTGTACTCCTGATCCAGAACTCTACCTTGATATACAAAACCTGACTGTGGTCCTCCAGTTCCGTTTCTTGGGTTGTCTTTTTGGCAACAAGCTTTCTTGGTTGCTCCATATCCATTATCTCAAGGTTGGCTGTTTTCTTGAACTCGATGTTCTTCGCTTCCTTGCCCAGGCCTCTAGGGTCGCAGGTTATGCCCTTACTGGCCATTAGTTCTGTCTTGACCAGAGTGTTTGTCAAGTTTATGGATCAGCTGCCCCTTTCACGCTGTTCCTCTTGAACCTGGTTCATCATCCTGGTATCCATTTAGCCACCAGTGCCTTTAGCACTAGTCGTGTCAGTAGTCTTCTGGTTGATGCTGGGATCCCTTCCCTTTTGGTTTGGTGGTCCCAGCTCCTGGTTTCCTATGCCAGCACTATCTACTCTTCCCTTGCGCACCCCTCCTTTTCTATTCTTTTTGTAGTTTTGAGTCATCGCCCTCCTGCTGCCTGCCCTTGAGTTGTTTCACTGGTTGGACTCCACCTCACTTCTGTCCACTGTGGTTTCCAACTCCCCTCCTTGTCCTCTTCCCCACATTATCTCCCAACCACCCACCTTCAGTTCGTTCTTCGTCCCTGGATTCGGGTGAATCTATTCCAGGGTCTGAAAACCTCCCTCCGTCCCAAGGTATTCTGTTATCTGTTCCCAACACGCTTATGGGAGCTTCAGGTTGCAATTGGTTTTTTACACCGATGGCTCTAAATCTGCTGATCATTTGGGATATGCCTTAATGTCTCCTGTTGGCACAGAACACTGTCTCTTGGCTGCCACATGTGAGGTGTTTACTGCATAATTGATGCCATCTATTGAGCCCTCTGTTTTATTAAATGGTCCTACTTCACCCGAGTTCTGTTATGTATGGACTGAGTGAGTAGCCTTCAGGCTATCGCTTGGTGTTTTTCCTGCCACCCCTTGATCTCCTCCATCTCCAACTTTCTCAGCGATGCTGCTTGTTTGGTTGATTTTCTTTGGCTTCCTGGCCATGTAGATATCTCAGGTAGGAACTTCCTGATTGTCTGGCTGTAGGGGCAACCACCTATCCCCTGTTCTCCGTGACACCTCTGGGGAGAAGGGGGAGGGCAGGAGGGCAGAGTTTGTGGCTTTACATCAAATCCCTTGTCGCTCAGTCATCGGCTGACTCTTGGGAGGATACCCCACACTCTGATAAACTTCACACAATCTTGGATGCTCCCACCATGTGATGTTCTTCCCTCCGCCTCGCCTGGTGGAATCTACCATTCTCTGCCGTCTTTGTATCAGCCATACTAGATTGACCCATGATCTTTTACTATGCAATGAGCCGCCTCTGTTTTGTAGTTATGGGTGCCCCCTCAGGATGATCCATATTTTGGTGGACTGACCCCACTGTTTGGCCTCAAGCACTAAATAAGACCTTCCTTGTCCAGGGTGTTAGCAGACAACCCTCACATGGTTATGTCTGTCCTCGGTTTTCATCGCGAAAGTGGTTTGTCCTCTAAGGTTTAAGTCCATGAATTTTCCCCAGGAATTGGAGTCCCTCATTTTGTGTTCACATTGACCTTTCCTCCACGCCGGTCAGTTTCTCCACTCCTTTTCCCTTCGTTTTGTCTGGTCTTATGTGGAGTTTTGTTCCCTGTTTCTTGTGTCCTTTTCTCTTGGTATTCTCCCCAATGTGTCGTGATCATGGTATGGTGTGGGAATCGGGAGGCACTGGTGGCAGTGCTGGTGCCCCACCACACTTAGCGTTTCTGTGGCTCTCTTGCACTCCCCATTTTGCCCCACATCCCCTCTTGTTCTTTCCTCTTGCTGCTGCCCTGGCATACCTTTTGCCTCTTTGTTTGCCTGTTTTCCCTTCCCCTGGACTGGACTGTTTGTGTTGTTCCTCACTTGATATCTGCCACCTGCGATCATGCGACCGATGACCTTGCTGGTTGATTCCCCCCCCTCCACCCCCCCCCCCCTCCACCCCCTCTTCCGTCTTACAATCAACCACCAAGCCACCTCCCCCTGCGGGTCCGGGTGTTAGAATAGGCCCGAGGTATTCCTGCCTGTTGTAAGAGGCGACTAAAAGGAGTCTTGCACGTTTCGGCCTTCATGTGATGGTCCCTGGTTGGGTTTAACTTCCATCTTTCGTAATTTTCCCGAAGAGTGAGCCAATTGGGGAAGAGTGCCTTACATGGTGCATCGTGTCCATCATGCATTGAGATCTGTAGCCCACTTTCTCGTCAGCGCATTGCAGTCCTACTCAGTCTCCATCTCTTGGGCGAGGACGCCTTCCTGGGTTCGTTTTCCACCATGCACTATGCAGTGTCGTTTTCTGCACCGACGATGACCATGGAATTCTTTGCACCTCATATCCAGCATGGTAATCAGTCCATTGTGGTGGGGCCGCCATGTACCCTCTTGGTTGTAGCCCCCTGACAACACAGGGATCATTGTGTTGATGCCTGCACCGTTAACTCCCCATGTATTCCATGGAGTAGATGCCCATCTCCCTGGGGCATCGGGACTCCTGGCAATGGCCATCCTGTCAGGTGGCCCTTGCTGAGGCTGGGTGGCACCCGTGGGGAGGGCCCCTGGTCGGAGTGGGTGGCAGCAGGGCAGATGACACACCATGAAGCATAGTACGTCATCTCTTGCTGGGGGTCCGCCGCCAGCAGTCTTTAAACAGGCAAAGTCTAACTTCAATGCTAAGAAATATGACCCAGAATCAGTCTCCTCCCTGGCCACACCATGGGAAGAATGCCAGGTTAAGGATGGCAGTGAAGCTTATTCGCCCTGGTACCTCGTATGTACGAGAGTTGATGGAGAGTCTTTCATATCCATGAAGCCTGAGTTGGGGGATGTTTCTGTTACCATCACGCCCCATAAGAGCTTAAATATGATCCAGGGTATTAAATTCCACAGGGACCTTCTATTGCAGTCTGACGATGAGCACCAATTTAGAGCGGCAAGGTGTTCATTTCGTCCAGCACGTCCATCGGGGCCTGAGAGATAATCGGGTTGCCAGCCGTGCCTTCATCTTTACTTTCGAGGGTGACACATTGCCCGAGAAGGTCAAGGTGGTGGTCTGCTGCTGTGACGTCAAACCATATATCCATCCCCCGATGCGGGGATTTAAATGCTGGAAGATTGGCCATATGTCTTCCCACTGTACTTGCAGCATCAAATGTCGAGATTGTGGACGTCCATTACATCCCGATACTCAAAGTGCCCCACCTCCCATCTGTGTCAACTATGGATAGCATCATTCACATTGCTCGCCAGACTGCAGGATATTACAGAAAGAGAGGGAAATCACAGAACATACGACCATAGACTGAGTGACCTACCTTGAGGCTAAGGGGATAATTAAACTGCTACATCCTGTGGCTGTGACCTCCTCTTACGCCACTGCTACGAGAACATTTGTCACCCCATCAGATCCTCACATTCCTCTCGCCTCTGTCAAAACCAGAACACTACAGCTGCCCCCTTGACGGTGGGGGGGAGGGGGAGGGGGCACTTCCCTCGCTGGTGCTCCCGCACCACCTACTTTGGGAGCAACACCCCCCCCCCCCAACCATCGGGGATATTAGTGCCCACTTTTGAGCCGGAGAAGTGTAAGTCTTCTTTGGCTCCTCTAGGTAGGAAGGGGTCTCTTGGGTCACTCTCTTCCCAGGTTTCTGCTAGTGGGAAAGATGACACCCACCAGTGGCTGAAGAGCCCAAAAGTAACTGGTCGTAGGCTTCACGCTCGTCCTCAGTCCCAGAGACTAAGCCAGTGATGTCCTCCCAGCCAGGGAAACCCAAGGAGCAGCGAGAGAAATCCAAGTAGAAGGTCCCCAAGACCAAGACAATTGCAGTGGCACCCACACCACCACTGCCTACAAGCTCTGCGTCTGTAGATGAGGTGGAGATTCTAGTGTCCGCTGAGGACCCAGGTCTCGGTGGACCCTCGGACACAATGGATATAGACTGCTCAATCAAAATGTCTCGGGCAGCAGGAGAGACTGAGGCGTAAACTGCCTCATTGAATGTTCCATGCCTTCCCAGTCTCATGATCATGTAATCCTCCAAAGGAATTGCGGCAGTTTTTTCCACCGCCTGGCTGAGCTACGGCAACTGTTAAGCTGTACACCTGCTTTCTGCATTGCCCTCCGGGAAACCTGGTTCCCGGTACTGCGGACCCCTGCCCTCTGTGGCTATAAGGTATACCACAGGAACCATAGCGATTATAATAGAGTGCCAGGTGAAGTTTGCGTTTGTGTCCTAAACTCAGTCTGTAGTGAAGCTGTGCCATTTCAAACCCCTCTTGAAGCTGTAGCTGTCAGAATAAGGAAGACGCAGGAAATAACTGTCTGCAATGTATATCTTCCTCCAGATGGTGGAGTATCCCTGAATGTATTAACTGCACTGATTGGTCAGCTTCCTAACCCTTTCCTACTTTTGGGAGATTTCAACGCCCGTAACCCCTTGTGGGGTGGCACCGTGCTTACTGGCCGAGGCAGAGATGACGAAATTTAACTGTCTCAGTTCGACCTCTGCTTCTTAAATACTGGGGCTGCCACACATTTCAGTGTGGCTCATGGTAGTTACTTGCCCATTGATTTATCAACTTGCAGCCCAGAACTTTTCCCATATATCCACTGGAGAGCACATGTCGACCTGTGTGGTAATGACCAGTTCCCCATCTTCCTGTCACTGCCCCAGCGTCAGGCTCGCGGACGCATGCCCAGATGGGCTTTAAACAAGGCGGACTGGGAAACTTTCACATTTGCTGTGACTGTTGAATGTCCCTCACGGGAACATCGATGTGATGGTTGAGTAGGTGACTGCAACAATCGTTTCTGTGGTAGAAAACACTATCCCTCGCTCTTTAGGGTGGCCCTGACAAAAGGCAGTCCCTTGGTGATCGCTGGAAGTCGCTGAAGCAATTAAGGAGCGTCGGCGACCTCTACAGCGACATAAGCGGCGCCCCTCCCTGGAGCACCTCATATCCTTTAAACGGCTCCATGCCTGCGTTCGTCAACTTATGAAACGACGGAAGCAGGTGTGTTAGGAGAGAGATATCTCGACCGTTGGGTGCCATACGTCACCTCCCCATGTCTGGGCAAAGATCAGACATGTTTTCGGGTACCAGACCCAAACAGGTATTCCCGCTGTTAACATAAATGGCGTGTTATCTATCGACGCAAACGCGATTGCCGAGCACTTTGCTGAGCACTATGCTCGAGCCTCTGTGTCGGAGAATTAGCCCTCAGCCTTTTGCACTCTCAAACGGCGGCTGGAAGGGGAGTCCTCTCTGTCAGTACACGCCACATGAATCCTGTAACGCCCCATTTACAGAGTTGGAGCTCCTCAGTGCCCTTGCACATTGCCCTGACACAGCTTCTGGGCCAGATCAGATCCACAGTCAGATGACTAAACATCTCTCATCTGACTACAAGTGACATCTCCTTGTAATCTTCAACTGGATCTGGTGCGATAGCGTCTTTCCATCGCAGTGGTGGGAGAGCACCCTCATTCCGATGCTCAAACCTGGTGAAAACCCGCTTGATGTGATAGCTATCGGCCCATCAGCCTCACCAACGTTCTTTGTAAGCTGCTGGAACATATGGTGTGTTGGCGATTGGGTTGGATCCTGGAATCACGTGGCATACTGGCTCAATGTCAGGGCGGATTCCGCTAGGGTCACTCTACCACTGATGTGTCCCTCGAGTCTGCCATCCGAACAGCCTTTTCCAGACGCCAACACCTGGTTGCCGTCTTTTTTGATTTACGAAAAGCCTATGACATCATATCCTTGCCACATTATATGAGTGGGGTCTCAGATGCCTGCTCCCGATTTTTATCCAAAATTTCCTGTCGCTTCCTACTTTCCGTGTCCAAGTTGGTGCCTCCCATAGTCCCCCCCCCCCCCCCCCCCCATATCCAGGAGAATGGGATCCCACAGGGCTCTGTATTGAGTGTATCTCTCTTATTAGTGGCCATTAACGGCGTAGCAGCAGCTGTAGGGCCGTCTGTCTCACTTTCTCTGTATGCAGACACCAGTACTGGTGCTGCTGAGCGGCGTGTACAAGGAGCCATCCACAAGGCACAGTCATGGGCTCTAACCCACAGTTTCCAGTTTTCGGCCGCAAAGTCGTGTGTTACACACGTCTGTCGCCCTCCTACCGTTCATCCAGAACCAGAACATTACCTTAATCATGATCCACTCACTGCAGTGAAGACATATCTATTCTTAGGACTGGTTTTCGACACGTGATTGACTTGTTTTCCTCACCATCGTCAACTTAAGTAGTAGTGCTGGCAGCACCTCAATGCCTTCTGCTACCTGAGCAACACCAACTGCGGGGCAGATCGCTCTACGCTGCTGCAGCTCTACAGAGTCCTTGTTCAATCCCACCTTGACTATGGGAGTGTGGTGTATGATTCGGCGGCGCCCTCAGTGTTGCGTTTACTCAACCCAGTGCACCACTGTGGCGTTCGCATAGCGACAGGAGCTTTTAGGACGAGTCCGGTGACCAGCGTCCTTGTTGAGACCGGAGTCCCTCCATTGTAGGATAGGCGTGCACAACTGCTGGCCAGTTATGTTGAACACGTTCTTACTTCTCCTGTGCATCCAAATCACGTCTCCTTTTCCCACCAACGGCGGTTGATCTCCCACATCGGTGGCCCAGGTCAGGGTTTCCAATTGCAGTTTGTGTCCGATTCCTTCTTTTCGAACTGGAGTCCTTGCCTTTGCCGCCTATACTTGAGGTCCATTCACGTTCCACTCCGTGGTCTACACCTAGGCCGCGGCTTCGACTGTACCTTTAACATGACCCTAAGGACTCAGTTAACCTCGCGGCTCTCCACTGCCGCTTCCTCTCGATTCTTGTCATTTACCAAGGCCTCAAAGTGGTTTACACCGACGGCTCTATTGCTGATGGTCACGTCGGTTTCGCGTATGTCCATGGGTGACGTATTGAACAGCATTCCTTGCCCGATGGCTGCAGTGTTTTCACAGCCGAGCTGGTGGCTACATCTCGTGCTCTTGAGCACATTCGTTCATGCCCTGGGGAGTCGTTTCTTCTGTGTACTGACTCCTTGAGCAGCCTACAAGCTATCGACCAGTGCTACCCTCGTCATCCTTTAGTAGCGACCATCCAGGAGTCCATCTATGCCTTGGAATGGTCCGGTTGTTTAGGGGTGTTTGTCTGGACCCCAGGACACGTCGGAATCCTAGGCAATGAACTTGTCGACAGGCTGGCCAAACAGTCTACGCGGAAACCGCTTGTGAAGACCGACTTGTCTGCAACTGAGATGCGTTCAGTACTATGCTGCGAAGTTTTGCGGCTTTGGGAGGCGGAATGGCATAACAGCATGCACAACAAACTGCGTGCTATTAAGGAGACTACGAATGCGTGGCGGTCCTCCATGCGGGCCTCTCGCAGGGACTCTGTGGTTCTCTGCCGGCTCCGCATTGGCCACGCTTGGGTGACACGCGGCTGCCTCCTGCGCTGTGATGACCCACCACAGTGTCGGTGCGGCGCCCGGCTGACAGTGGCCCCCTATCTTGGTGAGCTGTCTTCTTTGGCTGCCCTGCGACGGACTCTTCAGTTACCGGACTTGTTGTCATTAATTTTAGCTGACAACACCTCATCGGCTAATCAAATTTTACGTTCTATATGTGACGGTGGGTTTTATCATTCTATGTAAGTTTTAGCGCATGTCCCATGTCCCATTTTGTTCTCCACTCTAATGCTTTTAGGGTGGATGTTTTAATGTGTCGCGGAGTGGCTGGCTTTTCAATTTTATTTTCGTGGTCGGCCAGCCACGGTCATCTGCTCTCGTTTTTATCCCTTCTACCAGTTTCTTGCTTCTCTCTGTGTTTTTATTTTCCTGTTTTGTCCATAGTAGTGTTGGTTGTCCTTCTGTCGTTCTTCTGGTTCTTCCTTTCTCATGTTATTGTGCTGTATGTCTTCTTTCTTTTATTTTACCGGGAACAAGGGACTGATGGCCTCGCAGTTTGGTCCGTTCCCATCCCCTCCTCCCCTCTTTTAAACCAACCAACCAACCGTACAGCTTTCCTGATTTTGATCTCTTGTATGGCTCCACCAGTGGTACATATTCTTAGCCTTCTTCAAATAAAGAGATTGAATTTCCCTTCTGTCCCTGTAATTCATATCGCACTGCCTAAGTATAAAAATATCATTGTGTTCTTTTCTACATTATCTAAATTTTTTCCAAAACCTCGAAATCAGTGTCTTGTTTTGCTTAAATCTGCCCTCTGTTATGAAGCTATGTGGTACAATTGCTATTCGAGTGTTCCTGTATCTCCTGAAACCAAGCTGAACCGCACCCAGTCTTTTTGCCCTTCCCCTTTTCCATTCTTTGCTAAGTTGCTCTTGCGAGTATTTTTTACGTTCGCGACTTACTGTTGGCAAATGCCAGAACATTCTTCAGCGAAGTCGGACCCAGTAATTCCTGAATTTTTCGGCAAACTATAATTAGATACCTTCTCTTCCTTGTGGTGTTTTTCCGTAGTTTTTGTTTCAATAAGTTCCCTTTTTTTCCAAGCACTGTGGAGAATTTTCTTCCCTGTAGAACAATTCCCCAGGCATTTCGTTCGTATAGGCGCCGCATTTTGTTAATTTTGGCAGTGTTCCAAGGTTATATTGCAGAACTCGATAGTCAGTGTTTTGATCTCTGTAAAACTGTCTTTTTATCCTTGAAGTTACACGCGACTCTACTTTAGCGTTTCGTATGCTGTATCAAGGCCAACAAGTACTATAGCGGCTACTTCGTGGCAGTAATTAAAGTTTGTAAACAAGTTTTTATTCATGCTATTTGCGTAATAGAACTTTTATCTGGGTCGTCTTTATCTACAAAAACCTAGGTCGTTCTAACCCAGGACACTATCTAAACTTGGCTTGACGAATTAAAATTCATGGCTAGTTGTCATACCGAACGGGTTCCATATGTTGCAGTTGAGAAGAAAATTTCACAAGTGTACGACATCTAGTTTTGTAAATAAAAAAAGTCAGGTTCGACATTCACGTACTGTTTTTTACTTATAGATTTACATGGGTACTCTACAAGCCACTTTGCGGTGTGTGGCAGAGGGTGCTTTGTGTACCACTGTCACTTCCCCGTTTTTCTGTTCTAGTAGCGAATAGTTCGTGGGAAGAACAATTGCCGGTAAACCTCCGTACTGGCTCGAGTCCCTCTGATTTTATCTTCATGGTATTTTCGCGTGATCGACGTAGGAGAAAGCAGTATATTTGGTGACTCTTCTTGGGACGTACGCTCTCAGAACTTCAACAATAAACCACACCGTGATGCAGAATGCTGCTCTTGCAGCGGCTGCCACTAGAGTTCATCATCTCTGACACTTTCGTGCTTGCTTACTAAATGAACCTGTAACGAACTTTTTCTCTTCTCTGTTTCCTTTATCAGTCCTGCCTGGTACGGATCCCATACCGATGACCAGTATTAAAATGTGGTCGAACGAGATTTCTGTAAGCTACTTTCGTTGTTGGAGGACATTTCCTGAGGATCCTTCCAGAGAATGTCTGGCATCTTTCTTACTCGTTACTAATTTTGTGTGGTCGTTCCACTTTGAATCGCTCCGTAAGCGTGCTCCTAAATATTTTATGGAAGTAACCGCAATTGTGTAGTCATATAATGAAGAGTCTCCCTGCGTATGTGTACCCAACATGTTACATTCATGTTGAGGACCAATTCCCAAGTACTGCATCTTGCTTCGATCCTCTGCTGGTCTTCCTGGTTCTGACTGCAATTTTATGGCGTTGCGACTGCTCTTTATACACTGAAGAGACAAAGAAACTGGTACATCTGCCTAATATCGTGTAGGGGCCCCGCGAGCACGCAAAAGTTCCGCAAAACGACGTGGCTTGGACTCGGCTAATGTCTGAAGTAGTGCTGGAGGGAATTGACAGCATGAATTCTGCAGGGCTGCCCATAAATCCGTAAGAGTATGAGGGGGTGGAGATCTCTTCTGAACAGCACGTTGCAAGGCATCCCAGATATTCTCAATAATGTTCATGTCTGGGGAGTTTGGTGGCCAGTGGAAGTGTTTAAACTCAGAAGAGTGTTCGTGGAACCACTCTGTACCAATTCTGGACGTGTGGGGCGTCGAAATGTCCTGCTGGAATTGCCCAAGTCCGTCGGATTGCACAGTGGTCATCAATCGATGTAGGTGATCAGACAGGATGCTTACGTACGTGTCACCTGTCAGAGTCGTATTTAGACGTATCAGGGGGTCCCATATCACTCCAGCTGCACACGCCCCATACCATTATAGAGCCTCCACCAACTTGAACAGTCCCCTTCTGACATGCAGGGTCCATGGATTCATGAGGTTGTCTACATACCCGTACACGTCCACCCGCTCTATACAATTTGGAACGAGACTCGCGCGACCAGGCAACATGTTTCCAGTCATCAACAGTACAGTGTCGGTGTTGACGGGCCCAGGCAAGGCGTAAAACTTCGTTTCGTGCAGTCATCAAGGGTACACGATGTTTACTTGAATGGGTCTCACGCTGACACTTGTTGATGGCCCAACACTGAAATCTGCAGCAATTTGCGGAAGGATCGCACTTCTGTCACTTTGAACGTCGTTGACCCGTTCTTGCAGGATCTTTTTCCGGCCTCAGCGATGTCTGAGATTTGATGTTTTATCATATTCCTGATATTCACGGTACACTCATGAAATGGTCGTACGGGAAAATCCCAACTTCATCGCTATCTCGGAGATGCTGTGTCTCATTGCTCGAGCGCCAACTATAGCACCACGTTCAAAGTCACTTAAATCTTGATAACCTGCCAGTGTTGCAGCAGTAACCGGTCTAACAACTGCGCCAGGTACTTGGCTTATGTAGGCGATGTCGACCGCACCGCCGTATTCTGCCTGTTTACATATCTCTGTATTTAAATACGCATGCCTATACCACTTTCTCTGGCGCTTCAGTGTACAACAGCATCATCCGTGAAAAGCCTTATGGAACCTCCGACGTTAACTACTAGGTCATTTACATATACAGGGTTTACATATACAGTCACCTAACATTACCGCTGGATATATTTCGTAAACCACATCAAATACTGACGAACCGATTCCACAGACCGAACGTGAGGAGAGGAGCTAGTTTAATTGGTTAATACAAACCATAAAAAAATGCACGGAAGTATGTTTTTTAACACAAACCTACGTTTTTTTAAATGGAACCACGTTAGTTTTGTTAGCACATCTGAACATATAAACAAATACGTAATCAGTGCCGTTTGTTGCATTGTAAAATGTTAATTACATCCGGAGATATTGTAACCTAAAGTTGACACTTGAGTACCACTCCTCCACTGTTCGATCGTGTGTATCGGAGAGCACCGAATTACGTAGGGATCCAAAGGGAACGGTGATGGACCTTAGGTACAGAAGAGACTGGAACAGCACATTACGTCCACATGCTAACACCTTTTTATTGGTCTTTTTCACTGACGCACATGTACGTTACCATGAGGGGTGAGGTACACGTACACACGTGGTTTCCGTTTTCAATTACGGAGTGGAATAGAGTGTGTCCCGACATGTCAGGCCAATAGATGTTCATTGTGGTGGCCATCATTTGCTGCACACAATTGCAATCTCTGGCGAAATGAATGTCGTACACGCCGCAGTACATCTGGTGTAATGTCGCCGCAGGCTGCCACAATACGTTGTTTCATATCCTCTGGGGTTGTGGGCACATCACGGTACACATTCTCCTTTAACGTACCCCACAGAAAGAAGTCCAGAGGTGTAAGATCAGGAGAACGGGCTGGCCAATTTATGCGTCCTCCACGTCCTATGAAACGCCCGTGGACCATGTTTGTTACAACACGCAACTGAACGTCGGAGGTTTCAAGCGTCAACTTTAGGTTACAATATCTCCGGATGTAATTAACATTTTACAATGCAACAAACGGCACTGATTACGTATGTGTTTATATGTTCAGATGTGCTAACAAAACTAACGTGGTTCCATTTAAAAAAACGTGGGTTTGTGTTAAAAAACATACTTCCGTGCATTTTTGTATGGTTTGTATTAAACAATTACACTAGCCCCTCTCCTCACGTTCGGTCTGTGGAATCGGTTCGTCAGTATTTGATGTGGTTTACGAAATATATCCAGCGGTAACGTTAGGTGACTCACCCTGTATAGGGTGATTACGTTTAAAAACCTCCGAAGCGACGTAGACGACGTTGGGACAAGTAAGACACATGGGGCCACAAATATCAGGAAATACTACAAAAAAAAAAAAAAGGATGACAAATGTTGAATAAGTGATGTCGCCAGATGACGTGTACGTCGCAGCACGTGCAGTGGTTAAGCTTATCGATCTGTCACACCTGGTCATTCCAGCTCAAGTCAAGTATTCATTTCGGTTTGGCTATGGCCTACGTGTGCAACTTGAGCACGTGGGGTTCAGGGTTCGAGTCTTGCATCTGGCAGGCAGTACTTTTTTCATTGCCTTAGACAGTTACATGCTTACATTGAGATAAGATTTATTATTTTATTTACCTATCTCGCGGTCTCCGCTAGTTTATTGCGAAGTACAGTACAAAAAAAAAAAAAAAAATACCATATTGCGCCACAAATAAATGGCGACAAGCTTCTCAATTTAGACGTCACCACTAAATGGACCTACGTGTTGTTTGTAAAATAATACCTGTAAACAAAAAAGTACAAAATGTAAGAAACACAAAATAAAAACAGTTATGGTTCAAATGGCTCTGAGCACTATGGGACTTAACTACTGAGGTCATCAGTCCCCTAGAACTTAGAACTACTTAAACCTAACTAACCTAAGGACATCACACACATCCATGCCGAGGCAGGATTCGAACCTGCAACCGTAGCGGTCACGCGGTTCCAAACTGACGCGCTTAGAACCTCACGGCCACACCGGCCGGCAAAAAAACAGTTATGCGTGGTTACTGGGAGAACAGTAATTCTCTAACTTTTTCTTTTACAACAGGTCACTCTTACAGAGGGTGTTCTAAATTTGCACCGTCGTGGAGCGACGTGTAGCACTGGCCAAACGCGGTGTGTGGGATCGAGAAACCCAACCGCTGCACGTGCTGCGAAGCACATCACCTGGTGACAGATGTTCAAAATTTATCACCCACTTTTGGGATATTTCCCGACATTTACGGCCCCATATGTCTTACATTAAAGTAACTTGTCGCAGCGGCATGTACGTCGCTTCGGATGTTTTTTCAATGTTAATAAGAGTCGCCCTATACGCTTTTACGTTACTTTTGTGTCTGAAGGCTTCTCTCCGTTCAGAACGACATGCAGTGTTCTCTTCGCCAGAAACTCAACCACACACACAGTTGGTCTGATATTTCGTACGTATGTATTTTCGAGCTCCAGAAGTGTCACAATACGCGAACGTGAAATATGCTTCAAAATTCTACAACTGGCCGACGTCAGATATACAGGCTTATTGTTTTGTGAGTCTGTTGGACTACCTCTCTTGGAAACGAGAATAACCTGGGCTTTTTTCCATTTATCAGCAACACTCCTCTAAAGACGTACGGGACGCTGCTGCTAGAAGAGGAGCAAGTTCTCTCGCATACTCCATGTGGAAAGAATCGTATAGGTATCCCGTCAGATCCAGTGGCCTTCACTCGAGCGATTTCGGTTGTTTTTTGTATCCTATGGTCATTTATTTCGAATCGGTCATTATGTCGTTGATGCGACGGTTTAAAGGAGACACTATAATGCGATCTTCCTCCGTGAAACAGACGACGTTTAGTATTTCGGCCATTTCTGTGTCATCCGTTTCAGTGCCATTATGGTTACAGTGTGTCTGGACAGATGGATTCGAGCCTTTTACTGGATTAACATAATAGAAAGCTTCTTAGGATTTTCGATCAAATCGGTGGACAGAATTTCATTCGAATTAGTTGAACACTGCACGCAGAGTTCTCCATTCGCTAATTTTGTTCTCGTTTATTGTTTGTTTGTCTGTCTGCGAGGCCGTGGCACGTTTAAATTGGCAGTGAATCTATCTTAGCTTTCGTCGCGGTTTTTAAAACACGGCTGTCGAAGGAAGGCCGGTCTTTCCCATTCCCCACAACTGTGCTCAAGCCTGTCTAAAGCGCGGTATACAATGCTCTTAAACATTTTCCAGTCATACTCGACGTTGTTAACACTGAAGATGAAATTTTCGTACTGACAGGTCAGATAATCAGAAATCTTGTGTCTTGTCAGACAGATCTTCGTATCTTTCTTTGTATTCCTCTTTATAGCCGTATTCAGCGATGCTGTAACGGCCTTATGAAAGGGGATTCCCTTTTCCATGCTGTGTGTAAAAGTTCGGGTCTGTTCGCACCAGCAGGTCTTACATATTATCTTCAGGACTTATTTCTCTGATCAGCTGCACAAGGTAATTTTCGGATAACAATTTCACATGATATCCGTCCTAATCACTCGAGTGTCCCAGTCTATAGCTGGTAAGTTAAAAATCTCCTCCTAAAACTATAACATAACCAAGAAATTTACGCGAAATATTCTTCCTAGATTCCCCTCAACTGTTCTGCCACTACTGTTGCTGAGGCAAGGGGTCTATAAAAGCATCCGACGGCCACGTTTGATCCACCTTTAACAATTGTTTTCAATCAAATTAATTCGAATTCAGAATCTGTACTAATCTCACTAGATTTGTCGAAGGACATACATGTAAGATCTTGGAATTCACGTCTCAAGCATTTCGCACATCTTGAAGGATGTATGAGACAAAACTTTGCTCGCAAAACTATATATTAGATGCTGTGGTGTCGAGTTCTTTAGATGATGCAGGATCTGAATCCCACTACAAATATTTTCGAATCAAAATGTGCTTCAGAAACCGGGAAAACGCAAGATGTGAATGCTTTCATTAGTCCTATGCAAAACGTCGTTGATGTTTTTGTTGTGTGGCTGGTAGGCTTTCGCGACGTCCTGCATTTTGCCGTCAATGTAATTTTATGTTTATTTTGTTTCTCTTACCGTCTACAGGCGCCGGTGGTTTCATCAAGAAAAATGGGCAGCGTCAGACATAGCTTAGTATCCGCCGGCAAGTTGGCCCTCACCCGGAGTTGCAAAATACATCACGGTAAGTACCGTACTTAATTACTATAATTTTTTCATGAACTGGCTATTCGTAACTTGTACAGCAGAGCTGCAGATGGTTCTCGGTGCACTAGTCGAATGTACCGTGGTGAATGAACTTAATGTAGCGCGCGGTCTTGTACAAGCCTTTTCTGATCGATGCCAATGGGAGGTCTGCACATATCGTCTTACAGCAGTCTCGTTCAGGTATCTGCAGACATGTTTCCTACGCCGTTTTGCAATGTGTTTGGAACCTTGTTCCATATTAAGGTCTGTGACGCACACTGGCAGCAACGGTTCTCGTAGTGTTTTCGCACCGAGAAGCCGCTTACGCACTGAATTTGCAATTTCAACAATGTTTTC
This sequence comes from Schistocerca cancellata, assembly GCF_023864275.1. Classification (NCBI taxonomy): domain Eukaryota; kingdom Metazoa; phylum Arthropoda; class Insecta; order Orthoptera; family Acrididae; genus Schistocerca; species Schistocerca cancellata. The sequence goes on along the minus strand of NC_064633.1, from coordinate 220,152,921 downwards.
GGCTTCTACTGGGTGGCCGATGTTTCCAGCATGTTTCGAAACACACAAACGGCTGTCCGTGGCAGTGTCGGCACAGATCAAACGAAACGTTGTTCCTGGCCAGCTGCCGCACCATCTTCGCTGTGCGGCGCTACTTGTGTTTATATAACTAGTTGAGCTTTTGTTAACAAGTAATGACTTTGTTCCACAACCAGTTGGAATGAAGAAGTTGATAAAAACTCGACAAAACACATATTTAACTAGATTTATTTTCATTTAGTTACATTTATACAAATCTGTAGAACTTTCACCAGTGATCCAAAAACTTAAATCTTATTTAAGATACAGCGTATGTTTTAGGTCCACGACGACGACGACGACGACGACGACGATGGCGCCGTTTTCTTCGGTTCTTTGAATCATGTTGTTGTTGTTGTTGTTGTTGTTGTCTTCAGTCCTGAGACTGGTTTGATGCAGCTCTCCATGCTACTCTATCCTGTGCAAGCTTCTTCATCCCCCAGTACCTACTGCAACCTACATCCTTCTGAATCTGCTTAGTGTATTCATCTCTTGGTCTCCCCCTACGATTTTTACCCTCCACGCTGCCTTACAATACTAAATTGGTGATCCCTTGATGCCTCAGAACATGTCCTACCAACCGATCCCTTCTTCTGGTCAAACCGAGCGGGGTGGCGCAGTGGTTAGACACTGGACTCGCATTCGGGAGGACGACGGTTCAATCCCGCGTCCGGCCATCCTGATTTAGGTTTTCCGTGATTTCCCTACATCACTCCAGGCAAATGCCGGGATGGTTCCTCTGAAAGGGCACGGCCGACTTCCTTCCCAATCCTTCCCTAATCCGATGAGACCGATGACAACGCTGTCTGGTCTCTTTCCTCAAACCAACCAACAACAACAATCTTCTGGTCAAGTTGAGCCACAAACTTCTCTTCTCCCCGATCCTATTCCATACTTCCTCATTAGTTATGTGATCTACCCATCTAATCTTCAGCATTCTTCTGTAGCACCACATTTCGAAAGCTTCTATTCTCTTCTTGTCCAAACTATTTACCGTCCATGTTTCACTTCCATACATGGCTACACTCCATACAAATACTTTCAGAAATGACTTCCTGACACTTAAATCTATACTCGATGTTAACAAATTTCTCTTCTTCAGAAACGCTTTCCTTGCCATTGCCAGTCTACATTTTATATCCTCTCTACTTCGACCATCATCAGTTATTTTGCTCCCCAAATAGCAAAACTCCTTTACTACTTTAAGTGTCTCATTTCCTAATCTAATACCCTCTACATCACCCGACTTAATTCGACTACATTCCATTATCCTCGTTTTGCTTTTGTTGATGTCCATCTTATATCCTCCCTTCAAGACACCATCCATTCCATTCAACTGCTCTTCCAAGTCCTTTGCTGTCTCTGACAGAATTACAATGTCATCGGCGAACCACAAAGTTTTTATTTCTTCTCCATGGATTTTAATACCTACTCCGAATTTTTCTTTCGTTTCCTTTACTGCTTGCTCAATATACAGATTGAATAACATCGGGGAGAGGCTACAACAACCCTGTCTTACTCCCTTCCCAACCACTGCTTCCCTTTCATGTCCCTCGACTCTTATAACTGCCATCTGGTTTCTGTACAAATAGTACATAGCCTTTCGCTCCCTGTATTTTACCCCTGCCACCTTTAGAATTTGAAAGAGAGTATTCCAGTCAACATTGTCAAAAGCTTTCTCTAAGTCTACAAATGCTAGAAACGTAGGTTTGCCTTTCCTTAATCTTTCTTCTAAGATAAGTCGTAAGGTCAGTATTGCCTCACGTGTTCCAGTATTTCTACGGAATCCAAACTGATCTTTCCCCGAGGTCGGCTTCTACTAGTTTTTCCATTCGTCTGGAAAGAATTCGTGTTAGTATTTTGCAGCTGTGGCTTATTAAACTGATTGTTCGGTAATTTTCACATCTGTCAACACCTGCTTTCTTTGGGATTGGAATTATTATATTCTTCTTGAAGTCTGAGGGTATATCGCCTGTTTCATACATCTTGCTCACCAGATGGTAGAGTTTTGTCAGGACTGGCTCTCCCAAGGCCGTCAGTAGTTCCAATGGAATGTTGTCTACTCCGGGGGCCTTGTTTCGACTCAGGTCTTTCAGTGCTCTGTCAAACTCTTCAAGCAGTATCGTATCTCCCATTTCATCTTCATCTACATCCTCTTCCATTTCCATAATATTGTCCTCAAGTACATCGCCCTTGTATAGACCCTCTATATACTCCTTCCACTGTTTTCCCTTCTTTGCTTAGAACTGGGTTTCCATCTGAGCTCTTGATGTTCATACGATTGGTTCTCTTATCTCCAAAGGTCTCTTTAATTTTCCTGTAGGCAGTATCTATCTTACCCCTAGTGAGATAAGCCTCTACATCCTTACATTTGTCCTCTAGCCATCCCTGCTTAGCCATTTTGCACTTCCTGTCGATATCATTTTTGAGACGTCTGTATTCCTTTTTTGCCTGCTTCATTTACTGCATTTTTGTATTTTCTCCTTTCATCAATTAAATTCAATATTTCTTCTGTTACCCAAGGATTTCTACTAGCCCTCGTCTTTTTACCTACTTGATCCTCTGCTGCCTTCACTACTTCATCCCTCAAAGCTACCCATTCTTCTTCTACTGTATTTCTTTCCCCCATTCCTGTCAATTGTTCCCTTATGCTCTCACTGAAACTCTGTACAACCTCTGGTTCTTTCAGTTTATCCAGGTTTTAGTTTCTTCAGTTTTAATCTACAGATCATAACCAATAGATTGTGGTCACAGTCCACATCTGTCCCTGGAAATGTCTTACAATTTAAAATCTGGTTCCTAAATATCTGTCTTACCATTATATAATCTATCTGATACCTTTTAGTATCTCCAGGGTTCTTCCATGTATACAACCTTCTATCATGATTCTTAAACCAAGTGTTAGCTATGATTAAGTTGTGTTCCGTGCAAAATTCTACCAGGCGGCTTCCTCTTTCATTTCTTAGCCCCAATCCATATTCACCTACAACGTTTCCTTCTCTCCCTTTTCCTACACTCGAATTCCAGTCACCCATGATTATTAAATTTTCGTCTCCCTTCACTATCTGAATAATTTCTTTTATTTCATCATACATTTCTTCAATTTCTTCGTCATCTGCAGAGCTAGATGGCATATAAACTTGTACTACTGTAGTAGGTGTGGGCTTCGTATCTATCTTGGCCACAATAATGCGTTCACCATGCTGTTTGTAGTAGCTTACCCGCGTTCCTATTTTCCTATTCATTATTAAACCTACTCCTGCATTACCCCTATTTGACTTTGTGTTTATAACCCTGTAGTCAGCTGACCAGAAGTCTTGTTCCTCCTGCCACCGAACTTCACTAATTCCCACTATATCTAACTTTAACCTATCCATTTCCCTTTTTAAATTTTCTAACCTACCTGCACGATTAAGGGATCTGACATTCCACGCTCCGATCCGTAGAACGCGTTTTATTTCTCCTGATGACGACATCCTCTTGAGTAGTCCCCGCCCAGAGATCCGAATGGGGGACTATTTTACCTCCGGAATATTTTACCCAAAAGGACGCCATCATCATTTAATCATACAGTAAAGCTGCATGCCCTCGGGAAAAATTACGGCCGTAGTTTCCCCTTGCTTTCAGCCGTTCGCAGTACCAGCACAGTAAGGCCGTTTTGGTTATTGTTACAAGGCCAGATCAGTCAATCATCCAGACTGTTGCCCTTGCAACTACTGAAAAGGCTGCTGCCCCTCTTCAGGAACCACACGTTTGTCTGGCCTCTCAGCAGATACCCCTCCGTTGTGGTTGTACCTACGGTACGGCTACCTGTATCGCTGAGGCACGCAAGCCTCCCTACCAACGGCAAGGTCCATGGTTCATGGGGGGGGGGGGGGGGGGGGGGGCTTTGAATCATAGTGTATTAATAGTGCAGCGCCACACGCAAATATATCGTCCCCGTCACTAGGCATAACGTGGCAGACGATGCGAGTGCTATACGAGAATGGTGGTGGTTATGGTGGTGTCATCGTCGGTGTTGGCGTGGGCGGTGGCTCGACAAATAAGAGATATGTAGCACTTGGCACATAGCCTTCTCATATTGAATGGCTCCCGTGGCCACCTGTAGCCAAACATCACCACCCGACAGACAGATTACTAGCAACAGGGCTACACTCCCTCACCACAGGAGACACCGGAGAGAGGTTTCGAATTTAGTGCATGACTTTGGCGTAGATTCTGATGATCAGAAACTGTGCGGCAGTACCTCTCCTCCTTTTGCCGGCTAAAAATTGGCGAAGAAAATGTTTTCACCTCGGGGTTTCTAACCGGCTCTCTGGAGTCTATCGCACAATCGTACGTTAGCGACCTTAGCTACGGAGGCGGATGTGTGTCGTGGTAATACACGGGATATGCATACCGCAGGATAAGTCTGAGTCAAATTCCGAATATACCATTCCTATTTTTCTTCGCTAGTTTTGCCATCATTTGAACGTGGCACTTACGAAGAGACGTCACGAAGGCCACGAATAGATGTCACGAAGGCCTCTGTTACGAGAAGCTAGTTGGATAAGTATCGTAAAAAACGAAGAAATGTTTCATAAACAACTCCCACTTCTCGACATTCTGTCCTTTGAGGGATATATATTATCGTAACAGCGATCCTCCAGCTTTGTCATCCATCGGGAAAAAAAGGTTCTGACAAACTCTGCAAAATACTCGTTCACTGGAATTATCACTTTCTCATTTGATTTTTTTTCCCCCAGCAAGCCAAAGTTTCAAATTAGGGAACAGGAAGAAGTCACTTATGGTTAGTAAGAAGTCACTTGGGATTAGTTCTTGTGAATAGGGTGAATGAGGAACCAATTCAAAGCCCAGTTCAAACGTTATCGCTGATCTGTGAGATGGTGAATTACCTAATCTTTCTTCAGCCAACGCAAGTTACAAACGATCCAACAATGAAGCATAATCGAGTCCAGTTGTCGTTCTGCCTTTTCCAAGTAATCTGTGAGGATTAATCCTCTGGAATCTCAAAAAGCATTAGCTATCACCTTACCAGCTGACAAAATGGTCTTTGTCTACTTCGGTGCACTTTCACCAGCCTTTGTTCTGACTGCCGTTTTGACTCAGGTGTGTAATGCTGGATGCAGGTTTCATAAACAGTCACATATCGGCGCAAAAAGTCCTGTGGATTGCGATTAAACACTGTCGGGCATGGTGTTGAGATATTGTCGGATACACCTTTGGTCGACTGTGAACAATCGCAGCACCTGCCTCGCACATAGCTCTTCACGGCCAATTCTCCGTGCAGGATATTATGCACTCGCTCAGTTGAGATGTCTACAGTCTCATCAATGTTACGAATATTTATTCTACCGTCTTGCAACCATGTCATGGATTTTTTGAGTGGTTTCGTTTGTCGTGATGATAACAGCTGGACGGCCAGAGTGCGCTTCGTCTTCGTTGCTTGTCCAACCAATTAAATTCACTAATGCAAAAGTAAATGGTCTTCAGTGATGGAGCAGAGCCCGCGTGAACTTCACCCAATTCTGTTTTGATCTATGTAGCAGTCCAATCCTTCAAATGAAAATGTTGAATAACAGCATGAAACTCGACTTTCCACATTTTCATTCGCAACCGACAAATTGACAAATGCCGACGATTGTCAACAATGAACCATACGCTTTAAGTTTCCCCGACTCACTGCCTTGCTATAGACGAACTGTTAAATTTTAACTACAAAGTAGTAGAAATTTCGATATACAATTGTAAGCAATACTTTCCTTAACTTTTCTTATGAAAAGGTTTAGTCCCTGAGATTCCAGTATCAGATCATGTCAGCATTCATTTTTGTTCATGTAATTTTTTTCTCTGGAAATGTTTGATATTGATTTGCAGTAGTGCGCGTACAACGATTCTCTGAGTGGTCAACATCCTCGTACAGGGTGTATACGGCCCGGGACATCCGGGAATTCCGGGAAAAACCCGGGAATTTTTTCATCCGGGACAAATTCGGGAAAAACCCGGGAATTTTTTAGAAATCCGGGATTTTTCGTTGTTTTAGATTTCAGTTAAAGTTTTGTAGGTGTGACGTGCAAGATCTGATACGCTGACAAAGAACTTTAGTCCACTACTGCTGAATAATATTGCAGCAATGAAACACAAATCAGAGAATAACACCAAAATAAAAGTTAAGTTGCATAGAAAATGGGTAATTTACACAATGCACAGACCAGCTTGCCGACACCGTTAAGTGTCAAAGGCTTTAGGTCGAAGATTATGCAGTACGTTCGTAACAACTAACGTGCATTCGATGTGTGTGACGTCACAATTGTTTACATTTCTTACAGATCACCAGAAAATATTACGAATAGTGGCTTGAGATGCGTTACTTTCAAAGGAAATTTCCACGCAAGATGATTTATGTTACGTGTGAGAATGTGCAGTGAATTTCTTAAATGACAGGGCGTTATAACTCTCATTCAAAACGTAACACTTTGAGAATCAGCCATTTGAAAAATGTCGGGCCGAGAAGATAAGTCATTTATGCCACTATTTAAAATTTTACCGGCATATTTGTATTTGATATGACTTAACGTGTAACACACGCTAAAAAAAGACCGAGCTTCAAGTTAGTTTTCATATTTAATGTTGTTTTTACATAGATAAAAAATTATGCGATCGATGGCAAAAAGTGTAATTGACCTTCAAAAAAATGTGCATAATGTGTTACTGGGTAATGTCACAAGTCTTTTCATGCCAGAACACCTCGACTTTTCTACGCAACTGATAATCATTTTGGCACGATTTTAATTGCCAAATTAGAGCCTGTTAGTAGGCCTACGGACTTCCTATCATTGTAGGGCTAATAACAGTGGATGCCAAATAGACGATGCAATTCTCGTTCGTACATTCACATCTACTTACGAGTTAACCGGTGTAGAAACGCACTTTGCTGAGTTGGGCGAGCTCGGCCCACCTTCGTACCGTAAGCGCCGCGGCCTGTCTTTCTCGTAGGTCCCGTGCTCTGAATAACTGCCGTCATTCGCTAGCGAGATCAAGTGACATAAGCTATGACTGGCTGACAAAGTGCATCGCTCAACGCAATCTCTATTTTAGAGTTTCGGAAGCTACCGTGCTGTAATTTGTGTATATACTTTAGCAATACGAAAATAAACTCTGTGCATATTGTCTCGCATCAAACGACTTTCCAAACGCATTGTTTTTCCTGGATTTCGTTTCCTAAAGTGCTGGGACGTCCTCCGCCGGTATAAGACCTTTACGATTCAAAGGACTGATAGGTTTTACAGCTCCGAGGGAAAGTATACTGTTACTTAACACGGATGTATTTTCACCCGCTTTATACGTAATTTCATCCGGGAGAAATTGTGTTTTTAACCGGGAAATCCGGGAAAAATCCGGGAATTTTTTTTTCTTGTCCACGTAGACACCCTGTCGTAGTTCCTTCTGTCGCAGTGAATTTATACTAAATAGAAATATAAAAGAAAAGCATTTTAATCATGCAGAGGAACAAAATTACTTGAGATGTGTATCCAGCACAATGGTCCAATTTCAAGTCGTGAACGAAATTGTAAAACGGGGCAGTGAGCGTGAATTTGAGTTTGCTTATGATTAATAGAAGTTGACTTATCTTAAACAAGAAAAAAAAACTTTGCTAACAATCTTTGAGACGTAGGTTAATATCCTGAAGAGTGTGTCATTGCTTTCATGTTAGACTTCATCAGGTTAACGAGAAATCCAGAAATGAAAGGGGAGTCAAGAAAAGGAAAATAAACTATAATGAGATTAAAATAGTAAACAACGAACACCTCGCAAAAAACTGTACACATTGACGGAGAATTCATAATATCAGTTTTTGTGATGGAGTTGAAAAGAGTGGTCCGAAGGACAGAAGAAGAATTAAGTAGAAGAGTAAAAATGATCTGCAGTAGTAATCAACAACGTTGTTATTGCAATTGGAGCTCGAGCACTGCCTATTTTATGGCCCATAAACGGTTTAGAAGTTACTATGCAGCTCTCTGTAGTACCACTCTCCGCAACCGATGTTGATGACACACGCTTGGACATTGTTAGCAAAAGGTAAGCCGCGCTTAAACTCGGTTTACCTTTTGCTGACACCTAATATTCACTCCATTGAAGTAGTGATAGGTGGAAAAGCTTACGAGACACAAGGAAAAAAGGACAAATCGTGAGATGGTACAATTATTGTTGGGTCTGCTACAAGTATACTTGGAGCTAAGATATTACAATTATTGTGGTTGGTCTACTAAAAATATACTTGATCGGAGCTAGTGATCTTTCGTGTAGTATAGTATAGACATCATTTTCTTATCTCATGTCATGACCTTGACCGTGACCTTGGCTAATTACTGCTGTCCGTGACACAGGGTAAAATTTTCGGTGAGTGACGTTTATAGCAACACACGCCACAATCGCAGCAATGGAAAAGTGTCGACCTGCCGAATAATTTTGGAAATGCTATGTCCCTTCTTTCTAGGTCATATTATGTTGCCCCCGTGAGTTTAGTTTGTCATTAACAGCCGATTATGTCTTCTTATGAAGTTAAGACACGACTCAGCCTGGTCCGTGCATTCGTAAGCCGTTAATGTTACTTGATCATTTCATGGGCACTTCACTCTATCAGCCTCGTTACAACTCTACGTTAATACCTAGATTTGGCGACAAATTTACACTGATCTGAAAGGGTAACATGTCGCATTCTAGAAATCAAATCACTTCCCTCCATGTTCTTAGACGGACTTTACTGTGTGCAGTTAATACTATAGTTTCCTCGGAAACATCCATTGCGATTCCAATCCACTCACGCGCGAAATGTTTTCAGTATGCATCTACCTGTTGTGAGGTTCCAGAGTTCATAATGCCATAAGTAAGTTTCTTAACATTCGGAAGACTATTTTTTTAGATGCAAGTTTCGTTGGGTTTAATTACAGTTGTAAAGGCAAACTATATTATTTGAGGAGTTGTTTCTTGAAGTGTGATTTTCCTGGGGCTATCGCTACACGAATACTTGTAACATCTTTGACGCCATTTCATTTATATCAAATTTTCGACGTGCTCAGCTTACGGCGTGTAAATTATGCTGGAAATAATATTTTGAATCGATGTAATAGTCTTATTTTATTTGGTTCGCTTCTCTTTGTCCGCCGAAAGTGACAGTGGGATGACACTAGTATTTCAATAGCCAAATAATAATAAAAAGGTTCTTGACAGTACCAATATTTGTTGATCCTCGCACGACATGCTTGCTTAAACTGGGATTTGTTAAATCACCGTGCATCATTGTTTTAAAACTGCCAGTCTTTGTGAACGTGTTCTGTGGCCTCATTCTACTTTGGAGTACTGGTTAGATTGCGACGGGGTCGACTGCGTGGGAGTGAGCATGTGGCAGCGTGCCAGCCGGGGCGAACCGAGTGCATTAACCAGTCGCGCACAGTTGCTCACGAAGTTGGACGCTATCAACAACTCAAGCGTTCGTACTTTAACGTGGGCAATCACGAATTCTCACCCATCCGTTTCTTCCTGTCCCCATTCTCTGTATTATACAAATGCATTCACCCTTCTTGGACTGATTTTCCTTCCAATTTGAAAGTACGTACAAAAATCCTACTTCTAAACCATCTTTAAGTAGCAAAAGTTATTTCGAAACTGGTACTTATTCAGAAGTAATATAAATCTTTAGAAAACTCATTTGATTTTAATGCAAGACTCTTCCAAAGAATACTGTGAATCCAGAATGAGATTTTCACACTGCAGCGGAGTGTGCGCTGATATGAAACTTCCTGGCAGATTAAAACTGTGCAGGACCGAGACTCGAACTCGGGTCCCGAGTTAGTCTCGGTCCGGCACACAGTTTTAATCTGCCAGGAAGTTTAATACTGTGAATGTTTTGTTGTGCAACTCTTACTACAAAATAATTTCCTATACAACATATGCGCCCTCATTTACAAATTCGCTATCATTTTTCGTAATATCTTCTGCCTGTTTTGCATTTGCTCCATTTCACATAAGCAAGAACTCCATTTTTAAATCCTTTGAATAGCGGAAAGAAAAGCCGCAAGGATAACGTTAGCTCACGGGGATTTTGCTGAGAACTTTGATGTCTACTGCAAGCAAATAATCACTAGAATCTACTTATGTCATTACTGGAGTTTAATGAAAGAACAAACTATCGGAATTTCCATTCCAAGAGGCAAGTTTAAAGTGCATCTGCAACTAGTCACCGCTCCAGGAGATGTGAAGCTTATATCTTGTAACACACTGCATCTATCCTTCGTAATTACTTCATTTGGGCGAGGTGGTGTGCCTGAAAGTTCCTTCAGGTACGAATGTCATATCCAGTTGAAGTCACTCATTTAGGATTAGATCCTGTAGAGCTATCAAATTTCACGGATGTTCATTACTGCGTTTTACCTGCTGTTCCAGATAATCCCAGATTTTTTTTTTCTGTGGGATAGAGATCGGGTGATACAGCGGGCCATTCGAAGTACAATACGGACTTGTTTTCGTCAAAGTAGGAACGTATGCGTGCTGCTCTGGAAGACACGAGTGTCCACAGCATACTCATCATGAAAGAACGGCAACTCTTGGTCCTGGAATGTTGAATTAAACATCCTGGTTCATTTTCACGGTAACTTGAATGAGTTAGCCGTAAGACAGGATGCTAGAAACACGCCCAAATCTTCTCGGAACCCCCTCCAACGGAACTGCACCTTCCATACTCTGCCGGTTAACGTCTTATTGGACCATTGGTGCACTTGACGTCTCGTATCATTTTAACAGGCTTAGTAGCGACTCTTCGGAGCACTTTACACGCCTCTACTCCGCGGCTGTCCATATGTTCTTGGCCAGCCGAAAATGTTCACCTGTGAGCAGTGCCCATTTGCGTGATACCCATCTCCAGAGATCCTTTGCATGTAGTTACCTTGGCAGTCTTTGCTCGGAATCTGGTTGAGATGGTCTTGCGTTACCTGACAGCAATTGCTGTCGGGTTTGAAATTGTTTGTCATTGACAGTGACACTTGTCTCCTTGTGCCTGTTGGTTAGGATCTTTTTAAACCACTGTTCTTATGGCGTGTTAGATGGCTGCGAGTGGTACGCCTTTCTTGTAGACACTATGATACGCAAACTGGACAGATTCACACACAGTGTGCTCATCGTCATGTCAAAATACGGTAGCCGCATTTTGCCATTCTGTCATGTCTTCACGTTAACCAATTTCACTGCGCCAGTTCTATACAACCGAGTGGCACTTCACTGCCATGGCTTACATCTGCGATAAAGGGTTACGTGACGGCTTGGCATCAGTTCTACTTCGCCTACGGCTTTCCAAAGCGGCCAGTGTGTTCTTTTATATTTTTGCCGTGAACTTACTTCCAATGAGGTGATAAATAATTTTCTTCTTCTTCTTCTGCTTCTCCTCTCAAAATGCTAAGCCTCATCTCTACAGCCATAGCTTCTTGTCTGTGGCAGTCCTCTTCATCTCTATGTATGAAAAATAGCACATCTCATTGGATTCCACTCTCTTCTCTCATTCTCACTGGTTAGTGGCAACTTTTTTTTTTTGTTCTTCTTTGTTATCAGATAAATGTAATGTGCCGAGTAATTGCTCATCTTTTCACTCCTCGCATAGACGGCAAGAAGTGTGTGCCGTCGACGGTCCATTGGCCTTGACATGCCTTAATCCTGCAGCGTACCTGTTTGGCCTTGGTATGTTTTTCGGTGTCAGTAGCACATACAGGTAAAGGTAGGTAGACGCTGGTGGCCTTCTCATGTGTGGATGGAGATGTACTAGATACTATACTGTTTTTATGACCAACTGTTTAATTATGAAGCTGGTATCTGTGCAGATATCATTGGTGATCTTGGAGCTCTCGAAGAATGAAGTTATAATTAAATCTAGACCTTTCGCTCTTTGCTCTATTACGAGTGTATAAAGTCGCAGTTGCTTTGTGTTGCTCCTGCTGTTCATGTTCTTTTATCTCTTGCGCGAAAGATGGAGTGCATTTTTCCTTTTTTTTTTGCCATGCTTGCTTCATTTTCGTGGATCTGGATGGTGCTGGCTACCTCATGTTACTTTTAAGTTAGTTATAAGGCAACATACACTATTTAAATGCGATGTTTGCTTCCCTGATGAGGCCACAATATTTCATTGCAGGCTGGGTACTGCGTACTCTGTCAGCAGCTTAAATAGAGAATGACCCAAAAATCCGTTAACATTTGAAAATGGACTAACTCACAGAATAATGTAGATAGAGAGGTAAACATATACAAACGTGCGTGAAATGACGGGGTTTCATTGAAACCAAAAAAGAGCGCAAAGCTAACCAACGGATGGCTCTGAACAGCCCCAAGTTAGTGACACCGCATGAGAATCTTGTATAAAATGAGCCCAGTGAGAGGGTGAGTCAGATAATCCCCATCCTAGCTGATAAACACCTGCTGGAAGGTACGTCTATTATACAGGTTGGCGCTCCACCCCATACTGCTTGCACATACGAAAGAACTCCCGCACACAGTGTTTGATGAGGATCGCGTGCTTGGCCTCCCAGGTGCCCCAGACCTCAGTCCCTATTATTATTGGTTTTGGGTTTACCTGAAGTTGCAAGTCTACCGCGATCGCCCGACCTCATTATTGATTACTAAAAAGACAACATCCGACCGCAATTTCTCACCATACCTACAGATAGGCTTCACAGTATTGTTCGCAAAATTGCCTTCGGCTCCAGGTTGATGAATGACGGCCTACATGTTGAGCATTTGTTATAAAGAACATCGTCTTTGCTAATAATCAGTTGTTATCCCAATTATTCCTTCTGTATCAAGTGAAGCTCAGCCTGTTGTTTATTTTTTGCGCTTTTCGTTTCAATGAAACCCAAGTCATTTCAAGCGTCTGTTTCAGTTTTTTCTTCTCTACCTACATTATCCCGTAAATTACTGAATTTTCAAATGTTAGACTTTTGTGTCACCTTTTACTTTTTTATAATTTTAGTGAATCATTCCATTTAATTTTAGCATCTGGGACTTATTCTACTTTAATTTGTATCTGTCGTCGGTTCAACGAATTGAGACACGAGGACGCCAAATAACAGCATACGCTCTTCATGTTGGGAGTTCACGAAGGAGGTGCAGTTACTGCTACATTTAGTAACATCTCGGGGTTGGATCGGTGTTGGTCCAACATTTCGCTGGAAGGTATTCATGCCTAACACTTCATTCAGTGGGTACCGCGTAGTCTTATCGTAAAAGTTCTATATTTAGAGTTTAGTAGATGGAATACTGAGTTTTAATTCTTGGACATTAGGTCTGTAGCCATCATTCTTAATGGAAGCTGTACCCAATTTACTCAGACGAAATGAGACGAAATGGCAGTAATATGGACGTTCCGCTACGAAGCTCGTCCAATAGGACATTGTAGAACGATGATCTTTCTATGCTAAAAAGCGCTTGGTCACAGGGCGAACAAGATATGGGTAGATTTTTAATAAAATAGTTCCGAATCGACACATGGACATCAACCATAGAGCACAGATCGTTCCCCTCCTCACCCCCCTCCACCGGGTATTATTCCTCTCTTTTCTCAAACGCAGTAGAGTGCATCATGGGCAGAATAAAAACACTAATCTGGGACTGCGAAGGTTAGTCTTGAAGTTTTAATTCTCTGAAAAAAAAAGGCGGGCCTGATGTTCGAGTGGTAAAGAGCGTCCCTAGAGAAAAAAAAAAGTTGTGGTGTGAATACCGGGTAGGGCTTGGAAATTTTCAGTCGGCCTTTAATCTTGCCTTTACCTTTCACCGATGTGAGAAGTCTACAGGAACGACACGTCAAACTATAGGTCTCCTTTGCCTGGTTGGTTAACTGGCGTAGACTAGGGACGAGCCGGCCGGAGTGGCCGAGCTGTTCTAGGCGCTACAGTCTGGAACCGCGCGACCACTGCGGTCGCAGGTTCGAATCCTGCCTCGGGCATGGATGTGTGTGATGTCCTTAGGTTAGTTAGGTTTAAGTAGTTCTAAGTTCTAGGGGACTGATGACTTCAGCAGTTAATTATTATTACCTCGAAAAAGAAATCAAGTTGCGACCACGAAATTGGGTGATGGTGTTAGTCCTTCCTTACACATTCACCATCCAGTGCGATAAATTTTTCCGACGATGTATGACTTAGCGGAAATATTGCTTGTAGAAGTCTGCAGTTTGGCTGTTCAGGGATCTTATCGCGTCGACAATCGCTTCGGCGTCGTTCTGAATGGATGCCTACAGTGGAAGAGAAACAGGCCACTTAATGCCATGTCAGATGAATGCGGGGGAGGGTTGTCCCTTACAAGCATCGTTTCTCAGCACCACCCCATGGTGGTGCTTGCAAAAAGCATGCTCTGCGCCACCTAGCCCAATGACGGTTGGGTCTTTGCGTTTTTCAGTCTTGGTGAATTCACGTTTCTACTGCTTAGTTTGCTCATTTGCCTTGAGGTCGTAGTGATCCATCTAGCACACGACCATGGTGATTAGCTGACTGGCCTGCTTAGCTGAGTTGGAACGTGCTTGTCTCCCATGCACTGGGCTCGGGTTCGATTCGGATATTTTCTCCGCTCGGGGCCTGAGTGTTGTGTTGTCCTCATCATCATCTCATCCTCATCATCGGCCGCAAGTCGCCCGATGTGGCGCCGACTGAAATAAGACTTGCACTTGGCGGCCGAACCCGAATGGGACATCCCGGCCAACAGTGCCATACGATCATTTCGTTTCAGCTGGCTAAAGAAGTAATTTGGATTGCATGACACAGCTGCTAAATTTCCAGTGCTACCTTGGTTCGGCGAGCCTTTCGGATGGTTGTTGAGTGGTTACGGAACACATCGGGCTGTGACTGCTATGTTCCAAATGTCGTGCACCCGATCTGATTTTGCCAGATAAACTTTTGTATTGAATCTGGTTGAGAAATCGCGTGCCGACCTCAAAAGTGCCGAATTTTTTCTTCATCCTGTGTATAATTCCACCTGTTCGTACTGCTTCGTATCCTTTTATCTTATCTTGTATGCACCTGTAAAATATAATTTTGTAAGCCGTACGCTAAATGTAATCCACTAACTCACGCAAGGATTGTTGCAGCATCGCTTCGAATGCAGGAAATGAATTACTGCACGATAGGCTCTTGCTCCACTTTATCAGTGGGCTGTGCCATATTTTTTTCTCCTCTAGTGGCGTGCTGCGCCACTGTGACGCAGAGATTTCATATGTACTAAGACTAAAAACATGTTCTTGGAAAGAAACGAAAAATGAGTAAAGTAACTTTATTTTTTCGACGTGATAATTAAAACATTGAATATATCTTGTGATTACTTATAAATTGTAGCTGTATGTTTGTACGTGTAAATTTCTACACGTTTATCTGCAGTGTGTGTCGATTATAAAACCAAATGCATAAACAATTTTTAAAATTTTTGATTGTCATCGAAAACTACACCAAATCGATATTTGCAGGACGTATTTACTCCTGCTTGCTTTCATTTCACGGAAAAAATAATTTGTACCCTTTTCGAATTAATTTGGGACTATACCTTACAGACAGATTAATAGAAAATATCTTAAGAGTTGAGGGGACCATCGACATTGAGGTCGTCATTGGAGACGGAACACTACCCCAGTTGGACAAGAATGACGAAGATAATATGTGTATGAATTCCTAAGGGACCAAATTGCAGCGGTCATCGGTCCCTAGACTTACATACTTCTTAAACTAACTTATGCTAAGAACCACACACACACACACACACACACACACACACACACACACACACACACTCGAGGGAGGACTCGAACCTCCGTCGGGAGGGGCCGCGCAAACCGCGCAGCTGACGAAGATAATAGGCTATTACATTGTTGAAGGCACTATCCTAGTATTCGAATGAAGTGACTTTGGTAAACAAAGGGAAATCTAAATCATAACGGCAGTCAGGGACTTGGCGCGTACTTAGTGAGTTTGGGCTTGTGAAATACCCCTCTACCCCACCTGCACGTCAGTAGTCAAGGGCGCCGTGTAGCGAACTTGAGGCGAACCGTACTCCGTGTGAGAAGGGCTTAACAGAAGGTACGACAGGGACTTTTTTTTTTATTATTAATAGCTGGTAAGTTGCTCTATCATAACTAGTTTCTTGTTACCCTGCGCCTGACAATATTTCTTCTTACGTCTGAATAGCTTATCGTTTTGTCATTGTGTCCGACGCAGTAGGATCATTCTAGTGCAGGCTCTGGTTATTTGTCTCGCAAACTCTCAACCGATTTTCGTCCACAGTAAGCCACTTACGTTGTCTAGAGCATCCTCTTAGAATCCCATCAGTGGGTGTGAGTTAGTTGAATGTTCTAATTTATTCTCTGTTTATACTCAGGCCATGCAAAGTTGTGAGCAGTCATTTGAAGGTGCTCTGTCATGTAAGCGACTAAACTGATCCGGAGGCCAACTTATGATAATTGGATAATAACTCGTTAGACGCTAATCATTTGTTAAGTGGTCACGTCCGAGTTGCTTGCCTACACAATAATACACGAAGCGGGCGTGGAGACTATTCGGATGCTTACGGATGCGCGCAAGTGGCTGAGAAACCAGCAGCTATATCGTTACTTTCGGCTAATGCGTGAAAACATGCATCGCGAAACTGTCTCATTTCAGCGTTTCGCTGTATCATGACCCTGTCGCCTCCTTTTATGTAATCTGCAGCAACTGCGCACGGTGTACGTTTATCTGCTCCAGTTTAGGGTTTCGTATCTGGACCAAGCCTGCTGTGTATTCAGAAAACAGGTTTTCTGCGCAGTTTGAGCAACGAGCCATTACGAATTTTTAGCAGCCTTGATGTTTTCTCGGCAATGTCCCTGAGTTTGCTGTAACGTCGGGCACTCGTATCTTACAGAATTTGCTGCACATTGACGAGTTTATCCCGGATCACGAAAAAGACTGTAAAACTGCAGCTTCCACTATAATATCAAATTTCGCTTTGGGAAGTGTGTTAAACGATACATTCCTCAGGAAACAAGAATTTGTTTTGTCCATGTGCTATTTGTTTGTACTGAAACGATTTCATCCGTATTTAATACTACTAGTTGTTTCTTATGATCGTCTTAGTTTGAGCTCTGGATTCCTATCCTGAATGAGCGCTGTCGGACATCGGTGGAAATTAATTTAAGTTTAGCTCTTGTGACATTGTCTTTGCTTACTTTTTGATAGGAATCATCTGCCCTCTGTTCGTGCTAAAACTTAAGGACTAAGTAGCTCATTTAGGTCGTCATCCGCTGTATTTATAACTAGTAAATAAAGCTGTTGTGCGATAACATTGTTCATTTGAAGAAAGAAAAGAACTTCACGGATTACAATGTTGCGTTGTTCTGGAACATATAGATGCGTGCGTTAACCAGAATGCCAGACAAAGAGGTATGTTCGTAAGAGTCTTCATTTGTTTACAAAAAAAAGCCAATTGAGACATTCTTTGACATATAATATTAACCCCACAGCTGACGGCTTTTTCACTGGTGTTTTGACTTAGTATCAATGCATAAACGTATATTAAAAGAGAAACGCCTGGGGACTTTACAGCATTCTCGAGTGGAACAGGGAAGGCGAGAAAAGATATTGGTACGAAATGTTCCCTCCGCTTCACTCTGTAAGTAATTGTCAGATCGGTATTGGCAATTTCCATTAATCGTAGTTATGGCCTCATTTCAGAGAGAGAGAGAGAGAGAGAGAGAGAGAGAGAGAGAGAGAGAGAGAGAGAGAGAGAGACACAAATTTCTTAAAGTATGCCATATCCAGCTGAAGCCACTAGTTGATCATTAGATGATATGGAGCTACCACTTCTCAGTTGATTGCTGCGTTTCATCCAGTGTTCCAAATAGTCCCAGACATTTTGTATGGGGGTAAAATCGGGTAACTTAATGAACCAGTTGATGTGTAACATGGTTCCCAAATGCTCACTAAACCAGGAATGCTTGCCAGCAGCCCTAATGTGGCTGTCCTCAAATTTGAAGACGGAGGGAGTTTCACATCATACTCATCATGAATATGAAGTAGAAAGGGCAACACTTGGTCTTCGAGAATGTAGAAAGAATCATCCTAATTCATGTAAATGATAATCTGGGTAAGTGTGCACAAGTCACGGTAAGAAAAACACCCCCAAAACATCACAGAACCACCTCCGGCCTGACCTGCATCCTCCACAAACTGTCCGTTAGATGTGTCATCGGGCTGTTAGTGCACTCAGTGTCTTGCTTCATTTGAAAAAGAAACAAAATCGTGACTCTCCAGATCACATCACATACTTCCAGTCGGCTGTCGTCCACTATCTGTGTTGTTTGGCTAGTTAAAGAGGTGCAGCTTTATTTGCTGCTGTGAACCACCATGTTTTGCAAGGTTCACGATTCCAAATGTCCATTGCATGCAGTTCCCTTCACAATATTCGCTCGGAAACTGATGGAGATGGAACTACATTCAGTTCGAAACTGTCATTGACTGCGCGTAACACTTGTCTCCATTCCGTGTCAGTATGTTTTTTACAACTATTCTTATATTGTGTTACACGACTGCTAGAGGTTCACCATTCCTTATAGATGCATTGGACTGTTGACTTTGATACACCAACAAATCGGGCCACTTCATTCACGCTACAATCAAGGCCACTTTCAAACATGATGGCTCCTTTCTCCCATATTGTCACGTCTCCTTATTGACAAATTTTCCTGCACTGATTCCATATAGCTGGTTGGCATATCTGAAACACTTTGTTGCTACGATGTACAACAGTGGGATAGGGTCAGATGAGCATCTGGTAAAAGTTTGGTGTCATCTGCAAAGAGGCCAGTGTGCACTTTAAAGGTGGTGTCTGATGGTTTGACCAGGGAGCTTATTGTAGCTCGAATATGCATTGGCCATTGTAATTAAATCAAAGCTAGTCAATTGTTAGCTAGTTTAGTTATGTTCTATAAGTGCAAGAGCTTTAATCATGTGATGCTTGGGGACACTAAGTGTGTGATTTTTGTTGTCAGTCATTAGACATTCACTGCTGGATAAAAGCCGTCTCTACATTCTCCCTTCCCCTTAGCTAATGTACCTTTTTTTAATTTCATCCACTATCTTCCATTAGGATGTCACCTCAGTGTTTTCTTATCTCAGGGGACTTGTTGAACTTCTTTATTTCGTCCAGTCAGACTGTGTCGTGTCCACTTCTACTTTCTTTTCGTTAAAGTCATAATCGTAGTTTCTACTCCTGTCTTTTACCAGATTTGTTTCTTCCCTCTCCCC
This sequence comes from Schistocerca cancellata, assembly GCF_023864275.1. Classification (NCBI taxonomy): domain Eukaryota; kingdom Metazoa; phylum Arthropoda; class Insecta; order Orthoptera; family Acrididae; genus Schistocerca; species Schistocerca cancellata. The sequence goes on along the minus strand of NC_064633.1, from coordinate 220,133,572 downwards.
AAGAAATTTCCAGTATGCATTCATACATTATTCACGGAGTAACTCTATTTTTATTTGTTTTTCACAGTATGTGCTCATGCTTCACTCTGGTTTCAAAAAACCACAGGTATTAAAAAAAAAAAACCAACCCAGTAGGTTTTCTTTTTACTTTTTTTTCGATTTCTTGGAGTTTACCAATAGTTAGATTTAAATTCATATGATTCATTTATTAAAAACACTAACTCATTCTTGCAGCTACTTTACTTTAAATATGTAGAAATTGTAACAAAACACCGAAGTTCCTGCTGATGTTAGCAAAGTAATGGATAATATTTTAGTTTTTAAAGAGACTACTCATCATCTGACTACCAGTAGAGGTTTTTAGAGTCCTGTACCTTCAAGTAAACAGTACAAATGTTGCACCAACTGTTGAACTATGACTCGAGCATTTAGAAGGTCCTGATATAACCCTGTAAGAAAGTAACTAAAAAAATGAAGGTACAAGCATTAGAACCCTTGCAGTATTTTGCTTTTACTTGTATGTTACGTCCAAGATTCAGAGGGAGAAGATTAACTGATGAACAAGAAGAAGATGTAGAAAGCTGTCTCATATAGATGCATCCATAGTGGATTGCAAGTATTGTCTTTTAGGACTACTGCTTCCGATTATTTTCCAGCCACTATATATTTTGAAGCAATTATGACACAGTTCCATCCAAACAATTGGTGAAAGATAACGGAGCTGCAAGCAAAATGAAAAAAAAGGAAGCTTACCGGCAGGAATTATTAGTTTTGTGGAAAGCCTCAGTTCTTAGCCTCCTAGCACTTACATGCATTGAGAGAATCTTCTCCACATGTTACAAAAAATTTAAGGAGAGAATGAGTTGCTTACAAAAAAGCCTAAATTGTACTGTACAGCTATTAAAATTCTACATAAAGTTAGTTTTTTCTGTAGTGTAAGTGTTATTTAAATGTTTCTTGTATTGGCAGATAAAGTTGAAACACAGTAATAATAAATAAATTATTGCGGTTATATACAGTTGCCTTCAATAAATATCATTGCTCTCTTTGTGTAAGGCAAACTATGTAATATTTTGTATGTTAAATTTTCATAATTAAATGTGGTTGTGTTCTGATGGGTTCTTTGGTGTATTTTTAAAAGTTATTTAACTCATGGTTTTGTGGCTCGCGTTAAATTATGTCAACCTGCTTTCGCTGCCGTAAGTGAAAACTAGTAGTAAACACTAATTAGAAATTTCCGTGTTGTGACATTTACGTGAAGCTTTGTTTTGAGAGCTCAGTTTAGCTTACCAAAAACAATCCAGGTCATTTTAAACGTTCTGTTTATTTCTATTAAGATACCTCCAGTCATGGCCTTTTTTTTTCCCTAAGTACAAAACCTCACAACTAGTTCTGTTACTTCATTGTTTGTATGTAGTTTCCTTTTGGCATGTGTATTACACGCCATTGTATTGTTACTATAATTGGTTTCAGGCCTACTTTGGACTTGATTTAATTAACATTTTTAATGCTGTCCTCGAATATTGAGGCTATATGCAACTTAAAAAATGCAATTTATATTTTTCCCTTCCCATTTTGCACCTGTTTAATAAGAGGGTGCCGATGGTGTTCTAAAATGCACTTACTTTTCTTCTAGTGAAGCCTTTGTTCTGGCTTTAACACTGAGTATTTATCAACTAGCACATCTAAAAAGAGCTGCAACCAGCAGAATTACACACGAATGGCATAAATGTCACTTAAAGATAATTGTTGTACCTGTCAAGTTTATTATTTCCTGTTCTAAATGAGTGTACGTGACGCCACGTTTTTACATGTGTAAAGAATTGAGAAACAAAGCAAAATAAAGCATTTTCGCTGTCAATGGATACGCACGTAAATGAGAAAGCTTGTGCCAGAACTTTAAGAGCAATAACTGTCATGTAAATCACCAGGAGGATTGCATGCAGTCTCTGCATATCTTCACTACATTCAGGTGCTTTGTTCAAGAAAGTGAACAAGAAAATGGGAAATGTTTCCAGTTTTCTTAAATTGATACTCGTCTGTCCCCTCCTCCCCAACCTTGTCAACGGCCGCAGCCACGCCGCCGCCACTACCACCGCCACCACCAACACCACACACGAAATTCGTTTGCTCTGGGCGGTAATGCGTTACACATTTATGTAGTGTATTTTCAGTTTGACTCGTGGACTTTGTAATCCGTGTGCCGCCTATTAAGTATTGTACGGACGTTGATGTATCGGAAGGTTCTTGTTTGGGTGCGAATTACCTTAAGTAATTGTGGAATTAATGTGAAAGGCGACCAGAAAGTATTAAAAGTCGATCATATGTCGTACCACTGTATGAACATTTGAAATTACACTCTATTTTCAAGTTCCGTGAAAGTCATTAATTACTTTTTTACAGTATCTGATTACATGACATTGGTCAGTTACTGGTACTTACCTTGACATTACTCCATCATCCCACCCCACCCCATAGGAGACAATAGGGATGAAAAGCCATCGAGACTCTCAAATCAGCGAGTGACCCTGAAGGCCTTTGGCTTTGAGACTAAAATGATTTTTTTACTACCTCTTCCAATCCTCAAGCATATGGATGCTAGGTATACCTTATCCCTATCGGTTCCTTTTGCAGACAGTAACTGATGATGCGTGTACAAAGCCTGGATTAAGCTGCTCCACACTTTTCACACTTGTGCTTCACATGTGGCTCCTTTCTCGCACCACATGCACACCTGGTCAGTTGTCATCAGTACTATTGCTATTGAGCTCAAAAGCTCCAGATACTGTTCGATACAGCTCCCCACAGTCGTTTAATGAACAAAGTAAGAGCATATGGACTATCAGACCAATTGTGTGATTGGATTGAAGAGTTCCTAGATAACAGAACGCAGCATGTCATTCTCAATGGAGAGAAGTCTTCCGAAGTAAGAGTGATTTCAGGTGTGCCACAGGGGAGTGTCATAGGACCGTTTCTATTCACAATATACATAAATGACCTTGTGGATGACATCGGAAGTTCACTGAGGCATTTTGCAGATGATGCTGTGGTGTATCGAGAGGTTGTAACAATGGAAAATTGTACTGAAATGCTGGAGGATCTGCAGCGAATTGACGCGTGGTGCAGGGAATGGCAATTGAATCTCAATGTAGACAAGTGTAATGTGCTGCGAATACATAGTAAGATAGATCCCTTATCATTTAGCTACAAAATAGCAGGTCAGCAACTGGAAGCAGTTAATTCCATAAATTATCTGGGAGTAAGCATTAGGAGTGATTTAAAATGGAATGATCATATAAAGTTGATCGTCGGTAAAGCAGATGCCAGACTGAGATTCATTGGAAGAATCCTAAGGAAATGCAATCCGAAAACAAAGGAAGTAGGTTACAGTACGCTTGTTCGTCCACTTCTTGAATACTGCTCAGCAATGTGGGATCCGTACCAGATAGGGTTGATAGAAGATATAGAGAAGATCCAACGGAGAGCAGCGCGCTTCGTTACAGGATCATTTAGTAATCGCGAAAGCGTTACTGAGATGATAGATAAACTCCAGTGGAAGACTCTGCAGGAGAGACGCTCAGTAGGTCGGTACGGGCTTTTGTTAAAGTTTCGAGAACATACCTTCACCGAAGAGTCAAGCAGTATATTGCTCCCTCCTACGTATATCTCGCGAAGAGACCATGAGGATAAAATCAGAGAGATTAGAGCCCACACAGAAGCATACCAACAATCCTTCTTTCCACGAACAATACGAGACTGGAATAGAAGGGAGAACTGATAGAGGTACTCAGGGTACCCTCCGCCACACACCGTCAGGTGGCTTGCGGAGTATGGATGTAGATACTATGGATTCGACACTAATATTTGCCGTTTTCGATTATATTTGCCACTTTCTTTCCACTACACTTACTTCCATCAAGCCTCTAGGGGTGAAATGTTTAGGAACTTTCACGAGTCAGCCTTGAAACGCCAAAAACTGTGTACAAGGTTCCCCAAGAAAGATCGACAGAAATAAGTAAAATACTCGTATGTCTAATAAACAATGGCCCTCAAATGCATACCTTACGAGGTATGAGTATTTGTTTATCTTCAATACTATGAAACATCTCTTCTACTGTAATGTCTTTGCCTTCCTTATTTTGGGAGGAGGAAGTATTGACGAAAAAAAGTGTAGTAAATATGGGGTCTAAGAGTGCATACTTAGATAGCTATGAGCAGTTGCTCATCTTCGCTAGTGTGAAACACCTCTTGTACTGAAAAAGTGCTCACAACTCTTAAGGTATGCATTTTAGAAGCCATGTTTATTAGATATATTTTTCCTGGTTTTAGTCTATACTATCTCATTTTTCAAAGTACGAAAAGCAAAGAGCTTCCCTGAAGTTTGTCGGTGTTTTTTTGGAACACATTGTATCTTTCCACATAGTAATTCATGTGTGTATTAAGACTGAACTTGACAGACACACACACACACACACACATACATACATACATACATACATACACACACACAACGTGCATTGTTTGGAATGTATTGACTAGTGGGAGCAGTTAGAGCACTGTTTTGTTTACGGAGCTACGTTACAGGGCCGACTGAGAACGCGACAGCGCGCAGTAGTCTTGTTAAAAATAGCGGCGCGAGTGCTGGGCCAGCACTTTTGGCAGGTCTGGCGGCGCACACGAGTGCCTCGCGCGTAGCGGCTGCACGAGAGGTGCCAGTGTCAAGGCCGCAGCGAACCTGCGTGATAAGCGCCGAGTTGCTTTACGTAAGGCAGACAAACACGCGTCTCAATAGCCGTGCTGATCACACCTACACTTCCCGACAGGCCTGTTACACCGCTAGTCGCGTCATGTTGTGACAGCAGGAGAAGATCAAGCAGTGGGCTCGTACTCTGGGTAACTGTTCCAGTTCTGGTTAGGTCACGCTGATGCAGATCCAGCTTCGTTTCCGCACTGTGCGTGCGCTGTTTAAGTGTAATAACTACATGAAAAAGAAAAATCATTTCGCCCTCCTGCACTGGACTCGCATTCGGGAGGACGACGGTTCAATCCCGCGTCCGGCCATCCTGATTTAGGTTTTCCGTGATTTCCCTAAATCGCTCCAGGCAAATGTCGGGATGGTTCCTCTGAAAGGGCACGGCCGACGTCCTTCACTAATCCGATGAGACCGATGACCTCGCTGTTTGGTCTCTTCCCCCAAAACCAACCAATCGCCCTCCTGCACATCGATACTTCTAGGTGTCCTCAAGAAGCTGTCTTGCAATTCCCGGGACCAATATCTTGCCAGTATCTACATCAGTGTGAGAACTCTACTCGCATTTGGCCAATTTTTAATTTCTGCACGTTGAAAAATATCGAAACTTGTCCGCAGTGAAATATATTTAAAGAGTGATGGCAGAACAGCCGATTTGTTAATAACAAGTGAGTCTGAACCTTGGCGTCATTTGTGTTTTCATTGTAAGTGTGAAAACTGTACATTATTAGCAGAAAATTGTCTGCAGAACAGTAAGTGTTCACTTTACAAATGTGGTGATGCAAATTTGATCGAAGTTATCAAGATGTAAAACGATCTCATACACCGTCACCATGAAGACAATCTATCTACAAGTTAAATCGACGGTTCGAGGTGATGTTCTGTAGCTGGCTTACGACTCATTGGCCACTGAAAATCAGGAATTGCTGAAGAAAATTTGCAGCTCGTTGCACAGGCATTCATTAAGTCACCCAAGGAATCTGCGAGAAGAGGTTGTAAGGAACTAAAATTTTCCGACAGAAGTTTAAGGAGAATGTTGAAAACATTACATATGAAGCCTTATAAGCCTACATTGCTACACACTCTAAACGAGGATGGTACTGATCGAAGACTTGAATTCTGAGACTAGTATGTGATCCGCAGTGAAGGTGATCCTAACTCTTACAAAACAATCTTGTGGTCTGATGAAGAAGGGTTTAAGTTAAATGAAAGTTAACAAACACCATTGCATGTATTGGTCTTCAGAAAATCCACGATTTGTTATTGAGGAGTAGTTAAATGTTCCTGAAGTTACGATTTGCACTCTTGTATGCAGCAAAGGAGTGGTAGGTCCTTAATTTTTCAATAGGACCGTGACTGCGGAAAAGTACCTTGAAGTATTAAGAGAAGTTGTTGATGAAGTACACAATAAATTATCAAATTAGACAATACCCTTGTAGTGAAATTCTACAAAAGAAGCTCATTTGACAGCAAGACTGTGCTCGACAGCACTAGGGATTAGACGGGAGCAGCAGCAGCAATAGGTGGTCGTAGTGTGCGAAAATAGTGTACCTGTTCTGCATTGAATACGTGGCTGTGTGAACGATGATCGTTGGGCCGCGTTATTCTTCATCCAGGGTATCTCAGTTTTTGTGTTCGAATGTCATCTGACAGTTTATGTATTCGGGACCTGTGTGTTCTACCGCAATCTGTGCTAGGGGTAATTCCATACTGCGACTGTATTGACGCCTGAAAATTAAGTACTAGATGTTCACTCTCGAACAGAGGTCTTACTCTAGTCTTTCTGTTTGTAATTTCTCATTCTTTAAGTATTAATCTACAACTAAAAGAGACACACAGGCTTTATGCGCGAGGATTATACGCAATTGTGAATGATTTTTCCAACCAACTTACCTCTCAGTTTGGAGAGCCTCTCTTCCTATGAGGTTTCTTTGTTTGTTACTGTTAGGATGTTACGTGTTTATCAAAACTTCAGTGTCATTGCCCTTTTTGCTGTAGTCGTACTATGTAGTTCTGCCGTGCAGAATGTCCGAATCTTTAGTGCCAGTGGCTTTGAAGTCTCAAGCAACGAAATCCTTGGATAGAGTAAGTACATTCAAATGTTCGAATATCTTGAACCGAGTCGGGAATGAACATGTAGTTTTTTATTGACATAAACTTACACCTAATAGCAACAACTGAAGATCATAGCTCGTGTTCAGCCGGTCTCAAAGCACGCATTACAAATAATCAGTTGACAGACGTAGACTCGGGTTCAAAATCATTACTTGCATACAACTTTTATGGTAGTAATGTATTTGTTGCTCCAAAAGTGTCCTGATTTCTCAGAAATGTAAAAGTTGACAGGTGTTTGCCCACGAATATTTTCGCACGCGATCTGATTTCATTGAAGATTCTACATTGAAAACAATTCCAATGGTAAGCCTCCATACAGTCGCGACTCCCTCCACTTCCATGTTTTTGGAGCTCTGAAGACAGAATTCGTGGCCGTCGATTTGCTTCCCACGACGAGGTGCACGCCTGGGTACGATTATGGTTCCGTAGGCAAGGGTTTCCCGAACTGCGTTCTGTGGAGCACTAGTGCTCTGCAAAAAGTGAAAAAGTGGTTCGCGAAAAAGTGTTAACATGGCAGTTTGTTTCTACATTTTGACGATGCTGATTATTATTTTTTTGATCTTATTATGATTTCCGTGTTATCATTTACGATTTAAAATTGAAGTAATCACCGAATAAAACCAGCTTTTTCTTATTTTTTCAAATTTTATTAACCTTCGAAATAAGCAGGGCGTTCCACCAAAGTACCAGAAATCTGTTATGCCAGAGGAAAAGTTTCGGAATGCAAACATTTTTCCACTAAAGCACTGACAGTCTTGTCTCACAATGTATAAATGATTTAAGTTATGCCGATACTTTTGAAATAATAAACAGTGCACTTATATTTTTTCCATTTGTCTTGTTTTGATTTGATTGATCCTTACGCTATACGTGCAGTCTTGATGCTTAAGACTGCTCGTTCTGGAGATATTGTGCGTGGAGCAATAGGCCAGCATTTCTAATAATCAGAATACTATAATATTGCTCCCAGGATCTCCCCACGAAGTGTTGTAGGTCTGCCCAAATTGTAACCTCATTGGAGCACTGCGAAGTGAAGCACAGCATTAGAGTCCTCACAGAATAACGTGACCGATAGATGCGCAGTCGATGCCAGTCAGCAGGGCAGGTTTGGGAAGAGCAGCAGCAGCAGTAGTAGTAGTAGTAGTAGTAGTAGTAGTAGTAGTAGTAGTAGTAGTAGTAGTAGTGGTGGTGGTGGTGGTGGTGGTGGTGGTGGTGGGAGGGGGTCATGGGCAGGCTCTGTAGGGGGAATGCCGACGGCTGGAGAGGAAGTGCCGTTCTAAACTGAAGCCGACACACATTTTTTATAAATATTAATTGGAGGCGCCATCACCCTGTCCCTCATGCTGACCCGTGCATGGTAACCATTCAGGATGATCTCCCTCCTCTGCTTTGGTTAGTACCATATCTCAAAAGAATTCCTCTGAAAAATGCAACAAAAATAGCTATTTATTTTCGCCTGGCCTGTTAAATATTTGTAACTCTCAGAGAACTGTCATAAGTAGCGAAATTGGTGTACGGCCTACATTTCTCTTCTTGCAATGTTAAAATTTGCTTGTTTTGCAGTGTTTACACGGTGTCACCTCACTAACATGTTGTGCAGACTCAGTTGTGAGAGAATTCTGAAACAATGGTTAAAGTGAGAAACTCAGGAAAATTAGAGGCAGTAGCTTATGAAAAAGCACATCCTCAGCACAAAATAAACGTGTAGTGACTTCACTTATTTTGTTCCAAATCCACAGCATTCTTGTTTCACCAGCTATTGATGGCCCTTGAAAATTATTCTTTCATTCAAAAAATCTGCAGTTAGTGAAATCACTGTAGGTAATGAAGTGTCCTCATAACTATATGGTAAAATATTCTCCTCATTGCATGCTATAATTTGCCAAAATCTCATTTCGATTTCTCAAACTCTTTATGAAATATGAGGAATGTTGTGGATATTTCACTCTGTCTTTATCGCTGGCGTGGCGCGATCGCAGCTGAGAGTGTGGTACATCAGATCAATTTTCTCGAGATTGATGAGAATGACCTGTGTCCAAGTCTAAAGAAAAATTCATATATTAGGTAAATTTCATACACGGCAACATATAATATGCACCATGCGCAAAATCATAGCGACACCCGTTTTTCCTGCAAACTTCTTCGAATTTCGCGCAGAGTCTTACTACCATGTGAATATCACAATAACTATGACCATTTACAAAATGATGGGCGTATCATCATGAACCTGACATATAAAGCTATAAGTAATGCAAAAATGAAATTTTTTTACTGAATAGTTTCTGTAAAATTGTTTGAGAAACATTGCAGGACGTGCGACTAGATTTTCTCATCGTCGACAGGATGAAAGGTAGCAAACACTGTCGCCCTCCTCTTCCGAAGAAACGAATGAACTCGACCAGCGCTTTGGACGAAAATTTGTCACTGCGCATCGGCCACCGTACCCTGCGCGGACTGCACCTGTGGCTTATATAATGTTACGACACGCAACACTGCCTGGTCGCTAATGTTGGCAATTCCTTCGTGGACAAAAGTTTGCCGGGCCCACATGTTACCAAGGTTGTTTCGCTATAGTTGCAAAAATGCCTGCTACCCATTGCTTTCATCATCCCAGGAAAGAGGAAGAAGTCATTACTGTAGGTACCATGACAGTTGGAGTACGGGGATGACAAATTTTGATAGCTCAAAGAAGCAACATGTGTAACTGCTATGTACAAAATGAGATGTGCAGTTTCCAATGATTTGTATTGACGGGCTCGGTTCACCTCGTCAGGAAATTGAGGTAGTGCGCTCCTGTAAGCACTCCAACAACACAGCACATCCAGCGTGTTTGTTGTAAACCTCTCGATGCAGTTGGATTTAGATTCCGAGTTTGACTCGGAACTCAATTTTTTAAAGTTTTTCTTTGTATATAGCGCATACAAGAGCAGTGAGAGGCCCTCATGGAGTATGAAGTATGTACAGAAACAAAGAAAATGTGACGTACGTGTGTTGTCTACAATAATTCCTGATCAACTATCCATGGAAACCTGCGGACTAAAAGGACAATTCTTAGAGATTCACATGATGATAGAGGAAGACTTGGAAATAAAGTAACTTCCGAAACGCTGTTCATACTAAAGGAAAACTAGCTATATGATTTAGATATATGATTAAAATCACATTCAATTTTTCTCTCAATGTGTATGACAATAACATTCCGAATTAGTTAAAGATGTCGTAGATGAAGTAGTAGTATTTACATATGATGATGATAACGGTGAGGACGAGGACGATGAAAATGAGGACGAGGACTCAGGGGATGAGAACAGTGAGGACGATTGATATGGAATCATTGATGTACATATTACTTCCCCTTCTGTTTCAGACACAATCTGAAACACTTTTTGCTTCATTGACACTTCATAAGCTTTTGGCATCTTTTCTGTTGTAAGATACATCGATATGAAAAATTGATACAAAGAATCGGTTTCCTGTTTAATCGCATTCACACATGGAGTTCCTTAATTTTAATTTTTTATTTTTTTAGTTGTCTCTTAGCAATTGTGTATGCCCTCGAGTATCATGCCCAGTCCAATATCGTCACTTTCATGAATGATGATGAAATGATGAGGACAACACATAACACCCAGTCATCAGGTGAAAATCCCTGACCTCGCCGGGAATCGTTCTCGCTTCCCAAGTGGCTCTGAGCACTATGGGACTTAACATCTATGGTCATCAGTCCCCTAGAACTTAGAACTACTTAAACCTAACTAACCTAAGGACAGCACACAACACCCAGCCATCACGAGGACTCAGGGGATGAGAACAGTGAGGACGATTGATATTTGGAATCATTGATGTACATATTACTTCCCCTTCTGTTTCAGACACAATCTGAAACCCGGGAACGCGGGCGGGGGAAGCGAGAACGCTACCGCACGACCACGAGATGCGGGCTCGCTTCCCAAGCACGGGGTCCCGGGTTCGATTCCCGGCGGGGTCAGGGATTTTCACCTGCCTCCAGATGACTGGGCGTGTGTGTTGTCCTCATCATTTCATCATCATTCATGAAAATGACGATATTGAACTGAGCAAAGGTTGGGAATTTGTACGGGCGCTGATAACCGCGCAGTTGAGCGCCCCACAAACCAAACGACGTCGTCGTCGTCGTCGTCATCGAGTATCCTGTTATTGGCGTCGGCTTTTTGTTCGGGAACAAAGGTTCTGGTTCGTACAATATTTAATTACTTTGAGTTTCAGTGATGTCATTCTGTCATCATTTGTAATGGTCGTTGTATTATCAATTTCCATCATGTTTCTTGATATGTTTCTGTTTGTTACATTTGGAATTAAAAATGCCATATGGTTTTGGTAGGTCCATGGGCAGATTGAAGTTGCTGCTTGCAACAACTGATATTTATAATTTTGATGATGATGCAATTCCGTTCCTGTCTTCCTCTATATTTATTCCTTCAACTTTTCCGCGCGCACTTCGGATGACTGGTATCGTGTATCACTGGGTTTTCCTGAAAGAAAAGAATTAGGTATTCCATCAGTAAATGATTTTTATATGAACAACGAAAGTGAACTGTGGCTGCAGACGCACATACTGCTGCCGAAGGCTCAGTACTGGCAGAACGTTGCCTGACGAAGCAGCTTACGCCGACAACCTGTGCGAATTACAAAAGCCGGGGCCCCCTCCTCTCTCTGCTGCGTGCAGTGCGCGGCGGGCCGTAACCGTTATGTGCCTTACGAACATAACCTGTCAGCAGCCGTTAGTGCCATCACATTGCTCGAGGTTTGTCTTCGCCATTTTCGGCGGTCGTGAATTCCTATGTTTCCACTGCTTGCTTCGCTCCTTTGTGTTGAGATCATAGTGAGACACCCAGCACTCGACGGTTGTGATTAGATGGCTAAGGAAGACATCTGCATTGGCGTGACACAGCTGCTGCATCCCAGCTGCTATAAGTTCCGTGGGCTTTGTGTGTGTGTGTGTGTGGGGGGGGGGGGGGGGGGGAGCAGTCGCGAACTCCAGCTGATGGCGAACTCGTGTTACTTTCAAAATATAGTGCAGGATGTTTAATCCGTCGTGATCTGACAAGACATCGCGTCCTACTTTATTAAAAAGAGCATAAAATATTCTCTTTCGCGATAAACCAGACAGGACTGCTGCGCCCCGTTTATTCTTAGTTTGGAAAATTGTTAACATATTGCAGAACTTTTGCGGATGTATTATTCGTGGCGCCTTCCGTGTAGTTGTATGTGAGTTGTGCTTGGTTTTGAGTCTTTACCGTGACTATTTTGTCTTCATATTTTTACCCCAGTTTCGTGATAAATTTGTCTATGCTAGTAACTGTTTAGAAGCCAAAATATTGAAGATATTTATAAAATTTTCGTTTAAAATATTCTGTACTTATTAGTCCCGTAAGGTCTACAGCTTCATGTTTTTGCATGGCAGGCAATGGCAAGAAAAATGGAAGATACGGAGGTAATGGAGCTACTCCAGAAGTTTACCCCATCTGATACTGATACACCACATCAGGAAAGCAATGATTCTAAAACAAAATACGTCCTTGAGCAATTCGAACTCGCCAGTTTGCAGACCAAACAAGCAAAAAATGATACCGCGCCGTATGTCATAATCAACAGATTATTTCCTGTTATTCTCCAGATGCTGATGAAATTCAATTTGGAGCTGGTAATGATAATAAGAAATGTCTTCCAGTTACTTTCAGAAAAGTAGAAGAAAGAAGTAGTTTGCATTTTAAAATGTAATTTGAACTCAAAATCGTGGAGCTCATGGCCAGATTTTACTGGTAATCATGGAAAATGTGAAAACTGTGATATTTACAGTAGAGAATCGGGAACTGAATCATCATTATCAGTCAGAATCAGGAATTCATTCAAAGTCTTCCTAGTATAAGGTGTTTTTGTGTGTCAATGAAAGGGAAAATTGTTTATCAATGCCAGTTCTCAGGAAGTAATGTTTATCGATGACTTTACCATTGTGACGTGATGGGACTCTTAGAGTCCTTTTCTGAAAAAATTATACAAAAGACAAAAAATATATATTTCTTCGGTTTTGTTTGTATTAAAACAATGTCCTTCCTGCCATAATTCCATGAAAATATTGAGAACTGTCTACCGTAAAGAGCAAAAATTTAGACCGTAAAGGGTTAAAACTAGTCTATGACTGATATTGAGGTTTTCCACCATAGCGTCGATTATGATACACCGTTCTTCATGCACCAGGGCATCCACTTCTCCTTCAATTACCGGTTCTTCAGCGGAAGATGTCATACGACTTAGTGCTTCGTGAAAGTAAATTCGTATGGCATGAATGGCTGAGTGTCCCCAAGAAGGATGTTCAACTGCCAGTTTGCAAGGTTTCTCAATTCGACGCAGCTGCGGAGACTTCCGTTGCTTTAACACAATGGGGAAGGACACCTACAGTTTAACGTAGAACTGAACCACGTGTCGTTCCTGGCATATTCGCACATAATTCAGAGGTGAAGGCTAGCTAGTGTAAAGGCTGAAGAAAAATTCCAGTGTCTGACGGATATTCGATCTCGCGACCAGGCTCGCACTTTGCCACTAGACCACCGAGCAAGGCAGTTCTTCGTTCTGAAGGCCGCAGGCAGAATCGCGTTTTGGGGTGGCCTTGGTGTTCGGTTCCTGTTTGAGCTAGGAACATGGGGTAAAGAGTTTTTGGTTTAGACCGGACCAGCGGCCATTAGTGTAGCCTTTCGAACATTCTTACTGTAGATATGTTCCAATATATTAAGCAAATTTTGAACGACTAATTGGAGCTGACACCTATTCAAATTGTAATAAGCGATTAATTCCCTTTGAAAAAGATTGTAATTGGACTGAAATTAATGCTCAACTAATGACTCCATTTGTATGTACACAGTTCGGATTTTACATCCAAAAACATGTGAAAAACATGTTTTCTGGGAGATTCTTGAGGCGCTCCACTTCTGTACTTTAAACTTCTATGAATGGTTTAAAGTTTTCACAAAAGTAGATGAGTGTATAAAGTCACAAGGAAATTTTTCCATTCAGCATACTTCATTCGTTATCGAGATACGATGGTTTAAAGTCGAGCAACATGTAGCATGTAAAATTCGTTCATTACGTAAACTGAATGCGCTGAAACACTTTAAAGTGAATGAAATAAATAAAAAATTCACTTTTAAGATAAAATGAAAATTTCGCTTTCAAAAATTTAGCTTCATTCGGATTTTACGTGCAAAAACTACATTAGAGATTTTTAGGCGCGCAACTTCTGTGGTTCAAACTTGTCAAATTTTATTAGAAGATGGAAAAAGACATGCAGTTATGGTCGTCCTGTTTTGTGAAAGCTTGATCCGTTGCCACGATATAAGCAACTTGGTTCGAAAGACAATAAAAGAAACCTGTACCGGAACAGTCGTCGCCCAAGTCGACAAGAATCTAAATCGGTTGCCAAGCTGTGACGGTGTAATGTCAAAATGATGGTAGAGTAAAAGTTGGGAACCAGAATGAAAAATGCTTGAACTAGCTTTTCGAGTTATGTCTACTTCAAAAATATTTAAATCGAAAGATCTTGACATTCGCGCTTTTTTACGAGTTAATCCTGCTTCCCCATCACAGTGAGTCTCATAGACCCACCCCAGGCTACATGTATAGTGAGGGGTGTAAGAACAAGTAGACAATAATTTATTCGCTTGTGGGGAGTGGAATGCATCTACAATAGGAAGTATCCCAGAGTGCGGATACATGCATCCAAACTTTAATGAAGCATTGTGTCGTATAGCATGACATATGTTGGATGACAAAGGCCACGTGTCATGTTACACATGACATGACATCATGTATGATGTTACTTTACTACACTCTGCATTATGTTAGATGACATGGGTACTAATACTAACAACTAAAAAAAAACACGAATATGTCGGGATGTTTTGATTAAAATGTCTTTGAAGCTGCCAGGTAAATCAAGAAGCGAGTTCTCTTATTGTACATCCCTAACCGTGCGCAGGATGTATTCGCCTTTTCTGTGCTGTGGTAGGAGCATTTTTACTTCTGGCTCAGACATGTTAGACCACACTAAAAGCGTCTGCATCACCAAGGTGCATTGTTGTCTTGCACTTCAGCCAACTAAGGTTGTGTTATTGCAACGTTGTTCGCCTTCAAATGCAGAAAACTAATTACTTCGCGATATTCCACTTTGGAGTGTGCAGCGCCATTTTGTTTTTTCCTACTCTAGCAGCCTGCTAAGGTATCATAGTGCAGGGATTTCGGTTTGTGTGAGGACTGCAGGCATGTTCCTGCAAGTAACTAAACAAATTAATTATGTAACTTTATTTTTCGAGGTGATCATTATAACTTTGGCCACTGCTCGTTGACGTTATGGATAGAAATTACGTATATGATTCATCGCATTTACATGGAGCGCCCACTTTTGTTACCACTTGTCCATTAAGGAACAGAGACTATCTTCATTGTCCTGATTGTGAGTAGCTCATCAGACATGCCGTTCCGCGAAATAAGAACGAGTACGATAACACGACCACGCGACGCTCCCTGATACAGCAGTCGCCAGAAGGCGGGGAGAGAGTGTCGCAACGAGAAGACGTTGCGGCTTGCGCCTCGGTTGCGATTGCTGTGCTGGCGTCTGGCGTTTCGGACAGCGTTCGTCAACTGCCAGCGTTTGCAGAAAAACGAGAAATCAATAGAGTATGGATCTCTAGACGCCGAATGCCTTGTATGTGGAACGTTTTGGTAGAACTATATCCTGTAATCTACATTTTGAACAGGCCTGCACATAGGATTGTTTTTCGTGTGGGGAGGATCGGAAAGCTGATTTTACCTAATGTGACATTTTGTTACAATATAAGCACAGATCGATTAAACCTTTTAACAGATCAGACAGATGGACGAGAATTGATTTTCTGTTTTCATTCGCCTTAAAGCATCCATAAAAGTGTTAATACCTCAAAACTGCTAGATAAATATTTATTTAATTTACAGCAGTGTTACTGAAGTATCGGTCTGACATAATACGCTGTAGAAAGCAAAGACGTCGGAAATTATAAGAAACTAACAGGAGGTTACAAAGTAAAGTCGAGATCATTCGTTTTTTCTACCTGAAAGGCATCTATTTACATAAGTTTTCGAACAAAGATACTAACCTTGAGTCTGTTCTGTTCTGAAACAGCCGAGACGCAGCAGTGTTGCACCTAAATTTTTCCTTGTATGACTAAGTGTGGCCCTGGGACTGGAGACAAAGGAAGCTAATAAGCTCAAACCTGTCCTTGGGTAATCTATTTTCAATTACACGGAAATCTTAAGGCAAATACAGATTTAGTAATGTTATGAAACTGTTCACCGTATACTCAGCTTTACGAGAGTTTTGAAGTCTCGTATACTTTCGAGAATCTGTCGTGGCGTTTTTTCATCAATTCCTTTACATCTCAGACTTATTTCACTTGACTTTGCCATAATGAAGAATGAATAATACCTGTACAGAAAACTGGAATAGAGATCAACATAAACATCATTTCCGCCCCTTTTTATTGCTCATGAAAACCACATGTTGCATGTTGTACCACCATACAGCGAGACCTTCAGAGGTGGTGGTCCAGATTGCTGTACACATCGGTACCTCTAATACCCAGTAGCACGTCGTCTTGCATTGATGCATGCCTGTATTCGTCGTGGCATACTATCCACAAGTTCATCAAGCCACTGTTGGTACAGATTGTCCCACTCGTCAACGGCGATTCGGCGTAGATGCCTCAGAATGGTTGGTGGGTCACACATAGTCGATAAACAGCCCTTTTCAGTCTATCCCAGGCATGTTCGATAGGGTTCGTGTCTGGAGAAGATGCTGGCCACTCTAGTCGAGTGATGCGGTTATCGCCGGCCGCGGTGGTCTAGTGGTTCTAGGCGCGCAGTCCGGAACCGCGGGACTGCTACGGTCGCAGGTTCGAATCCTGCCTCGGGCATGGATGTGTGTGATGTCCTTAGGTTAGTTAGGTTTAAGTAGTTCTAAGTTCTAGGGGACTGATGACCACAGAAGTTAAGTCCCATAGTACTCAGAGCCATTTGAACCATTTTTTGATGTGGTTATCCTGAAGGAAGTAATTCACAAGATGTGTACAATGGGGGCGCGAATAGACGTCCATGAAGACGAATGCCTCGCCAATATGCTGCCGATATGACTGCACTATCAGTCGGAGGATGGCATTAACGTATCGTACAGCCGTTTCGGCGCGTTCGACCCCACATAATGCCACCCCAAAACAGCAAGGAACCTCCACTTTGCTGCAGTCGCTGGACAGTGTGTCTAAGGCGTTCAGCCTATCGGGTTGCCCCAAAACACGTCTCCGACGATTATCTGGTTGAAGGCATATGCGATACTCATCGGTGAAGAGAACGTGATGCCAATCCTTAGCGGTCCATTCGGCATGTTGTTGGGCCCATCTGTACCTCACTGCATGGTGTCGTGGTTGGAAAGACTGACCTCGCCATGTACGTCGGGAGTGAAGTCGCGCATCATGCATCCTATTGCGCACAGTTTGAATCGTAACACGACATCATGTGGCTGCACGAAAAGCATTATGGAACATGGTGGCGTTGCTGTTAGGGTTCCTCGGAGCCATAATCCGTAGGTAGCGGTCATCCATTGCAGTAACAGCCCTCGGGGGGCCTGAGCGAGGCATGTCATCGACAGTTCCTTTTTCCCTGTATCTCCCCCACGTCCGAACAACATCGCTTTGGTTCACTCGGACACACCTGGATACTTCCCTTGTTGAGAGCGCTTTCTGGCATAAAATAACAATGCGGACACGATCGGACCACGGTGTTGAACGTCTAGGCGTGATTGAACCACGGACAACACGAGCCATGTACCTCCTTCCTGGTGGAATGACTAGAACTTATCGGCTGTCGGATATCCTCCGTCTAATAGGCGCTGCTTATGCATGGTTGTTTACGTCTTTGGTTGGGTTTACCGACATCCCTGAACAGTCTAAGGGACTGTGTCTGTGATAAAATATCCACAGTCAACATCTATCTTCCGGAGTTCTGGGAACTGGGATGATGCGAAACGTTTTTTGATGTGTGTATTAAGAAAGCATTTTGATACTAGAAAATTCCTTTTGTATCTGGTATAAGACCTTTCTTTTGTGTCTAGTGTAGGCCTGACTCTGAATGTAGACACTTCGACGGACTGAAATACTGTGAGTATAACAAAGAGAATGAGGTTCTTCTATTCACTTGGGTGATTACAGTTTGTATTGCGTTATTTCCTTAACTGACTAAAAATTCCGATTGTGCATAAGTCTGACTTCTCTACAGGGTGTCTCAAGAAGATTGCTAGATTTCGTAAGACCTCATCTTCCACGTGAATGAAGATAGAAACCTGGGGTGAATACTTACCTAGGCATCGAAGCTAAAAGGTTACCTTGGCGACATTTGTAATTCGTGGTTCATGTTGTTGCCAGTATGGGTTTCCCTTTCCAAAACATTTGGGTGAACTGCTACGCCGCATAGCAGTGCCGGGGAAACGCAGTAGCTCCAGACATGTTTGCAGCAGTCTGGATGTTCGTCTCGCGTACTGTGGACAGAATGAACATTTGTAAAAGCAATGGAAACTTTGAATCTAAACGTTATCGTGAAAAGTACTCCAAAGTTGTAAGTGCTTGCATGTAAAAGAAATATCTGTAAACTCGGGTGCTAATTTTGGAAAGTAAAAACTTGTATGCGTGAGTTAAAATTCGCCGCAAGTTTCTGTTTTCATTCGTGTAGAAAATATAGTTTTGTTTTGGAATGTCTTTAATTTTAGGAGACCCCTAAATGTACGAATGCCGTTTTTCCCGTAGATAATCAACTGACTGACTGTTGATTATCAGAATAATCCAACGTAATTAATTCAATGCTACGTTTAGGGATGAATACACATACGTCTTAGGAGTTAACTGAGACGTTTTGCACGATTCAGCTTGTAGTAAAAGCAATACTTTCGGTAATGTTGGAGACGTATAGCTGCACCAAAGCGGACAATAAATGTTATATAGTGTTCACATCGGCAGCTGGGTAAACAGGGTGGTGTTCTTGAAGTTCATGTATCACAGGATGCATTTATTCATCATTTGAAGACTTTAATGTTTAAAATGACGAAAGATAAATATTTTTGTAGTGTTTTATTAAACCAAGAACCATAGTCAAAGAGACAGTTGGTTACTGCTTGTTTCTAACAACCTTTTTTTATTTTAAGTAGTTTGCATCTTGCTGAATTGGTCGCAGATGAAGGAACTTTAATGCAGAGAGAATTAGACTCCAGTATTTCATTTATTAACCACCGGATGATTATATAGACACATGCTTGACGTACAACGAATATGAGCAGTCTGCACATGTTCTACTACCCCACTTCCACCATCAAGAAAATTTATCGCCAATATAACTTCCAGGTTATAACTGCTGTCACTTTTTGCCATAATATAACTTCGTAGGAATGACCTCTCGGAAGGAAGATTGGGGTTTAACGTGGGCATAGCGGTCGTTAGAAATGGAGCACAAGCTCGGAATATGTCAAGGATGTGAAAGGAAATAGGCCTTGTCGTATCAAAGGAACCATCCCGCCATTGACCTCTCGGGATGCTGTGAAGAATTAAAACTGAATAGAGATGCCTTGAACGAAGCCTGCCGTTCAGTTCGTCTTCATCATTGTTAAAACGAAATCGTTTCTCCGTTCCACTGTGCTCACGTTGGCTTTGCCGTCTCTGAGTATTTCTTCTAATGTTAAATTTCCCGGCAGAATAATTGAGAGATCCATATTTATCAGATGCCTTTCCGGCTTTCGTCATACGAGTTGGGGAAGTGTTTACTATTCCGAAAAGGAAAAGTTAAAATGTCACCTCCGATCTCAGTCATTTTGTGGTTTTCTTAAAACACTGAAGTCGCCAAAGCTACGACCATTTCGTTACCCGAGCCAGTGCTGGGACAACGGAGCATTTGTTTCGTTGTTTCACAGAGTTATGTAAAGTTCTTAAGATGACAGAAGAAAGTGCTTTCAGCAATTTTCTTCAGTGTAACAAGACAACAGAGAGTGAGTATGAATGTGAGAATGTTTTTGTTCTGTAGATCGGTACACGTAAAATGCTAGGTAAATAATACTTTGTCTTGCTAATATGGTGGAATGACAGGTTCGTGATCAGGAGTGCGTGCAAACTGAAGAGCCAGTGAAGGAGACATAGTGTATGGCAGTCACGTAACTTGTCTGGTCGCAACCATCCCACTGTTTTCAGTGACTTTTTCTGGTAATGGGTTGTAGAAGACTTAGCCCACTTTCGCAACTTCTTTCGGTTGCAAAACATCGCATTCAGATGCCTCTTGGATAATTTTATTTCCTATTGTACTACCACCCCGGCTACTGTCAAAGAGCAGCTGTCGATTCACCTTTCAGTTTGTCGCTGAGCCTGTAGGCACATGCGAGGTTGGAACAGATACCTTAATTTTGCCGGTATGGTTGGTGTTGTTGGTTGGTTTTTGGGGAAGGAGACCAGACAGCGAGGTCATCGGTCTCATCGGATTAGGGAAGGACGGGGAAGGAAGTCGGCCGTGCCCTTTGAAAGGAACCATCCCGGTATTTGGCTGGAGCGATTTAGGGAAATCACGGAAAACCTAAATCAGGATGGCCGGACGCGGGATTAAACCGTCGTCCTTCCGAATGCGAGTCCAGTGTCTAACCACTGCGCCACCTCGCTCGGTTTGCCGGTAAGGAATTCCGATCTTGGTTGAGATGCAGATTTCGAGTTAGTTCTCACTGCTTGATTGAAGAATGGTAGTTACCTATCATATTTAGCTCTGTGACATCTATTTGACAATAATCTGTGTAGAACATCTTTCAAATTTTTGTCACACTTTGCTGTTACGTAACTGGATAAGGGAAATTCACTTGCCCACTGTCTCCATAGAATTGGTAAAAACCAAACTGAGGCGCTTGTATGCCGCTATTGGAGTAGACAGCAAGCTATGAACCATTCTGTCTGCTGGCTTAACGCCAGCAGCAGCAGCAGCAGCAACAACAACAACAACAACAAGAACAGCAGCACCGTCAGCAACAGAGAAATCTGTGTGTGACTTTAAGAACAGCTACATAAAGTGGAAACACAGAGAAGACTGATAACAAATTTAACTGATAGCAGTAAATGGCTTACATTATCGTTAAAAGAATCTCATCGAGCACTGGCAGCAAATAACTTTCGTAGATAGCGCTATTTATGCTAATGCACTGCTTATTTTTCTTTACCATACGCCTATGTAAGATCCGCTCGTAGTCCAGATAGTGAGAATTTTTTATTTTCAGAAGGTCGTGGAGATGAATGTTTCAGCTGCGTTTTGCTGCTACAGAAGTTATCATCACCTGAGCCCTGTCAATTACTAGGAAGCTAGAATAATTTCTCCTCCCGTTCCTGGCGATACTAAAATTTATGAAACGACAGTATGTCGATTGCACCCTTCGCTCTATTGCACCAATTTTAGTGGTTTGTGTGAACAACTAATATTGTCTATGTATACTTCTCCTGCATTATTTCTGAAAATATTTATTTTTATGACTATGTTCAGTGCTTCTCCCTGCATGAATGTAATGACATCAATGTAAACTAGACGTTAAATTCTAACATTATCTCCTTCCTTATTTAGGTTTTTTTAAGTGTCATGTTGCTCGTTTTTACATGTTACAACTTCATACCAACACACATTTTACAAGGTTGAATTGTGTTCGGAAGAGATGGAGATGTTCTACTGCTCCAGAAACCGGAAAGAGCTACATACAGATTGCTTACCTGTAGGATAACGTGAAGGAAGCAATATTAGGATTTAACGTCCCGTCGACGATGAGGTAATTAGATTGCATTGGAGAAGAATGTGGACGGAAATCGACCGTGTCCTTTTCATAGGAGCCATCCCTCCATTTGTCAAATGGCTCTGAGCACTATGCGACTTAACTGCTATGGTCATCAGTCGCCTAGAACTTAGAACTAATTAAACCTAACTAACCTAAGGACAGCACACACATCCATGCCCGAGGCAGGATTCGAACCTGCGACCGTAGCGGTCGCGCGGTTCCAGACTGTAGCGCCTTTAACCGCTTGGCCACCACGGCCGGCCCTACATTTGTCTTTGGCAATTTAGGGAGACCACGGAAAACCGAAATTTGGATGGCCTGACAGCGGTTTGAAACTCTGTCTTCGAGTGCCTCGCTCGGTTGTATGTATATAACGAGGAGTTAATCTTTGCTGTTATTATATCTTTCTGGGATAGTAGCGCTTCTTTGTTGAGGTCTACGTATGTGGTCTTAGACTCTGCTAACTCTGGAAAAATTGCAAGTGTTTTGGACGTAAGGATGGGTTGTTTTTTGTTAATTTCTGTGGTAGAACGGCTGTTTCACTGTGTTAACACGCTTGTTATTCTCGTAACAAAATTCTATGCGGACTGCACAACTCCTAGTCATGTTCTGAGATGCGCTACGAATTGAGTTGCGTGGTGCTGGTGTGTGGGTAGTTCATATTTTGAGCCGTTGTCAGAGGAGGGAGGAGCTTACGTGTAACTGTTTTGCTTCAGGCGCCACTGTGATAAATCTGGCGCCCGAACGGCCGTGGTAACAGCGTGCTAGAGGTCAACACCACAGACGGCCCAAGATTAGTCTTCGGGCCCCCTCTGTGCGTTTGGCATCAGTGCTGGTGAGGCAATAGCTCAGTATCCGCTAGTTGAAACGAGATCAAGAGAGCAGACTCCTCCATCAGTGCATTCCTCTGCGTCGCCGTGGCATGCACTGATTTAACTCCTTCGCTGTAAACTATATTGTTGTTCGGAAATGAGATGTAGGAGCCTTAGAGTTTGCCACCTATCGGAAGAGACATGATACAAATATTCACAAAACCTAGAGATTTGTTACATTGATTGTCTTGCCACGGTATAAAAATAAACTACATATTCCTTGCCTGCCATTTACTTTTCGAAAGTACACACGATATAGTATTTACCTAAAGTTGGATTAATATGAGACTTTTTTCTGTACGTTCCCAACACCCCTCCCTTCACCCTCACCCCCTCACCCCCTCATTCACTTAAAGCCATCCACGTAAAAAAAAAAACGAGCCTTCTTTGAAGGCGGTGGTTACAGTATTATGTTCAGTTTCATATTCTGCTCGGATCTGGTTGCGGATACCTCTTGAACCTAGCGAGAAATGAGAACCTTAAGTTAGCAGCTCTTTATCGACCAGTCGCACACTGTTGTTTTAATTCATGTATTTTTTGGTGCTCTTACAATTCAAGGATGGGTTTTATTTAAAGCGTGAGTGTTTTCAAAGAAGATTATTAATGGGGTAATGGTAATTTATTTTTTGTGGACCTCTTAATTACAGCAAAATAAATAGCAATAATTTATGAAACTGCGTTGCAACAAGAAAAATAGCACCCTGCTATACCAATATATATTAAGCAGCCACAGCCGTGGAATGAAAATTTCCGCATTATAACACGCTGAATACAACGCGACGCTGTGTACAACACAGTAGAATGTTATGGACGTTGACTCTGGGCGCGAAAACTTACGACGTGTTGCAGGCTGAAGTATCCGTAGACATCGTCTCATCTCTTTCTGAAGCATTGAATTTCTTCTCAAAATGCTTCTGGGGTCTCCTGCAAGGAACTCCAGAAAAGTCTTGCAAAGTTATCAGTTAACCTGTTTTCCTCAGCACCTGTGTGATATTTTTAATATCATTTGCACCTGTTTTTGGTTTATTGTATTCCCGTCAGTGTGGTACCTTACTTTATTATGTTTCAATTTTAAAATGCCGCGTTCCGCCTTGGTTAGGCATCATCAGAGTATCGAAAAGAAAAAAGCTTATTACAAAAATTATCCTATAAACATTATAAGCCTTGGTTCTAAACTGCGCCAAAAATTTAATTAAAACCACAAACAGTACCCACGTAAAACTGTCAAATGAAGTTCATTGCGCCAGCTACCAAAGCTCTACGTCAACCACATACACACAAAACTGTCTGGATGAAAATCCGGTTGTCAGAATTACTAAAGGAACTGTGGGAACATACACAGAAAATTTCGGTGTGTGTGAATTCCTAAGGGAGTAAGCTGCCGAGATCACAGTGTCCTAGACTTCCACATCACTTAATCTAACCTATGCAAAGAACAACACACTCACCCATTCCCGAGGGACGACTAGAACCTCCGGCGGGAGGGGCCGCGCAATCCGTGACATAACTGAATTTCAGGCCGTTAAAGTTGGTATTAGTCTGTATATTATCTCTAAATTTAAATCAGAGTAATAATAAATTATCAGTCGATTAGTCGAGTCCTAAGTGCTTGGGCAAACCTATTGAGTTGTTTTTTGTCCCTCTTGGACTGTCAAATTTTGATATAATTTTACTGAACTTGTGACATTTTCTCTGTAGTGGTATGCAGGGCTGTCTGATGACTTGCCTCTTGATTAAAAGTTCATTCGATGACTGAGAGCTTACAGTGTTTCATCAAATGTCGTAAGCCTATACCATCAAAATAAAAAAAAAATTACGACGTGCAATTTTATAGAAGATACGTAGCGTTCCTCCCATGAAACAAACTTTGTATCGAAGTTGTGGCTCTCACTCATAAACAAAAACAAAAGATTGGTGGCTTTGGGGTTTTTACTTATTGCTCTTGAATTTGTCGATGTAAGTGTGTTTGAAAATCAAAATCTTGGAGAATCTTCGCTGTGTTTGCAAGTACAACCCATATTCTTATAAGGAGACGTCCCCAGGGATGGATTGATTTTTTTTTTTTTTTTTTTGGGGGGGGGGGGGGGGACCATCTATACGGTGATGTAGGTTAGGGTCCCAGGTATGACAGTCGCTCTAAGGGGCTTTAATTGTGTGTGATTGATAAAAAAATCATAATTTCGCTTTAAAAATAGTTTTATTATTCACGCTACTGGCTTACTGTAATGATAAAGGTGCATTCCATACATTCAAAAGGTTGTGGGTTTAAAACTCCTCAGGTGCTTTGAAATTTTTTGTCTTTTAATCTTTACCAAAATGATTTTGACCATTATTTTTATTCATGTAATTGGCTTAAATGTATTTGTTAATGTGTAATCTTTGTCAAGCCATTGTAATCGATTTGCTTTCATTTTATCCTCCTTCCATACTTTTCCCATTTGGAACCTATGTGCACGTGAATTTAATTCTTTTCATTTATCCTAACAGCATTTAAATATTTCAAAATGGCGATTTATCACGTAAAAACAAAAGATAAAACAATCTATGTGTATTTACTGTGTAATGGTGTCAGAAACGTTTTTTTAGAAACAAGATCAACACTTTTGAGGTTGGTGATTTGTCATACAAACATTCCACACATACAGAATGTTGTGGATTCGAAAATTAAAAATGTAAAACGATGATTATCATGACGGGGCAAAGGATTAGAAATAAAAAATACATTTGAACCAAATAGCCGAATAAAAAGAATTATCAAAATGATTTCGATAAAGACTGAAAAATAAGCGCCTGAGGAGACTCGAACACACAACCTTCTGCATGTGGGGAATGCACGTTGATTATTGCCCTACACGATTAATCTGCATAATGCTATTATTCTTAAAGCTCTAGATTATAACACGAAATTGTGAATTCTTTTTTTCTCCATTACTCAGTATCGAGGGTTCACCAGAGTGAATGGCTGCAGTGTGTTACACCTGGGACCCTAACCTGCGCAACGGTATATAAGGTTTCAAATGGTTCAAATAGCTCTGAGCACTATGGGACTTAACATCGGAGGTCATCAGTCCCCTAGAAATTAGAACTACTTAAACCTAACTAACTTAAGGACATCACACACATCCATGCCCGAGGCAGGATTCGAACATGCGACCGTAACGTAAGGTTTCAAAAAGTTAGTCCTACCCCTAGGGACGTCTCCTTGTTACTCCCTGGAGTTGTACGATTTTCTCCACAAAGGTCTTAATTATAGAACAACAGGCTCCTTCGTGTCTAATATCAGTGAGATGTCTATCTTCCAGATGCGTAAAGATGCTGAATATTGTGAAGTAATAACTGCATTTCCATAATTAAGTACTTCAGTGAGTTGAGTTGATTCTTCTTCCTTTAAATTAAGGTTAGCGTCCCAGGTGTAACACACTGCAGCCATTCACCCTGGTAGGCCTTCGTTTGCGAGTATTTGAGAAAAAAATTTCACAGTTTCGTGTGATAATCTAGAGCTTTAAAAATAATGTTCAGGCTGTAAACCAATATGTATAAAAACAGTACATTTCGGCCAGTGCTTTTATCTGAGATTGAAACGTCTTGTGTTGCATTTCTTCTTAATTTGTGAAGCAAGAAGTAAGTCACTAGGCTGTACTACTTCATGGCAACCTCTTCGTGGTAAATGCACCTGATGTCTTCACCGTAACTCCTGTCAGATGACAGAGACGCTGTTTTATGATAAACTTACTTTCTGACGATCTGTCCCTTATGAACATAATCTGTTAGCACCACACCATGGTAGTTCACAGAAACACTCAGCATCTCCTTGCTCTTTGTCCAGTGATGACTGGATCTCCGTAATTTTCGGCGTTGGAGGAATGACGTTTCCACTACTTGTTTTACTCCTTTGTGTCGCATTCGGGAGGACGACGGTTGAAACCAGTGTCCAGCCATCCTCATTTAGGTTTTCCGTGTTTTACGTAAATCGTTTCGGGCAATTATCGGGATGGTTCCTTTCAAAGGGTACGGGCGACTTCGTTCCCTCCGAAAGAACCGATAACCTAGCTGTGTGGTCCTCTCCCACAAGTCAACCAACGAACCAAACAACCTACCTTTGTGTCGGGGTCACACAGCGCTCGGCCGCTGTGATGAGCCGTCAAAAAAAAGCCATCAGGATTGTCCTGACACAGCTGCAACATTTCCGGTGCTGTTTCGGTTAGGTGGATTTTTCTGAATGGGTGTGAAACAACGAAAAACGCAGCGGGTGGCCATCTTTCCCATGTGCAAAATGTCGTACAAGATGTAAACTTGTCCAGGACTAATTTTCACTATTTCCACCATCACCTCTATTGCGATACTCTGGTTTTAGAGCAACAGAGCCTCCAGCTCTTTCGCGAGCCCCCGTTCTTCACAGAGTGGTGGTCTACCACTTCGTTCTCCGTCGTTCCGTATTGTTTGACAACATTGGAAGCGTCTTCGCCACCCATCCATTGTGTAATATGATGGCTGTTAGCGTACAGTTCCACCTACTCGGTACGCACTATTGAAGCGCGGTTCTGTGTTAAATGCAGAGAACGAGTTACCGCACGGTATTACTGTATAATTAATCTCGACGTTAAAGCTCACTCTTATATCCGTGTTTACATACAAATAAATTTGTTTTTGGATAGGTTCATCCTTGAGACGGCACTTTTTTCCTTGTTTTACCCTGACATGTTATCATCAGTGATTTTTTAATTTTATTTCTTTTACATAACAGGAAGAGAGCTCTTTACTTTTTTTTGAGCTATCAGTTTTTTGACTGGTTTGATGCGGCATGCCACGAATACTGTCCTTGCCAACCTTTTCATCTCAGAGTAACAATTGCACCCTGCGTCATCAATTATTTGCTACGTGTTTTCCAATACTGTCACGGTCACCTTCCCCGTGGCAGTCCCCTCCCGGAGCTCCGAATGGGGGACAAGTCTGGAATCTTTTGCCCGTGGAGAGATCGTAATGACACTGTTTTCAATTACAGGCCACATTTCCTGTGTCTTTAATGTAGTGGTTGCCATTGCCTTCTGTATCGCACGCCGTTCATCATTGCTGATTCGTCCACCTTTTAGGGGCAGTTTCCCACCCCAATATCAAGATATTGCCCTGAACTTCTGTCCTCTTCTCCGCCCTGTTTGACGATGCCGTTGGCAGAACAAGGATGAGTTATGATGCAGAAAGTCTTGCTGGTCATTTTTATTAGAACGTTACCCTTTCTTTACCATCTGTACTTACAGAATTTAAGTTTTTAAGAAAAGTGTTCACAGATTAGAAAACAAACAAAATATCTTCTTATATGAACCTTGTTAACACTTCTTGTGGTTCTTGTGACTTTCTGTATTTTGCGTTACAGCTTTTTTCTTTAAGTTTGTCATCTGCATCCATGGAGAACTTATAAAAATTATATTAAAAAAAAGTGTTCAAATGGTTCTGAGCACTATGGGACTTAACATCTGTGGTCATCAGTTCCCTAGAACTTAGAACTACTTAAACCTAACTAACCTTAGGACATCACACACATCCATGCCCGAGGCAGGATTCGAACCTGCGACCGTAGCAGTCGCGCGGTTCCGGACTGAGCGCCTAGAACCGCTAGACCACCGCGGCCGGAAAAAAAAGTGTGTGAAGTCTTATGGGACTGAACTGCTAAGGTCATCAGTCCATAAGTTTACACACTACTTAACCTAAATTATCCTAAGGACACACACACACACATCCATGCCCGAGGGAGGACTCGAACCTCCGCCGGGTATAAAAATTATATCAATTGAAAATTTACGATTAGAGATGTTTGATTTTTGTCATTAACATTATTTTATTGTATAGGAAGGATTCTCTCTCACAAAAGATTGTGAACAGTTAAATGTATTCTGGGTGGGGGTTTCATCAATGGGCTGCGTCAATTTATCTTGGCTCTCTAGCAGCGTGCTGCGGTACGGTGGCTTGGGGATTTAGATGTCTGTGTGCACTGCGGGCATCTATCCGCAAACAACCAAGGAGTGAATTACTTCATCTTTTCGAGGTGATGGTAACTCTTGACTACTAGGCGTATAAAGAGTACATACTAATGGTAATAAATTATTCACTCCTTGCGGTGTAGGGCAATGACGTGAGTTGGTTTACGAGGGGCCGCTCAGTAAGTAAAGTAATACATTTTTTCTTAAAGCAGGTTGGTTTTATTCAGAAATCCAATAAACCATATTATTCCCCACCCTTAACTACAAAACTCTATTTTTTAACATACTCTGTTGACTTACGACGATTTTACGTGACCATACTGGAAGGGTCTGTATGCCAGCATGGTAGCCCTTCTACTGGTCGACGGCGGAGCGAACGTACTGTTGCATCAACAATTGTCACGATCAGCGTCGTAATGCGCTAGCAGTTGTGCACAGACGGCTACTCTGTATGATCTTCGGTTAAGCATTGAGGAACCCAGAGGCCACACGCCCTTGAGTACCCCAACTGGTCAACGAGTGTGTTAGCACTATCAACAGACACGTCCAGTTGTGCAACGATTGTGATCCGTCGAGCCCCTCGAATGAATGTGTCCGCACATTCCAACATTGCAGGCGTCACAGCTGCGTGCTGCCGGCCGGCACGCGGGAGATAAAACACTTTTGCGCTGATTGCGATGATGACAGACGCCTCGCCCAAAGACTCACCGTGCTTTTGTTCGTTGCCAGATCTCCACAGACGTTCTACAAGCGCTAATGAATATCTGCGATGCTCGGTTTTCCGCCAAAAGGAACCCGATGACAGCTCGCTGCCTGTAAAGAGCAATAAATTCCGCATTTTTTTCAACCGAAATTGTCCAAGAAGAAAACTGCTGCATTACTTATTGAACGCCCTCGTAGTTACACTGATGAGCCAAAACATTATGATTAATACCCATAGTGTGACGTTGGATGCCGGCTGGTGCTTTTAGGGGTGACACGGTAACGGATGTATGTAAGCAGAGCGGACACGGACGGGGATATGTCTACCGAAAGAGTGCAAGACTGGTGCACGCACAAGTCTTTCAAAGCACACTGTTAATCTTACATTGTTGAACATGGAGCTCCGCAACAACCATGATTTACGTGTTCACATGCTGACCCAACGACATTGTCAGTTAAGATTTCAGTGGGGATTCGACAGTCGATCAATGGAAACTGGTCGGCTCTTCGGTTGTATCACATTTTTGCTACACTAGGTCGATGGTCGTCTCCACAAATGCCGTCACCTAGGTGAACGGCGGCTCGGAATGTGTAGCGTGAGAGGGACGCAGGCTGGTGGAACCAGTACCAGTATTATGCTATGGGAGACATTCTGCTGCGCTTGCATGGGACCTGTGCTAGTAATGACAACTGTGAACCACCTGCATCCCTTCATGCTTTATGCCTTCCCCGATGGCGATGTCATCTTTCAGCAGCACAATTGTCCGTGTCTTTGAGCCAAAACCGTGTTACAGTGGTTTGAGGAACATTATAGCGAGCTCACGTTGATGTCTAAGCGACCAAATTCACCTGATGTAAATCCTATGAAACTCATTTGGGTCCCTACCGCAAATCAGCGGCCCATCATTTACGCGAATGTCTGTAGACATCTGATGCCCCATACATCCACAAACCTACCAGAAAACTGTCGGATACGCAAAATCAGTGATGTCTTTCGTTCCAAAGACGGATGGATAAGCTATTAAGCAGATGGTCATAATGTTTTGCCTCATCAGTGCATATTTGATTCATGGAAATAGTGGCTTTCCGCAGCGACTGCCAGAATGCTCCATAATGACGAAAAAAGGAAGAAATGCAGATGGACAAATATATTACACTAGAACTGACATGTGATTAAATTTTCACGCAATTTGGGTGCATAGATCATGAGAAATCCGTAACCAGAACAACCACTTCTGGCCGTAATAACGGTCTTGATACGCCTGGGCATTGAGTCGGACAGAACTTGGATGGCGTGTACAGGTACAGCTGCCGGTGCAGCTTCAACACGATACCACAGTCATTGGATCTCGACCAACGCGAGCAGCAATGTCGCGATACGATAAACCGCGATCGTGATAGGCTACAATCCGACTGGCGTATTGTGACGAGCCAGTTGCTCGTCCACCATTGACCAGACGTTTTCAATTGGTGAGAGATCTGGAGAATATGCTGGCCCAGGGCAGCAGTCGAACATTTTCTCTATCCAGAAAGGCCCGTACAGGACCTGCAACATGCGGTCTTGCATTGTCCTGATGAAATGTAGGGTTTCGCAGAGATCGAATTAAGGATGCGACCATCATTATGCTCTAAACAGAACCTGGATTCATCCGAAAAAATGACGTTTTGCCGTTCGTGCACCCAGGTTCGTCGTTGAGTACACCATCGCAGGCGCTCCTGTCTGTGATCCAGCGTCAAGGGTAACCGCATGCACGGTCTCCGAGCTGATAGTCCATGCTGCTGCAAACGTCCCCATCTGTTGACTCAGGGATCGAGACGTGGCTGCCGATCCGTTACAGCCATGCGGATAAGATGCCTGCATCTCGACTGCTAGTGATACGAGGCCGTTGGGATCCAGCACGGCGTTCCGTATTACCCTCCTGAACTCACCGATTCCATATTCTGCTATCAGTCATTGGATCTCGACCAACGCGAGCAGCAATGTCGCGATACGATAAACCGCAATCGCGATAGGCTACAATCCGACCTTTATCAAAGTCGGAAACGTGATGGTACGCATTTCTCTTCCTTACACGAGGCATCACAACAACGTTTCACCAGGAAGCGCCGGTCAACTACTGTTTGTGTATGAGAAATCGGTTGGAAACATTCCTCGTGTCAGCACGTTGTAGGTGTCGCCACCGGTCCCAAACTTGTGTGAATGCTCTGAAAAGCTAATAATTTGCATATCACAGCATCTTCTTCCTGTCGGTTAAATTTCGCGTCTGTAGCACGTCATCTTCGTGGTGTAGCAATTTTAATGGCCAGTAGTGTACAAATTGCATTCGCACATCATGAGAGGACTGATTAAGAAACGATTTCTAACGGAAAAATGTAGAAAGGAGGAAGATCGTTAGTTATTGTGTGCGAGGAGAAGGGCTGGTGGTGTGTTTCCAGTACGTACTGGACTGGTGTGCCGGGCGCCGTCCGCGTCGCAGTTGCGCGGCCGCCGGCTGGTGGAGTTGTGCTGCCACGAGCAGCAGCTGCCGTCGCGGTCGCGGCTGCCCGTCGCGGCCACCGCTAGCGCTGCCGTCGGCCGCTGCACCAGGCGCATGCTGCGCCAGCTCTCCTGCCACGCCGGACTCGCTGTCACCAGTGAACAACTGGCCAGTAAGCAACTCTCGCGACAGCCCAGCCCGGGGTCCCACGTACAGCAAGGCTATCTGCGCTGCAGCCACAAAAAAATCTCTGTTTTAATGTTGTGTTGCGGAGCCTCTCATAATCGCAAGAGACAAACGTGGTGGCCTACTCCTCTCACGAGGGGAGGCCACGACGTTTGGAACGCGGATTTACTGCAAACTTCGTACACACATAGTACTCCATGAGGACAACTAAATGTGAAAGCAGTAGCGCGCACTTCTCAAGAGTTATTGAGAAAATCACAAGATAATATCGGTCGTCGAATATATATGTGTCGCTAGCTACCCTTTATAATAAGGAAACTGAGCGAACGGATGAACGAACAAACTGAACGGGTGTCATCGGACGCCCACACTGAACAACAAAATGGTTCAAATGGCTCTGAGCACTATGGGACTTAATACCTGAGGTCATCAGTACCCTAGAACTTAGAACTACTTAAACGTAACTAACCTACGGGCATCACAAACATCCATGCCCGAGGCAGGATTCGAACCTGCGATCGTAGCAGTCGCGCGGTTCCGGACTGAAGCGCCTAGAACCGCTCGTCCACCGCGGCCGGTCCGCCCTGAACAAATTCCACGAACAATATAGAACAAAATGATTTATTTTTTTTTTTTGGAAAAAAGAAGTGTTTGGCGTTCAAGCCGCTGAATCGCTGGATAGAGTTCCCTTCGTCAGTTTTTTTTTATTTTCAACACAGTCATTTTCTTTATTATTTATATTAAAATTGATATAATGGGGAAAATACGTGTAATCGGATGAACTTTTATTAATTTTACAATGTTATTTGGCAGTCTACTAATTTTTATTATCACAAATAATGTAATATTCATAACTATCGTCTAGTAAAAGGGCCAATCGCATAAAGTGATACTGAAAATGTATGCTTGTTCCTGATTTGAGAAATCCCTTATACCTGGAAGGAGCCCGAAACGACTTGTTACCTCCTAGTTTTGACCGGCACAGACGGCTTTCGAAAGATGTACAATTAATCGTCGCTTTCGACATTACGAGTACAAGTTGCAGGGTGGTATTTTTCGTAAAAACATGGAAAACATAAAGTTAAACGGCACCAGCTGCATTGAATAAATGCTATGTTTCCGCATACGCAAGGTCTTTTGACGTTTTCCGTGGAAAAACAAACCTCGTTAACATTTTCCAAAACTTCTCTTTCAGACGATAGTTTGGAAGCAAACCATGCATAGCGCAGTATTTCCTTAAAAGTCAGCGCTGATAATTGGTTATGCAGTACCGAGTGTATTTTAATAGCGTCTTCCGAGAAGCAATTGTTCTCTTTCGATTAAATACGCGCAGTTTTGAAAACACGGACAAGCACACGTCTTCAGTATCACTTTATGCGTTTGGTCTTATACTAGTCGATAGTTATGAATATTATGTTATTTGTGATAATAAAAACTAGGAGACTGCCAAATAACATTGTAAAGTTAATAGAAGTTCATCCGATTACACGTATTTTCCCCATTATATCAATTGTAATATAAATAATAAAGAAAATGTCTGTGTTGAAAATAAAATTTGTTCAGGGTGGACGTCCGATCACACCCGTTCTGTTTGTTCGTTCATCCATTCGCACAGTTTTTTTTATTAGAAATTGTAGTTAACGCTCTGACGGAGCAGGCTTTTTTTTTTAAGTTGATCTCATTTTGTTCCAAATTGTTCGCTGAATTTGCTCGAGGCGGATGTCCGATGACACCCGTTCGGATTCCTTGTTATCCGTTCACTCAGTTTTTTTATTACAGAGGGTAGCTAACCCTCTGACCGAATACGCTGAGCTACCGTGCCGGCACCATTCCGCTGCCGCCGCTCATGGTTAAAATGGCCACTCACATATATATATCGGATTTCTGACAGTTTGAAGTGTGTTCGATATCCCATAATCCGTACCCCATTCCATCCAAACTAGGAACCATAAAATTCTTTACTTACTGCCGCCAGACGCGGATACTTGTCTCCTTGAAGCCAGTGACAACAGTTTTCAAAATCGGTACTAATTAACGAGTTACTGCGCGGCATGCACAAGGTACCATAAAATACAAGTCATCTAACAGTTTAGTGACTCAAGTCGTCGTAGTTGAAATTCAAAATTAAAAAAAAAGTTTCTTAAAAGAAATGTTTATCAAAAGAATTGTACCACTAAAAATTGGTAACTACTCCAAAAATTTGTCAGCATCGCCTGTTGCAGCATTGTGACGGCTGTATTCGTCACGATAGCGCCTTACACAGAACTTCTGTGGCGGCTTTACCTACTATTGTAGGAGAATAATAAAAAAAGAGCACAGCAAAGTGAACCAATCATTATAATAAAACTTTTTTTAATATACTTCCGTGTAATGTATTTCTATGGGCCACCTTAAAGTAAACCACTACTGTCTGGGGCGCCTCTAGACACCTCTTCGCTCTTCATCGGGGCCCGATTCAAAGCGGACCCTTACAGCACAGCCGTATGTAGATGATATCCTACGCCCCACGGGGATAACTCTATAGACGGCTATTGTTTTCACCCACAGCTGTTTGCGCTTCGTCATCCTAGGCTTACATTTCGGCAAGATAATGCCCGCCCGCACATAGTGGGAGTTTCTACTACTTGTATTCGTGCTTACTAAACTTTACCAACAAGGTCGCCGGATCTTTGCCCAGTTGAAAACGTTTGGACCATTAAGGGCAGGGCCCTCCAAACATCTCACGATCTAACGGGCCAGTTGGACAGAATTTGGCACAGGAGAATATTCCGCAACTCAGTGCCAAGCCGAATAAATGGTTGCATAAGGGCCAGAGCTTTACCAACGCGTTGTTGATTTGCTCAATTTGTAAAGCTCTCTTTTTTTTTTTTTTAATAAGCCATCCAGTTTTTTTCTGAAATTATTAACATTTGTTTGTCTGTAGATGTGCATCACATCCACCGACTTCCGTCCTATTCGGGTAATTCCTTCGTTGTTTTTTTTCCGTAGAGTCAATGTATCTGCTGCACGACAGGTAGTTTACCGAGCGAGGTGGCGCAGTGGTTAGCACACTGGTCTTGCATTGGGGAGGGTGACTGTTCAAACCCGCGTCTGGACATTCTGATTTACGATTTCCCTCAGTCGCTCTAGGCAAATGTCGGGATGGTTCCTATGAAAGGGCACAGACGACTTCTTTCTCCATCCTTCCCTAATCCGATGGGACCGATGACCTCGCTGTTTGGTCCCCTCACCCAAATAAACCAACCAAAGACACGTAATTCAAGAGATATGGCGTCATAAACACTGAGATGCGTGAAAAATGGCGCATCATATATGAAGCTTTAACACATTTATTCTTCACTACGAAGACTCTCATACAGTCGAATCAACTTGAGGAAATTTGTGACGCATGGCAGCGCTTTTGACAGCTTTCAACTGCGAAGTGCAAACAGTTGTAGGCGAAAACAGTACTGTCTATATAGCTATGAAGAGGCGTTGTCATAGAGATATTTTCAAAAATGCGAAGCAGTTACGCCCAGAGTACAGAAACTGTCCGGAATCATCTCACACTGAGTCTACTGTAGGATCACATACAAGGTTTCGATTCTAGTAGAAAATTGGCAAAATGAATACCCGGGCAATTCTGAGCTAGTTTTTACAATAAATCGCATCATGATGCACAGCTCTTTTGTAGCGTCTGCCGCTGGAATAGGTTGAGCATATCCATGACGTTTTCGTGGTTTCTAAATGACACTGTAACGAAACGTGCTGCTCTACTTTGAATCGTGTATATTTCCTCTATCAGTCATATCTGGCACTGATCCCGTACTACCGAGCAGTATTAATGTATTGGTCGAACTATTGTTTTGTAAGCTATGTCCTTTGTTGATGCACAGCACCTCCTGGCGATTCTGCCAATGTGTATGTCTGTCATCTGCCTTACTCGCGATTAATTTTAAGTGCTCGTTCCACTTGAAATCGCTCCGTAAGCATGCTCCAATGTATTTTATGGAAGGAAATTCATCCAGTGATTGTTCTGCGATTTTGTAATCCTACAGTAAAAAAGTGTGTTTCTGATCTTGTATTCAGAATACATTTATTTATAATGATGATCTATTGCCACTCCATACCAAGCGTAGATTCTCTGCAGGTATTTCTGCGTTTCGCAACAATTTTCTAGCGGCGCGACTTCTCTGTAAACACCATCATCATCCGTGAAAAGCCTCATGGTATGTTCGACGTTATCTACTCTGTCATCTGTATGTAATATGAGAAGTAATTGTTCTTTAACCCTTTTGTGGGCAAAATTATTGAGCAGTTTTTTTTTAATAAATGGAGAGCAGACATTAACAGATAGGTATATTCATCATACAGAATATCAACTCTGAAAGTGAGGCCACACAACAAGTTGGGAAGTATTCTTCCCACTGCCCTTCCTTGGAGTTAAATGACAAAAAGTTTTTCAATATATGTCATTTATTTGATAAATTTACTTCTCTCATTACAATGATTGTTCACAATTACTTGCCATGAAAATTTCTGAAACATGGGTCTATGCAAAGTGGTATTTGACAATATGTACAAACACAGCGAGTGCTCTTTTCCGCAGCTTTGGTACTACAATGACGGCACGTCCAGTAGGTTTCTCCTAAAATGGGTTGATGCTCCCCTACAGCCACATGACAAAAATCTTCAAGTACTTTACCCCTTTTTGCCAGAAAGACAGGTTTTTGTCCACGCCTTTTTTGGGATGAGAAGCCAGCGATCAATTGTCTGGCTAGATGGATCCTGTACGTGAGCTGATCACGCTGCCCAATTTTTTCACTGCAGCAACGTCCACCAGGAAATAAAATATTCTGTGCCACCATTTTACACAACGTCTGCCAATAGCATACCTTTCTCGTAATTGATCCAACTTATCGACACCACCCATTATTTTGTTGTATTCTGCCACAACTTAAGGACAAGAAATCTGTGTACTACTTCCATCGTTGTTTTTCATTTTCACTGTGGCTGTTTCTCATGGGTCATGAATTGATGACAGGGAAGAGACTGGACGGTTATCCATCCATTTTACTGTAGAAATGACTCCTTTTGTTTCAAACTGGAATTCTCCTCGTTCCAATGTTACGTTTTCCTTCATAAATTTGGGTAAATCAAAAGTATTTACCTTACTCTATAGCTTTGAGGAAAAAATCACAAAATGTCTCGCAAACAGCAGTGTTTTTTAATAAAAATAAAGAGCAACACTCAGCTATACAATGCCTCTGCGCGAAGGTACAGCAAAAACGGCGGGAACTTCCGATTGGAAGTAGTACCCTATACTGTTCACTAGGTAGTCGACGCCCACCGTACAGAGGTGGGAAGTGTGAATCCCACGGGACTAGGAGCGAGTATATTGTAGTGGGAAGCATGTTTCCCACGGCTCACGAAAGGGTTAACACTCCCCTGGGGCAGGTCCGAAGTTACCTTTACGTTTGAACACTTCTCTCCGTTTAGAACGACTATCTGTGTTCAGTTTGGTAGAAACTCCAATCACACAGTTGGTCGGACATTCCATACGCTCCTGTTTTGTTTAAGCGGAAGTCTATCGAATGCCTTCCGGAAGTAAAAGAACACTGCATCTACGAGGGTTGAATGAAAAGTAATGTCTCCACCTTTGTTAATTGGGTTTGGATGGGAATTTAATAACTCAAACTCAGCAATAATTCTTAGAATGTGACCTTTAATTACCAATATTCACTTTTCCACATATCACAGCTAATTGGATACATTTCTGCCAGCGATGAACAAGTTTTTTGAAGCCGTCACGGAAGAAGTCGACGCTCTCTGTTTCCGCAACTACAGTCTCACAGTTCTCTCAACGTCTTCATGTCCCCGCAGCTCGTCTTCCATTATAGGGAACAGATGGAAGTCAGACGGTGCCAAACCTGGAATGTATGGAGGGTGCCGTACGGTGGTGCCACGTGAAGTGTGTGGTTTAGCATTGTCATGCTGCAGGAAAACATTTCCCTTTTTCTCTCGGACCCTTGTTAGTCGTCGTTTCGGAGTTCGCAGCGTTGTCGTGTAACGCTCTGAACTTGTTGTTGTTCCACGATCAAGGAAATCAACATGGATAACACCATCTGCGTCCCAGAACACTGTGGCCATGATTTTTCCAGCTGAGGGCTGCGTCTTGATTTTCTTTTTCTGGGACGAGTCTTTGTGTCGTATTCCATAGACTGACGTTTCGTCTCGTGTCACAATTGAATGGTGAAAGGCGTCATCTTCATTCTCGTAACGCGAGAAGAGTCCCTGTCAAATTTAAAGTCTGTGCGCTTTCATTTCAGGAGTCAGAATCAGGGGTACAGATCTTCCGAAAGCTAAGGAAAGCAATAATGTGACCCACACGCGTGAAATGCCGATTGTGCTTGCAATTTCTCTCTGGGTGATACGACGCTAGTCCTGAATCAGTCTGTCAACATTTTGCTTGTGAAACTAGGTGGGTGCTGTCACAGGACGTCCAACTCTTGTTTGTCACGCAGGTCAGATGTTCCCGCCTCAATATCTTTAAACATACTCGCCCAACGATGCATAGAACTCACAGCAACACAATTGCCATAAACTACTTTCATTCTCTGATGAATCCCCTTTGAGGTGACACCTTCTGCTGTCAAGAATTCAATGACTGCATGTTGCTTAAATCGTATCTACCGATCGTCTGCGCAGGGTTCTATAATTTTACACTGTGACAACACAACCGTTCAGTGCTAAAGCTCCCCTCCAACTGGAGCTGTAGAGAAGAGGCTACAGAACAAGCCAGTACCTGCCGCATACCAATGCTGCCAACTGTTGAAGAGTTACGAAGGTGGAGGCATTACTTTTCAGTCAACCCTCGTACCTTGGCGTTTGTATGTACTGCCTTCCGGGTCTCGTGTTCGAAGAGTGCGAGCAGGATTTCATAAGATCGTTGTTTTCGGAACACATGTTAGTTCCTTCTGTCTCCAGAAATGTCCTAATACTCCATCATAAAAAATATTCCAAAATTCAACAAACTGTCAGATGTAGAAAGTTTTATACGTCTGTTCGACAGACCTTCGTGAAAATGGGAATGACCTGCACTTCCTTGCCAATTGTTAGGAAGGCTTCGCTCCTCTAGAGACCTACGGTACGCTGCTGCTAGAAGAGGGCCAAGTTTATTGCGGATGCTCTATGTAGAATCGAATTGGTATCCCATCAAGTCCAGTTGCCATCCTCTGTTGAGCTATTTAAGTTGCTTTTCCATCAAATGGTTCAAAGGGCTCTGAGCACTATGGGACTTAACTTCTGAGGTCATCAGTCCCCTAGAACTTAGAACTACTTAAACCTAACTAACCTAAGGACATCACACACATCCATGCCCGAGGCAGGATTCGAACCTGCGACCGTAGCGGCCGCGCGGTTCCAGACTGTAGCGCCTTTAACCGCTTGGCCACCACGGCCGGCTGCTTTTCCATCCTTGGCCACTTATTTCGATACGTGATTTTGTCATTCAGCAACGATTTAAAGAAGGAACTACAGTGCGTTTTTCCTTTGTGAAACAGTTTTGGGGAAAGACGTTTAGCATTTCGGTCTTTTCTGTTTCGCCCTCAGTTTCAGTGCCAGTATGAACACAAGATTGTATGGACAGATTGCATCGATCTGTTTAGTGATTTAACGTAAGGCCAAAGTTTCTTAGGATTAGATCACTGGGTACGGAGGGAGTGTGGACA
Organism: Schistocerca cancellata; assembly: GCF_023864275.1. Classification (NCBI taxonomy): domain Eukaryota; kingdom Metazoa; phylum Arthropoda; class Insecta; order Orthoptera; family Acrididae; genus Schistocerca; species Schistocerca cancellata. The sequence continues at coordinate 220,093,896 of NC_064633.1, read as the reverse complement.
GAAAAAATAAATACTGTTTGTTACAGAAACTGAAGACTTTTGTAAAAATGGTTCAAATGGCTCTGAGCACTATGGGACTTAACTTCTGAGGTCATCAGTCCCCTAGAACTTAGAACTACTTAAACCTAACTAACGTAAGGACATCACACACATTCATTCCCGAGGCAGGATTCGAACGTGCGACCGTAGCGGTCGTGCGGTTCCAGACTGTAGCGCCTAGAACCGCTCGGCCACTCCGGCCGGCTGCTTTTGTAAGTTTACATAATTGGCTGACTAGAACGAGTGTCAGATTTGCTCGTCAGCGGTAGTGTTTTGAGGGTTAATTTATCTGTGGATACGCTGGTGGCATTTTCTAATGAAACGCACGATGATAATGAAGAAACCTGATGCAACACCGTCTGATTGCGCGAATGAACACTTGTTTGCGAAAATATGCAGAGGTATTGAAATGTAAAATTATAACGTATTGGTAGGGGAGAACATTGAACGGTGTGTTAATGTAGCAGTTCTGCATAATCAAACATTACGGCTTTGGAACATAGAATAAAATATGTTTTCGGAGATTGCATCAACACGTTCGTTCCACAATTTCATGACCCATTTTGCATCTCTGTCTTATTGAGCAGCGCTGTTTAGCGTTGTGTTACTTCATTTTCTTATAGACATATTTTTGCGCTTTTTTAAGAACAATGATGCAGGTTTGCGAGCAAGGAATGTACCAAACTTTTTGTCGCACATCGATTCCTTCCCTACAGTTTTTTTTTTCTTTCCGTTTTCCCCATCCCTAACATCGTTTCTCACTTTCGGTTGTGCACGAAAATCCGGCGGATGAGTTACCCCAACCACACAAATATTTCTTAATTAAGATTCGTATGAAGCATATAAGCGACATCCTACCAAAGCAGCTTCAGCTTTGTACTCCTTTTGCAAACGTCATTCATTTTTTATTCATGTTTTTGCAGGTAATGTATTGATAGTACTTCCTACTGTCCGATGCAAAAGGCACATCGCAGATGATGGTCTAAATGACATAGATACTGAATGAAATAATTTCGCCAAGGCTGCCAGAGAACGTGCCTCAGGCGGATCAACGCCCCTTGTTGCGCAAGAGTCACGTGGACCACAACGTGACATCTCGACCAGCGAAGCGGGAATACAGACGAGGAAAACAAGCCGCGCCGATAGCTGAAGCGTAACCGAAAATGTTTTGAAAACATTGCGGAGGGGTAAAATCAATTATTTGAACGTGAGATTAAGCCCAAAACATTCCGTGGTCGAAGGGATATTGTTCTGCTATCACTGTTTTATCCAGACAGTTTTCGGTGAAGAATGCAAGTTGCTATGGAATAGGTATGAAAATTTCAGTTTTCGATTATTGAAATAAAAACGTATTTTTCAGGCAAGATAACAAATTTTCACAAGATCATGACCATAATTTTTTCAGTTTGCACTATTTTGCACTTGGGACTGGCAGCAACTTTTAGGTGCTTTTGGTGTGACCATGAACTACCACGACTGTAATTTCGCTCAGTATTTCCGTCACATTCTATACAGGATTTCCATAATTGTTGTTAGTAATTTGAATAGATATCGGGTTTGCTCCTCAGGTGTTCAGTGTTGAGCACTGATGGAGACGTGACTTACTAGCGGGTAGGTAATTCCTAAACAATTGACGATATCCCAGTGGCCGAAAACGGTCCTGACTAAAAATATTTTAATGAGACTGGAGCTGTTATTTACTCAAATTACGAATGTGGTTTGATAAGTCTGGTAAGAAAGCAAAAAAAAAGTTTTGTTTCGTAAACAACTCGTCCTACCTCTCGACATTGTCTCTTTGAGGGATATAAACTTGGCCCAGCAATTATCCAGCTTCTTTCATCCCGTCGAAAATATGGGATCTGTCAAACTCTGCAAAATACTCGTTGACTGCAACTATCACGTCCTCATTTGATGAAAATTTCTTCTCTGCAACACAAAGTTTCAAGTTACGGGTTTCACTTGGGATTGAGTCTATTGCACAGGTTACCGTGGATGAGGAAGCATTCTAAAGCCCAGTTGACTCAGTTCGCCATTGTTATCGCTAATATATGTAACGTTATGCGTACGTATATGAGCTAATCCGCCGCCCAGAATTGCTATGAGGTACACCGTATTTGTTGTACGGCTGAACGCTAGCGGCTCTGCGGCTCAGGGCGGGCCAGATGCAAGGGGGTCAGCAGAGGACGGGATGTGGGGTAATCGCAGTATTGGGAATTTTGGCGACGGACGGTCACTTAGGAAGACAGACAATGTTGCAGGAAATAGCAGTGTGTTAGGCAGTCGCAAAGAAGGCTAAAGTACAGAGCTCTGTTAACTTCGACGACAGATCATAGTTGCATATTAAGGCAAATCTGAATACATCGGCGATCTCAGGTAAATGAGATACGTCCTGTGACACAACAATATTCCAATACATTTGGAACTACGGTAGTTAATATTTCACAGTGAATAAACATTTATACAATGAACATCTGAATTAACAACTTTTAATCGTGTCATGCGATTTCAGCAGAAGATTTCTCAGGCGATGGCTTTCACTATAGCCATCTTCTCCGAAAACCATGTATATGTATCTGTTTCATTTCTTGATTAATTACGTGTTTTATACCTTTTTATTAGGCAAATGTTTGTCAGAACATTGAATTCTCCACATTTACATAGCAAATATACTCGGCATCAATACCTCATATTGCCATAATTTTGTAGTTGTTTCATAAACAGTTTACTATTTTGCCAGTAACTTTATTTAAATGTTGATTGCTCAAGTGCTATTAAACAACTATACTAATTTAAAAATGGTCGTCACATGTGTTAGTATTGAAAAGAAAATCAAAAGACCCCTCTGTGTTGAAGGCATAAGTAATTGTTTAAATCCCCCCAGGGGGTCCACAACTCTTTTGTGGATACGTGCGTGGCGAGCACGGGGCCCCGAGCCATTGCAGCCTTCTTTCTCTCCCGGGCTGCATTTCCTTTTCCCCGTCCGCCGCTCGTGGTCTCGCGGTAGCGTTCTCGCTTCCCGAGCACGGGGTCCCGGGTTCGATTCCCGGCGGGGTCAGGGATTTTCACCTGCCTCGAGATGACTGGGTGTTTGTGTTGTCCTCATCATTTCATCATCATCCAGGAAAGTGGCGAAATTGGACTGAGCAAAGATTGGGTAATTGTACGGGCGCTGATAACCACGCAGTTGAGCGCCCCACAAACCAAACATCATCATCATCTTTCCTTTCCCTTCCCCTCCTTTCCCCTCCATACCCCTTTCCCCTCGCCCTCTCCTCTCCCTCTATTGGTGTCCTTGCTTATGTTGGCCCCCGCTATCCTCCTGGTTCTGTTGGTTTTACACTCCGGCTTTGTTGCGTAATCATCTCCTCCTTTTGGCATTCCTTGGTCCCCCTCTGGGGTTTGACCTCCATTCCAAAATTTCTTTTCCGTAGTGTGAGCCATTTGGGGAAGAGCACCTTACCTAGTGTCTCCGACGTGCGCCCTCCTAGTACATTCCACCTTTTCTTTTACGTCGTTGTCTGATGCTAGGGTGCATAGCCAGCACGGTAGCCAGCCCGTGTGGTGGGGTCGCTATGTACCCTTTTGGTTGAGCCCCCTGAACACACAGGGATCACACTTCTGATACCTGAGCTGTGACCTCCTCATGCATGCCTTGGAGTGGTTGCTCGTCATCCTGGAGCATCAGAACTCCCGGCAATGGCCGCCGTGCCAGACGGCCCTTGCTGTGGCTGGGTGGCGCCCGTGAGGAGAGCCCCTGATCGGAGTGGGTGGTATCAGGGCGGACGCTATGCAGATGAAACGCATACGGGTCCAAAACTCTGGCCGCTCTTCTGCGACCGTCTCTCTGCGTGGTACTGATTCCTCAAGTGCTGCTTCTCTTGCCCCTTCGGCCTTCCCTTCCGTGGCTACCCCCTGGGAGGAGGGTCAGGCCCGTCGTCTAGGGGCAAAACCTTTCCCCCGTTATCTAGTCTGCACCAGGACTGATGGAGATACTTTCACCAGTGTCAAACCTTTATTCTTTGTGGAACACATTGAAGACAAGTTCGGCGAAGCGGACTCCCTGAGCAAGATGCGGTCGGGTTCGTTGCTGATAAAAACTGCTTCGGCTGCCCAATCTGCGGCCCTTCGTGCCTGTACCCATCTTGGCAAAATTCCCGTGTCCATTACCCCTCACCAGTCTCTAAATATGGTACAAGGTGTGATTTTTCACAGAGACCTCATCCTTCAAACTGATGAGGAACTTCAGGACAATCTCGGACGGCGGGGTGTTCACTTTGTTCGGCGTGTTCAGAAGGGTCCTAAAGATAATCGTATTGATACTGGTGCCTTTATCCTGGCCTTTGAAGGGGATACCCTTCCTGAGAAAGTTAAGATTATGGTCTATCGTTGTGATGAGAAGCCGTACATCCCACCTCCTATGCGGTGTTTTAAGTGCTTGCGTTTTGGCCACATGTCTTCGCGCTGTTCCCAGGACCCTCTCTGTGGTGACTGTGGACGGCCACTCCATGAGGGGAGTCCCTGTGTTCCCCCTCCTGTATCTGTAAATTGTCATGGTAGTCATTCTCCACGTTCAGCAGATTGCCCAGTCTATAAGAAAGAAAAAAAGATACAGGAGTATAAGTCCCTTGATCGTTTAAGCTACACAGAGGCCCGTAAGAAATATGCACGATTGCACCCTGTGTCCATGACATCTAGTTACGCCTTGGTTACATCTTCATCCCTTCCTCCCCCTTCCTTACCCCCATCCCGGACCCCTCTCCTTCCCCCCTCCCCTGCGGCTCCCACACCTTCTCCTCTGGGCGCTGCTCCCCCTCCCCAGCCGGAGAAGTGTCCCACTCCTTCGGCGTCTGCCGGTCAATGGCGCCTCTCCCGGGATGCCCCTTCCCGGCACCTTCCAGGTCAAAGGTCTGCTGCAGCGCGGCGACCGCGAGAGCCGCGGTCTATCGGCCCCCAGGTCGCCCGGTCTCTTTCTGTTCCTGATCTTGCTGCAGCTGGCTCCATTATGCCACACAGCCCTCCTCGATCTCAGCCTGAAAAGAAGAAGAAACATAAGTCCCGGGACAAAGAGCCTCTGGTGTCACCGGAGGTCCCTTCCCCCCGACTTCACAACCGGATTCTGACCTGTCGTTTATGGATGTCGCCCCCTCCTTGTCGGGGACGGGTGAGGACCCGGCGGTATGACTGGATTTAGCGTGTTCAGCCCTCATTTAAACCATCGTTCTGTGGTTCTCCAATGGAATTGTAATGGCTATTATCGTCACCTTCCGGAATTGAAATCCCTTCTTTCGTCCTACTCAGCAGCTTGTGTGGTTCTCCAGGAATCTCATTTTACTGATGCTCACTCACCGACCCTCCGTGGGTTCCGTGTTTTCTGTCGAAATTGGGTCGGACCCTTGCAGGCTTCTGGTGGCGTTTGTACGTTGGTCCGTACAGACATTGCTAGCACGTGGATTCCTCTCCAAACTACATTGGAAGCGGTTGCTGTTAGGGTCCACTTAGACTCTGCAGTCACAGTATGCAATCTTTATCTCCCTCCTGACAGGACTCTTACACCTGCTGCCTTAACCACCCTTCTTCAGCAACTTCCTCCTCCCTTCCTCCTCCTTGGGGATTTTAATGCTCATCATCCTTTGTGGGGCAGTGCCTTTCCATCTAGACGAGGTCTTCTTATAGACCAATTTATTGCAGACCACGACCTGTGCCTTCTTAATGATGGCTCCCCTACTCATTTCAGTGCTGGTCATGGTACCTTTTCTGCCATTGATCTTTCTCTTTCTTCTCCCTCTCTCCTCCCTTCATTACACTGGTCGCCACACGACGACCTTTGTGATAGTGACCATTTCCCGTTGATTATCACGCTCCCTTCCCGCTCCCCGATGGACAGGTTACCTCGTTGGTCTTTTCACCGCGCCGATTGGCCTCTATACACTGCACAGGTCGAGTTTTCTCCCTCTTTGTCGGGTTGTATTGATGACGTCCTACGTGACGTGTCTGACGCGATTGTTCGCGCTGCTACCCTTGCTGTCCCGCGCTCATCTGGACAATTTCGTCGTCGGCAAGTCCCGTGGTGGAGTACGGCCATTGCCATTGCCATTGCCATCCGTGATCGCCGTCGAGCTTTGCAACACTTCAAGAGGCACCCATCTGTAGCCAGCCTTTCTACCTTTAAGCGCCTTCGCGCTAAAGCCCGTTATTTAATCAAACAGAGCAAGCGGATATGTTGGGACCGATTCGTTTCTTCCCTTGGTTCCACTGTCCCTCTGTCGCGGGTATGGGCTACACTTCGCTCTCTTCAAGGTTGCCATCGGCAGTCCACCCTCCCAGGCCTTCACCTCCCAGATGGCATTTGTACGGACCCATTAGTTCTCGCAGAACATCTTGCGACCCATTTTGCAGTGGCATCAGCGTCGGCCTCCTATCCAGCTGCTTTCCTTCATCAAAAACAGCAGGCTGAAGCTGTCACCTTATGTTTCACCACTTGTGAGTCAGAATCTTACAACGAACCTTTCACTGAATGGGAATTTCTTTCTGCTCTATCTTCTTCTCATGATACGGCCCCTGGCCCAGATTCCATTCATAACCAGCTGCTTCAACATCTCAGTGCTCCACAACGGCACCATCTTCTTCGGGTGTTCAACCGTATCTGGCTCCAGGGTGACTTCCCTTCTCAGTGGAGGGATAGCATTGTGGGTTCCTGTCTTTAAGCCTGGTCGGAACCCCCTATCTGTTGACAGTTATCGGCCAATTAGTTTGACCAATGTTGGTTGTAAGTTACTTGAACGGCTGGTAGCCCGTCGGCTCACTTGGGTCCTCGAATCTCGGGATCTATTGTCCCCTTACCAGTGTGGCTTTCGAGAGGGACGATCTCCAATCGATCACTTACTTCGCTTGGAATCCGCAGTTCGGCAGGCCTTTTCCCAGCGCCGCCATTTGGTTGCAGTGTTTTTTGACCTTCGCAAGGCCTATGACACGGCCTGGCGCCGTTACATCTTACTAACCCTTCATCAGTGGGGTCTTCGGGGCCCACTCCCGATTTTTATCCGCCAGTTCCTGATCCATCGGTCATTCAGAGTTAAAGTTGGTACTGCTTTTAGTTCTCCACGGACCCAGGAGACAGGCATTCCACAGGGTTCTGTCTTGAGTGTCCTTCTTTTCCTCATTGCTATCGATGGACTTGTGGCCTCTGTCGGTCCCTTGGTCGCCCCTGCCCTGTATGTGGATGATTTCTGCATTTGGGTTAGTTCCTCCTCGATGCCATCTGCAGAACGGCAGCTCCAGGTGGCTATACGGCGTGCCTCTGCATGGACCCTCTCACACGGGTTTCAATTCTCTCCTTTAAAATCGCGGGTGGTCCACTTCTGTCGCCGTACTACGGTCCACCCTGATCCAGAGCTCTATCTCGCTGCACAAAGATTGCCTGTGGTTCCACAGTTTCGTTTCCTAGGTCTTCTTTTCGACAACAAGCTCACTTGGCTGCCCCATATCAGACTCCTGAAGGTAGGATGTTTCCGTAAACTCAATGTCCTTCGCTTCCTTGCCCACTCCTCTTGGGGTGCGGACCGTTCCCTCCTCCTCCGTCTTTATCGTGCTCTAGTTCTGTCACGTTTGGACTATGGTTGTCAAGTTTATGGTTCAGCTGCTCCTTCCACGCTGCACGTGCTGGATCCGGTCCACCATCGTGGTATTCGTTTGGCCACCGGTGCCTTCCCTACTAGCCCTGTTGATAGTCTCCTGGTTGAAGCTGGGATCCCCCCCCCCCTTTCTGTTCGGCGGTCCCAGCTTCTGGTGTCTTATGCCCTTACTATCCGTTCTTCTCCCGCTCATCCTTCCTATTCTATCCTCTTTCCAGACCATGGACGTCGCCCGCCTGACTCCCGCCCTCGGGCGGGTTTACCGGTTGGGCTGCGCCTTGCGTCTCTTAACTGTGATTTTCGGCTTCCTTCTTTGTCCTGTTTTCCTCGCTCCCTCCCCTCCACCCCTCCTTGGTTAGTTCCTCGGCCTCGAATTCGGATGGATCTCCGCCGCGGTCCGAAAGATTCCATCCCCCCGGTGGTGTTCCGTTCCTTTTTCCGCCAAATTTTATGGGAGTTTCGGGATGCTGTTTTTTTTTACACTGATGGCTCTAAATCTGCTGATCATGTTGGGTATGCCTTCACGTCCCTTGTTGGAACGGAAAATCATCTGCTGCCACCCTCATGTGGGGTGTTTACTGCGGAATTGATGGCAATTTCCCGGGCCCTTACCTTTATTAAACAATCCCAACACAACCGCGTTTTGTTATGTACGGACTCGATGAGTGGCCTTCTTGCTATTGACTGGTGTTTTTCGCGCCATCCCTTGGTCTCTGCCATCCATGACCATCTCGCTGATCTTCACCGTGCTGCTTGTTCCATTGACTTCCTATGGGTCCCGGGCCATGTGGGTATCCCGGGTAATGAGCTCGCTGATCGTTTGGCTGGGGGAGCAGTTACTTACCCCCCGTTTTCTGTAACCCCTCCTGCAGCGGATTTACGGCTTCACATCAAATCCCACTTTGCACAGTCATGGGCCAGTTCTTGGGAGGCTACTCCACTGTCTAATAAACTTCGTGCCATTAAGGTGAATCCAGGCCCATGGCGTTCTTCCTTTCGCCTCTCCCGCAAGGACTCGACCACACTGTGTCGTCTCCGCATTGGCCATACCAGGCTGACCCATGGTTTCCTTTTGCGTGATGAGCCACCCCCGCTATGTGGTTGTGGAGCCTTCCAGTCAGTGGCCCACATTTTGGTTGAATGCCCCCTTCTTTTGGCTCTGCGTGCTAAGTACAGACTCCCCCACACTTTACCTTTGATGTTGACTGACGATTCCCGGATGGTATCTCTGGTTCTAGGTTTCCTCCGGGAGAGTGGTTTTTATTCTCAGTTTTAAAGTTTTTAATCTCCCTCTGGTGTTGGGGCAGGGCGGTGAGTGTTTGGGTGTCTCCCACTGTAGGCAGTGTTCAGAGATTCCCGATTCACCTCCCTGACTGGAATCCTCTTTTCTTTCCCTTTTACTCTGTTTTTACCCCTTCTTTTTAAGGCTTGGTTAGTTTTTCTATTCCCATACGTACTTTCTGCATTATAGCGGTTGTACCTTTTACGTCACAGGTGGTCTTGCCTATGCTGCTTCAGCATAGTGTTGGGTTCGTTCTCTTGCCAACTTCCCTCATTTGTTTTTACTAATGACAACGTGACTGCCCTTTTACGTTTCCCCTTTTTCCGTTTTATTGTTCTGCCTTTTCTGAGATGTCCCGTTAGCAGAATGGAGTCTATTTGAAACAAGGGACTGATGACCTTGCTGTTTGGTCCCTTTAACCTCAAACAACCAACCAACCAACCAATTGTTTAAATAATGTATAACGACAGTTCTGTTGCCATTTATCACAAGTGCACCTGCACAAAAGCACTGACTTATTTACGAGGGTTGTCCAGAAAGTAAGTTCCGATCGGTCGCGAAATGGACACCACAGTGAAAACCTGATGAAGCTTTGCACAGATTTGTTGGGTAGTGTGTCTAGTATGACTGTCGATCGCATCAAGACTCTCTTTTCAGTTGCGAGTGCACTGTGAGCGAGTAAAGGTGCCTAGAACAACAATGTCTCTCGCCAAGTAGCAGGGCCCACTGAGAGGCTTTGCCTTGATGAATGCAGCCCACCTAATACAACTGCCACGCACTTTCTTCTTCATGGCAATTCTCAGTCGCACTCTGCAGGGGCAGTGAAGATGCTTCCGCAGCCTTTTCGATGGGAAGTGTTCGATCACACAAGACGCAGCCCTAATTGGCCCGTCCTGAGTATCATCTCTGTTCACATGAAACGCTGGATACGAAGAGAACACTTGGGCGCAGACTACGCGCTATAGACCAGCGTAGAGAATTATTGGAAAGCACAGGCGGCTGCCTTCTATGACGATGGTGTTGGAAATTTGGTATAACACTCCGACAAATGTCTAAGTCGGAGCGGAGGCTAAGTAGAGAAGCATCTGGAAAGTGTAGCTAACTCTTGCAAATAAAATGTTTCTGATTTTCACTATGGTTTCCATTTAGCGACCGATCGGAACTTGCCTTCTGGACAACACTCGTATTTATGGACAAACCTTTGTTTGTAATTGTTGTAAATCATCTGTGACAGAATGTTCGTAACAGTTCTTACTTTATGTTATTTTAATATATTAGTTTAGAGCACGTAAGTGGTCAAAATGAATCGGATCGTATCAGTAGAGTTTAAGGACAGTGTGTTTGTGGTGGGGACGGCCTTCAGTCAATGAAACAGACAGTAGCGGAACACTATGGGAATCAAGTGGAGACTGGGACTTTCCGAGTGACTAGCTTAAGGGAGCAATTCTGCGATTTCACAAGATTTCTGGAAGAAGGCAGACCTGCCTACACGGTAATGTGCGTGATTTGATCGTGGAGGTGTTTGATTCTGGGCAGTAAATGGCCACTACAATACAACACAAACAGAGCATGTTAGTATTCTTCGAATTGAATGTATTTATTTGTGAATCATCATGTTGAACTCTTAACTATTTTGAGCTGGAGAATCTTTCGTGTATCCTAATCACGAAATGGACATAGTTTTTGTGAGTCTTTGGTGAGTATTTGGTTTGGCAATTTTTGCTACCATTCTCGTAACGCTCTCAGTGTAATATTATTGCATTTGATAAGGGTATTTTCTTTCTGTATTTTTCTTGAATGTCGAAGGACCACTGACCGTTTGTTTATTTGCAACGTCCTTTCTTGAATAAACATTATTCTACATGATTCTCTGCTGTCAGCATCAATTGCAGACATTAGAATAGAACCCTTTTTTATTAAATTAGTGATTTATCTTTTATATTTCCGTGTGTTTTAGTAATTCGCGATCCTAGCCAATCCATAGAGTATTTGACTGCACGATCACAACTAAAGATTATTATTTGCAGAAAGTTAGCTGTGGGGTGTGAAAGCAGATGTTCACAACTCGACCCTACGACTACATTTTTAAACACAGCAGCGCATATCCCAGGTACATACAGTCCGAGTAACCGCATGTAGACACGCAGCTGGTTTGCTTATATGGATTGCTGTTGAAGAGCAACTACACCAACAGTAACCATTAGGTAACGCCGCAGGCATGGGTTGGTGATTATCCTCGCGGAAGAGCACTTTTTTTGCGTGCCAGCCTTAGTTTGTCTTCAGCCAACGCAAGTTTCAAACGATCCAGCAGTGGAGCATAATAGGGTCCAGTGGCTCTGCCTTTTTTCATATAATTTATGAGAATTATACCCTGAAGCGCAAAAGAAACTGGTATAGGCTGCAGGCATGCGTAATCAAATACAGAGATATGTAAATAGGCAGAATACGGCGCTGCGGTCGGCAAGGCCTATATGAGACAATAAGTGTCTGACACAGTTCTTAGATCAGTTACTGCTGCTACAATGGCAGGTTATCAAGTTAAATGAGTTTGAACTTTGTGTTGCTGTCGGCGCACGAGCGATGGGACACAGCATCTCCAAGGTAGCAGTGAAGTGAGGATTTTCCCGTACGACCATTTCACGAGTGCACCGTGAATATCAGGAATCCGGTAAAACATCAAATCTCCGACATCGCTGCTGTCGGAAAAAGATCCTGCAAGACCGAGACCTATGACGACTGAAGAGAATCGTTCAGCATCACAGAAGTGCAACCCTTCCGCAATTTGCTGCAGTTTTCAGTGCTGTGCCATCAACGTCAGCGTGCGAACCATTCAACGAAACATCATCGATATGGGCTTTCGGAGCTGCCTCGAAGCTTTACGCCTCCCCTGGGCCCGTCAACACCGTCATTGGACTATTGATGACTGGAAATATTTTGCCTGGTCAGACGACTCTCATTTCAAATTGTATTGAGCGGATGGACGTGTATGGCTATGGAGACAACTGCATGAATCCGTGGACCCTGCATGTTAGCAAGAGACTGTTGAAGCTGGTGAGGGCTCCAGGAACACTCTTCTGAGTATAAGGACTTCCGCTGGCCACCAAACTCCCCAGACATGAACATTGTTGAGCATCTCTGGGATGCCTTGCAACGTGCTGTTCAGAAGAGGTCTCCACCCTCTCGTACTCTTACGGGTTTATGGGCAACCCTGCAGGGTTCATGCTGTCAGTTCTCTCCAGCACTACTTCAGACATTAGCCGAGTCCATGCCATGTCGTGTTGCGGCACTTCTGCGTGTTCGCGGGGCCCTGCACGATATTAGGCAGGTGTACCAGTTTCTTTGGTTCTTCAGTGTAGCTTGGGAATCTCAGAAACAGTGGTTATCGCCTTACCTGCTGACAAAATTGTCTTTGCCTTTTTCAGTCCATTTCCCCAGCGTTGGTCCATTGTTTTGATTATGGTGTGTAATGATGGATCCATGTTTCATCAGCTGTCACAAATCGGCACTGAAACACATGCGGATTAAGATCGAAACATCGCCAGACATGGTACTGAAACGTTGTGCTGGAGTCGCCTTTGGTCGATAGGTAGAAATCGCGGCTCCCGCCTCGCATACAGCCTCTTCGTAGCCAGTGCTCCACGCTCGATATTATGCACTCTCTCAGTTGAGATACCTCTCAGCAATCTCACGAATTTTTATTCGACAGTCCTGCATTGTATCATATCATATCTTAGTTTCCTTTTTGTGTATCTCAGTTGGACGGGTGGAGCGCGCTTCTTCTTCGGTGCTTGGCGAACCACGTTTAAATTCATTGATCCAAAAGTAAATTGTCTTCAATGATGGTGCAGGGCCCACATGAACTTCATTCAATTCTGCTCTGATTTCTGCGACTTCAAATGAGAATATTCAATAACAGTATGGAATTCGGGTTTTGTCGATTTTTCGCTCGCAGTCGACGTACTGACCAACTCAGACGTATGTCAGCAACGAACTGTACTCCGTATGTTACTGGAATTCTATGTGGTCCTGGAATAATCAAGCTTATCAACTACGAAGGCACAACAGAAACGTTCCATTCTTTCATGGAATTACAGACTTCGCAAACCGCCGTCGTTCGATTTCTGTACTCCACTTTACTTTGTTCTACTATAGTATAGTATATTATAGTATACTGTACTATCCACTGTTTCAAACTGTACGCTCCGTAACACACTTAATCACGTGACAAATTTCTAATAAAGAAGCATATTGCTTATTAACAATTTTTCCGTGATAATAGTGGTTGGACTCCTTGACTGTTACATTACTGAAGAAATACAGCAACCAGCCACTTCTTATAGAGCTTTATTTATACAAAGACCTATTCCGGGGCTTCCATTTTAAATTGACGCAATACTTTATATCAATGAATCAATACAATATTTCTGTCAACTGCATTTTGATCACTGCGTCAGCGTTTTACTGTCTTTTGTAGGTACGTTTATTACATTATATACTATAGTGTGCAAATTACTGTGGACAATCTCATATTTTACAAGGAATTGAAGGTGGATAGCTGTAACCAATTTTATGCGCCCAATTGTTGGACGTTCGATGGACTACTGTTGTCATGACTATAAACAACAGCTTTAGATACCCTCCAGTTCAATTGAGTTCTTGTACGTGTGGCAGCAGCATGTATAGTTTCTGTGTTCTCGACAGGAACACTTTGTTTCTGTATTAAGCTAGACATTTTACTTAAGAAATGGGCAAAAATAGTTGCTCTACATCAGCAAACATCTGTGACTACAAGAGACTGTGCCTGTGTTGTTAGTATGAGGAAATAGTGTTTCAAGGCTTATTACGACATGTAGTGATACTGCCCCATTGTCTCCAAAGAGAAACGCCTGATTTGGACGAAAAACAAAAAAAACCACCCCTATAACTGACCAGATGCTACTAACATGCAGTATTCATCCTCGTAAAAGAAATAAGGTCCTTCAGAGAAATTCATTGGCTACTGTGGTTGAAATTGACTCTTCAGCGGTATGGCGTAGGCTTCTGGATTGATGGTGGAAGACACGAAAGCCAATAAAGAAACAGTTTTTAACAGCTGCCATGAAGGAAAACGGTTGGCATGTGCCAAAATACATAAATCTCGGACCTCCATTGACTGGAACTACATATTTTTTAGTGATGAGTCACATTTTATTGTTCAAGGATACAGAGCAAGGGTTGTAAGGCAAAGCATCAGTTAGAGTGTGAGATCTGATCATCTTGTACAGACTGTAAAATACCCTCCCAAAAAATGTTTTGGGGGTTCCTTCACTGCAAATGGCTCTGGGGCACTATAGTTGGAGTTACAAACAATGGCGGTATAGTTTAGACTCGTTCTATGCACCTACATCATGCATTCTCTGACAACCAATAAGCATTCAGAAATGTTCTGAGTGCTCTGCTCTGAATGCTGTAGCTAATGCGAGCATTAAACGTTATAGTAGCGAGTTGTTTAGTGAACTTTTATTCCATTTGTTGCGAGTTGTCGAGGCTGAGTTTGTAGTGAACTTTTATTCCATTTGTTGCGAGTTGTTGAGGCTGAGTTTGGTGGTATGTGATATAGTCTGCATAAGCAAGTGAGAGACTTAATTATCAGGTGGTATGCTTTCTTCAAGCGGAAAGCAGGCGCATGCGCGTACGGCAACTGTTGCTTGGAATCATCAACAACGCAATTTCTGTCCTTGCCTCGATATGCGCCAACCGCCATCGTTCGTGGATCAGATTGTAGTTACAGTTGGTGCCATGAACAATTCAACCAAATACATGGAAATTCATTGGCGCAGAATTACGCCCGGTCCTGTAGACCTTTTCAGATGATGGAGGAACGTATCAGCAAGGTCTCGTCCCATGTCACACTTCTAAAGCAGTAGATGATGTTCATGGAAGACAACATTAATGTGCTTCCGTGGCCTGGTAATTCACCAGACTTAAATCCCTACGAGAATTTGTGAAATATTATGAAAAGACATCTTGAGGAAAATGGTCTGCTTAGCAAAAAAATGCATTCATATATGTTGGCTGAAGTGACAAATGAAAATGTGTACCAAGGCTGGAATTTGAACCCAGGTCTCCTACTCACTAAGCAGATGCACTAACCATTGTGGTACAGTGGCTTTGAACAGTTGCACAGACTACCCTAACATGCCTCCCTCCTCAATCTAAATACTGATTCATGCCGCAATCCACTTAAACTCGAACAGCATTGCAGAGGCTCTCCACCTATATTGCAGTAGCACTTCAGCGAGTAGTGATGGGTACTGGGTGCAGAAAAGTGGGAAAATACTTGAATTAAATAGGTAATAAGAGGAAGAGCATCTCTAAATTGTGAAACCTAAATCAGTGGAGAGAGTCAGTCATCAGATAATGTCTTATTGTGTTAGAAAGCTGCTCCAAGCAAGGAAGTAAGTTTGCAAAAGTGGTATTGTCTTTTGTCAAATATCTGCCAGTTCTTCATGCTTCCATATCAACTGCAATATGGTGAATTTCATTCAGTGTCTACATTAAAGTTATATTAATATAGATGACCAAGCTGCAGTTGCTAATGTAATGCAAGGAAATTAACAGGCAATGATATAAAATACTTCCTTGAGGGTGTATAGCAAAACAAATTTGCCTTGTGTTGATAAAAAACATGAAAAGTGTGCCTATTAGACTCATAAATTTATTAAAATGAGTGACAGAAAGGCTCATCAGTACTTAACAGGAGGAGGATCAGCACCCAGTATTGCCAATAGAAATACCTAAAATAGATCATAGCATTTCTAACTTTGAGAGCCAGAGATCATATCTTGAAGGAAAAGGATGGTGACATTTGGAATGGGCAAGGGGATGATGGGAGAGGTACAAGTCGCATAAAATTACTAATAATAAAAAATTAATGGCGCATGTCCTATAATAGGCACTCAGGTCTCAAGTCATACTAATAGCACACTCTGCAACTGGGTATTGGACATCCTCGAAGTTGACAGTTCCATGTATCCATACAATATATTACCAATTTGGTGGTAATCATACCCTTATAAAAAGCTGTGCACTAAACCTGAGGCGGTAGACTAGAATAGTTTTTATTCTGCCTGCAATTTTGTTACTCATTTTGACTGTGATGAAGTTATTGTAGATGGTAGAAGTTGCTGCCTGGTACAATTTTTACCATGGCAGCAAGTGTAGGGACCTTTGCCTAGAAATAGTACTTTGTGTGTGCCATACAGATAAACAAGGGCTTGTGCCAGTTGGGAGGGCAATGAAAGACGACAGTAGATCATGGGCTTGAGCATGTCGGGCAGAGAGAATCTCGCGTCAGGGTTTTGCTTGAAAAATATGCAGCTCTGACAAGTACTCTGTTGTGACATTCAAGATTTGGTGATTTGCTAGAGAGGAAATCCTGGAAGTAGTTACTAAAACATGTGTCAAGGGATATTGTGTTAGAGTAGACAAGTTAACCATTGAAACCGAGGCTATAGGGAAGGATGTCTTTGACATGGAAGGGATGACAACTGTCAGAATAAAAATATTGATAAGCACTTATTGGTTTGATGTGAAGACCCTGTGAGAATACCTCTTCCTTGGACTCCAGCAGCAGGTGGCATTTAACATTGGCAGCCACACAGACTAGAGAAAGACCTGCAGTTTGGGCCAGAGTGCCCTGGGTCATGTCAAACAATGCAGTGGATCCAGCGAGATGGTAGTGGCTCTCAGCAACAGTGTCTGCCCCTGCAAGCAGAGGTGGACAGCCAAGAGTGTGCCTGCACAAGTGGTGGCAGCTAAGCAGCTGCATAGCCCCAGGCTCGAACTGTAGATGACCAGGGCTGTAGGCCAGCAGTGGATGAAATATACCTTCAGCAGGCACACCAGTTGGAGAGTGCTAAGTCAAGAGCATTGGACGCTGCGTGAACAGCAAGGCCTCAGCCGCCAGCAGCAGCAGGCCCAGCTGGATCTCCTCCAAAGCTGGAGGCTGTCGGACTTTATACTTCTGTCTCAAAATTAGTAGTATTTATATGGGCTTGGCCTGTCCATGTTTTGTCTAGGCATGGATTTCTGTTACTTAAGACACAACAGAACCATATTTTGAATGCGTTGCATTCAAGTCACACATGCCACAGTGGGTCAGCTTGTATGCTGCATCAATGATATTACGACCCTGGTCTCCTTGCTGGGCCAGGCTATGTTGTAGCTGCCCAATGCCATGGTGACAGTACTTGATGTATTAGCAGGTTACTGGCTAATGTAATCACCTGACCCACCTGGTTGACCTGCTTTTGTGAGACTGTTGCATCAACTGTGATGGAATCTTTTTTTATTCAGCCATACCAAGTATATTGGTTGTGGCACAATACTACCAAAGTGACATATATCCAGTCAGCACCTTGAAGCCTGCCGCAATGAGAGGACTAGCATATTTGTCATTGTGTATTTTAGATAGAAGTTAAGGATGCAATACATCAAATAGTTTTGCTTGTTGAAGTGTCAGAGCTGATGCCACATACATTCCACAGACAAGTATGAGAGTAGGAGAGCATTTCTGTGCTGGATGAGAGAGAGAAGGGAATGGTTATTGGTGGTCTTCCTTCAGAACATGACTGCCATGGGACTCAGGTCAAGTACTATTCGAGATGTATTGACTTTGTACCCAGGAGATTTGGAGGAAGTTGAGAAAGTGCGAAATGCATAGAGAAAAGCTAATGATAGATGCTCCCTCAGCTGTTTTTGGGTTGGAACTGATTGATGAAGGTATATTACCAATTGAGCTCAGCGAATGAGAGGCAATCATAAACTAAGCATTGTAGTTAAATTTGGTGTGGGACTTAAAGTTAGGATATTCCATAGAATATGTGTGTTTCCAAGATGATGGAATGTGTAACATATAAGCTAGAACCTTAACAAATTTTTCTTTGTTTTCAGGGTCTACCCAGTGTCGCCTCCAACGATGGCTGTGTTCATCAGCGGCAGCCTTGCCTCATCCAGTACTGAGCCGCAATCTGATGACATCCCCTCAGTCGTCGTCATCCTCCTCTGGACCTGGTAGTGGTGATACAACTATAGGACCTGGTGCTGGGAGTGGCCCCACCAAACAATCACCGCCACAGCCACCACCTTCAACTACTGGACAAGGTTCTGGAAAGGGAAAGGATGGTGGGCAGCTCACTTGCCCCAAGTGTGGAGATCCTTGCACACATGTCGAGACTTTTGTCTGTAAGCATTCTTTGAGCCTTTCATTTCTCAGTATATAAATGTGCATCAGAAAAGCCGTTTTGCCACTAGAAAGAAAATAGCTGGAGGTTGTTTGAAAAAATTATCTAATAAAATTTGATCTTTAATCTCACTTAGTAACGCATGTTATACGAATTTATTTTCAGGCAGGCTTTCAGACTTCATGTATTGTGTCCTGTATGTAGAGACAAAGAAGTGGAACATTTGAAATTATGTACGAAGATCTCAGAAGGACATATTAATATGACATCAGGCACTCACCATGCACAGAATACTTCTGCATCATAGTTACCGTGCCCCCATGCAGAAAATAGTTTGAAAGTATTATAAATAAACAGCATCATCACCACTAAGCATTACAAGAGAACTCTCACTTACAAAGATTGTTGATTTAACAAGAATACACATGACATTATTAAAAAAACTAGACTTTAAGCCAAGAATGCACCTAAGAGGATAGGTACCCAGCAGTGGGATCGCCTTTTTGAAACCATATATAAGATGATGTAGGTTAAGGTCCCAGGTATCACACCCTGTAATTGTTAACTGTAGTGAGCCCTCGTTTGCAAGTAATTGATGAAAAAAGTTTTGGAATTTTGCATGTTGCTCTAAAGTTCCGAATAAGAGACATAATACATATTGGTTACGTAGCATAATGGTTATAGTATGGGCCTCAGATGCTGGAGGGTGGGTTCGAATTGAAGTGCTACAAATTTTTTTATTTTCAAATCTTTATCAGAGTGGCTTTGATCCATATTTTATGCAATTAATTGGGTTCATTGTAATTTTTAATTTCTTTTCCTTTGTCATAGCATTTTAATCACAATATTACCTTTCTCAGTTGCTCCCTTTTTTTCATTATTCTTTTTCCAGTTGCAATCTTCGTGCATTTGATTTTAATTATTTTTATTTACCTATCATAATATTTAAACATTTGAAAATACTGATCTGTCAGTTAGAAAATGAAAGCTGAAATATTCAATTTATATTGATTGTGGAATAGGGTTAGAAATGTAATTTTCAGTAGAAGATGTAATTTTTCTTGGGTCGTAACTGTTGTACAAACATGTAAAACATAAGTTCTTATTTTATGTGAAAAATAATGCAGTTGAAGATTTGAATGAAAAAAGGAATTGTAAGTAAAATGAAATAAAAAAGACTGGGAATAGAACTAATGAATAAATCAATGTTAATACATAGAAATGATTAAAATCACATGCACAAAGATTACAAGTGGAAAAAGAACTACAATAAGAAAAAATGAGAGCAACTGAGAAAGTTAATATGGTAATAAAAATTTGTAACAAAGGAATAGAAATAAATAAAACTAATTAATTAAGTAAAACTAATTAATTAAGTAAAACTAATTAATTAAGTAAAACTAATTAATTAAGTAAAACTAATTAATTAAGTAAAACTAATTAATTAAGTAAAAATAATTAATTAAGTAAAACTAATTAAGTAAAACTAATTAATTAAGTAAAACTAATGATCAGTCATCTTGATAAAGATTTAAAAATAAAAAAATTTCAAAGCACTTGATGAGATTCGAACCCAAAGTCTCATGCATATGTTACCTGTATTGTAACCATCACCCTGTGGAATCAAAGTGTATGACATTTCTTCCTTAAAACTGTAGAGCATCATGTGAAATTCTGAATTTTTTTTTGCGGTGATTACTTGCAAATGAGGCCCACCAGTGTGAATAGTTGCAGATGGTTTCATAAAGTCAGTAGCACAGCTGGAGGACCTCTCAGTGTTAGCTGGTATACATACATATATGTAATCACTTTCTGACAGTTCTTACCTGTAAGCCCCCATCCCTCTCCTTACTCTCCTTACTACCATTCCCAAACACACACCATTTCCAAATGCATGTCCTGAATTGATTCCTTCTCCCCTCCTCTCTCTCTCTCTCTCTCTCTCTCTCTCTCTCTCTCTCTCTCTCTCTCTCTTCCTCTCTCCCCTTCTCCCTCCATCCCTCCCTCCCTGCTTATGTATATAAACAGACTTGAAAAAATCTGAAAGAAATCACCATCAGGTGCAGTATACAAGTATACTTTAGTATATTACTCATTTTTTAAAGTTCACACTGAAAACTGTTTCTGTTATACTGTAGAAAACTTGGTTTTTGTTTTCGTTGTTAAGTATTTTCATTTTTGTTTGGGTATGTCAGTGAGTGACTAAAAAATCTATCAGCATGTTAATGGTTACCAGAGTGACAAAGACACTCACGATGATGATGATGATGATGATGATGATGATGATGATGATGATGATGATGATGAGTCAAATTCTTGAATTTGTTGTGGTAATTGTAATGAATAACTTCAGTGACATTGCTGCCAGCTTCTGATTTCAAATCTTGTTCTTTTGCACTCCTAGCACAAAAACGTGTAGAAATAATTTTTCTGCACAATCATGTTTCATTGTTCTACAGCACTGTATTGTTTTATTTGTGCCCATACACCAACAGTAGCATTGGAATGACAAATATGTGGAGATAGTTGAATGGGCTCTTGCCCATGTCTTTTAGCATTTCATTGATGATGCAGCATTGGAAATTCGGCTTCTTTTGGACCACAATTTCAAACAAAGAACAGAACAGAAATTAGAATAGAGAGAAAAAGAAACCAGCAACCACTCACGTATAAAACTTCCTGGCAGATTAAAACTGTGTGCCCGACCGAGACTCGAACTCGGGACCTTTGCCTTTTGCGGGCAAGTGCTCTACCAACTGAGCTACCGAAGCACGACTCACGCCCGGTACTCACAGCTTTACTTCTGCCAGTACCTCGTCTCCTACCTTCCAAACTTTACAGAAGCTCTCCTGCGAACCTTGCAGAACTAGCACTCCTGAAAGAAAGGATATTGCGGAGACATGGCTTAGCCACAGCCTGGGGGATGTTTCCAGAATGAGATTTTCACTCTGCAGCGGAGTGTGCGCTGATATGAAACTTCCTGGCAGATTAAAACTGTGTGCCCGACCGAGACTCGAACTCGGGACCTTTGCCTTTCGCGGGCAAGTGGTCCCGAGTTCGAGTCTCGGTCGGGCACACAGTTTTAATCTGCCAGGAAGTTTCATATCAGCGCACACTCCGCTGCAGAGTGAAAATCTCATTCTGGAAACATCCCCCAGGCTGTGGCTAAGCCATGTCTCCGCAATATCCTTTCTTTCAGGAGTGCTAGTTCTGCAAGGTTCGCAGGAGAGCTTCTGTAAAGTTTGGAAGGTAGGAGACGAGGTACTGGCAGAAGTAAAGCTGTGAGTACCGGGCGTGAGTCGTGCTTCGGTAGCTCAGTTGGTAGAGCACTTGCCCGCGAAAGGCACAGGTCCCGAGTTCGAGTCTCGGTCGGGCACACAGTTTTAATCTGCCAGGAAGTTTCATATCAGCGCACACTCCGCTGCAGAGTGAAAATCTCATTCTGGAAACATCCCCCAGGCTGTGGCTAAGCCATGTCTCCGCAATATCCTTTCTTTCAGGAGTGCTAGTTCTGCAAGGTTCGCAGGAGAGCTTCTGTAAAGTTTGGAAGGTAGGAGACGAGGTACTGGCAGAAGTAAAGCTGTGAGTACCGGGCGTGAGTCGTGCTTCGGTAGCTCAGTTGGTAGAGCACTTGCCCGCGAAAGACAAAGGTCCCGAGTTCGAGTCTCGGTCGGGCACACAGTTTTAATCTGCCAGGAAGTTTCATATCAGCGCACACTCCGCTGCAGAGTGAAAATCTCATTCTGGGCACTCACGTATAGTTTACTGATGTGCCTTATAGATATGTGAAAAACCAGTGGTGAATGCATTTCTATCTGTTAGAGAGTGTTCAATTAAAGAAGCTTTTGAGCTACTGCCCTTTTCTTGTGTAAGTTTTTGTGTCATTATGTGTGTGTGTGTGTGTGTGTGTGTGTGTGTGTGTGTGGCACACACAATTAAATGGTAGGTGAGTGGTTGCTTTTCTTTACTTTTATGTATTGTTTCCATCTGCATAGTAATAGAATAAAAGTTAATTATACTGTACTCAGTCAAACTATATTAATGCATATTGCACATGAGCATAGGAGAGCGCATCATATTAACATAGTAAGCAGAAACAGATGAGAAAAACCTACCATTGGCAATGTTTTAAGTGGACAAAGAAAAGGTACATCATGTTGAATAAACAGCTTGCATCCACAGTACTGGTGTTAATAAACTATCGACAAAATTTGACCACTTTTATTTCAGAAGTATCAGTGCACTGAAGAGATGAGATGACTTAATATATTTATATGGCTCAAACAATGGAAAATCCAGGATTGAATGTAACAATGTTATACAGCTCAAACCTCTTCATGTCCATCAGAGTTTTAAAGTTGATGCAATTGCATTAATGAAAAGGTTTTTAGTATGGGATGTACTGTTCTTTCTAGAGCATCTCATAGGGTACACCAACAGCCACTGCCACATTCCTGTCTTGGTGCATTCTTCTAAACTGCAGACAGTACATTACAAATCTTAAACAACAAAAAATGCAATCAAATGCGTGATAAGTACTTTATTTTATGAGGCAAACTGAACTTCCTAGAAAGCTGAAAATTAGCAACATGAACTGATTCAATTCTTCAAATCATGAATTGTAAGTGAAAAACGCAATCGTCATGGTCACTTGTAATATAGAAACAAACATATTCCAGTTACAAAATAGGTTATTAAGATATTTTTCATTTAAACTATTTCTTCACGTTCAAGGGGCGTATCTCTTAACATCTTACTACTCGTCTTCATTATTTAGCCCAGATATGGAATTAATAAGAACATCAATTTAATATTATAGTTTTATATTTTCATTATTTAGATTTTCAGTAGTTAATCATGCATATTTACAACACTGTAGATGAATAAAAGAGCCAGATAATGAAAGGGTTTTGTTTGTGTTCCCAACAGCCTCAACAAGATTCGTGAAATGTGAAAAATGTCATCACTTCTTTGTTATTTTGTCAGAAGTAGAATCAAAGAAAACTCTGAAGGAAAATCGTGAAGAATATAAAAATGGATTTTTCAGGAGACCGCCTCCCACGCCAAAGAAGGTATATAAAGCTGGAACAGTATTGATTCTGTTGTGATCTTTCTAGCTCCAATATGCATTTCTTTTTCGGCAGAGATAAATATTTATGTGCCTTGATGTGGTGTTCTTTACGAAACAGCTTCACACACATACATTGGTCAGTTTCTGTTATATTGATTCAGATTTCTAGAAACTCCTATGCCTATGCAACATGCATGTAACTTTACTAATTGACAGTTGTTTTTAGATCTATGACTATCTCAACAAGCATGTGGTAGGCCAAGAGGATGCAAAGAAAGTTCTCTCTGTGGCTGTGTATAACCACTACAAGAGGATTTACAACAACATACCGCTGACTCAGCAGGTGCAACAAAATCAGCAACAGCAGCAGCAACAACAGCAGCAAGTGCCACAGCAGTCGTTCACACACAGAGGTATGTAATTAGGCAATGTTCTTAAAACTAAAGAAATCTGTAATGGTGTCTTGTAAGAGAAATGGTAATGAAACAAAAAATAGGCTGTTAGATTTCTTTATAATTAGCAAAATAATTTAAATAATACTTTTCTTAGAATGCACCTAATACAGAAGGGATGGTATAAATTTACAGGAATTAAACAAGTATTGGTGCTGTGAGTGTATATATATATATATATATAGGTATATTTTTCCTTCGTGGAATGTTATATATATATATATATATATATATACACCTAAAAACAAAGATGATGTGACTTACCAAATGAAAGTGCTGGCAGGTCGACATACACACACAATTCAAGCTTTCGCAACAAACTGTTGCCTCATCAGGAAAGAGGGAAGGAGAGGGAAAGACGAAAGGGTGTGGGTTTTAAGGGAGAGGGTAAGGAGTCATTCCAATCCCGGGAGCGGAAAAAGGGACGGGTATACACTCGTGCGCGCACACACACACACACACATCCATCCACACATATACAGACACAAGCAGACATATTTAAAGACCAGCAGTCTTTAAATATGTCTGCTTGTGTCTGTATATGTGTGGATGGACATGTGTGCGTGTGCGGGTGTACACCCGTCCCTCCCTCCCCCCAAGGCAAGTCTTTCCGCTCCCGGGACTGGAACGACTCCCCACCCTCTCCCCCAAAACCCACATTCCCTCGTCCCCCCCTCTCCCCCCCATCCCCCCGATGAGGCAACAGTCCGCTGCGAAAGCCTGAACCCCATGTGCATGCCTGTGCTCGCCCGTGCGTCCGTCGACCCGCCAGCACCCCCACTTGGCAAGTCACATCATCCTTGTTTTCAGGTATATCCCTCCTACGTGGAATGTTTCCTTCTATTATTCTATATATATATATATATATATATATATATATATATATATATATATATATATATATATATATTCAAAAAGAAAGATGATGAGACTTACCGAACAAAAGCGCTGGCAGGTCGATAGACACACAAACATACACACAAAATTCTAGCTTTCGCAACCAACGGTTGCCTCGTCAGGAAAGAGGGAAGGAGAAGGAAAGACAAAAGGATATGGGTTTTAAGGGAGAGGGTAAGGAGTCATTCCAATCCCGGGAGCGGAAAGACTTACCTTAGGGGGAAAAAAGGACAGGTATACACTCGCGCACACACACACATATATCCATCCACACATACACAGACACAAGCAGACATTTGTAAAGGCCATATATATATATATATATATGGTTATAATAGAAGGAAACATTCCACGTAGGAAAAATATACCTAAAAACAAAGATGATGCGACCCACCAAATGAAAGCGCTGGCAGGCCGACAGACACACAAACGAACACAAACACACACACAAAATTCAAGCTCTCCCAACAAACCGCCGCCCCACCAGGAAAGAGGGAAGGAGAGGGAAAGACGAAAGGGAGAGGGCAAGGAGTCACTCCAGTTCCGGGAGCGGAAAGACCCACCTTAGGGGGAAAAAAAAAGGACGGGTACACACTCGCGCGCGCACACACACACACACACACACACACACACACACACACATCCATCCACACATACACAGACACAAGCAGACATATTTAAAGACAAAGAGTTTGGGCAGAGATGTCAGTCGAGGCAGAAGTGCAGAGGCAAAGATGTTGTTGAATGACAGGTGAGGTATGATTGGCGGCAACTTGAAATTAGCGGAGATTGAGGCCTGGTGGATAACGGGAAGAGAGGATATATTGAAGAGCAAGTTCCCATCTCCGGAGTTCGGATAGGTTGGTGTTAGTGGGAAGTAACCAGATAACCTGGACGGTGTAACACTGCGCCAAGATGTGCTGGCCGTGCACCAAGGCATGTTTAGCCACAGGGTGATCCTCATTACCAACAAACACTGTCTGCCTGTGTCCATTCATGTGAATGGACAGTTTGTTGCTGGTCATTCCCACATAGAATGCATCACAGTGTAGGCAGGTCAGTTGGTAGATCACATGGGTGCTTTCACACGTGGCTCTGCCTTTGATTGTGTACACCTTCCGGGTTACAGGACTGGAGTAGGTGGTGGTGGGAGGGTGCATGGGACAGGTTTTACACCGGGGGCGGTTACAAGGGTAGGAGCCAGAGGGTAGGGAAGGTGGTTTGGGGATTTCATAGGGATGAACTAAGAGGTTACGAAGGTTAGGTGGACGGCGGAAAGACACTCTTGGTAGAGTGGGGAGGATTTCATGAAGGATGGATCTCATTTCAGGGCAGGATTTGAGGAAGTCGTATCGCTGCTGGAGAGCCACATTCAGAATCTGATCCAGTCCCGGAAAGTATCCTGTCACAAGTGGGGCACTTTTGTGGTTCTTCTGTGGGAGGTTCTGGGTTTGAGAGGATGGGGAAGTGGCTCTGGTTATTTGCTTCTGTACCAGGTCGGGAGGGTAGTTGCGGGATGCGAAAGCTGTTGTCAGATTGTTGGTGTAATGCTTCAGGGATTCCGGACTGGAGCAGATTTGTTTGCCACGAAGACCTAGGCTGTAGGGAAGGGACCGTTTGATGTGGAATGGGTAGCAGCTGTCGTAATGGAGGTACTGTTGCTTGTTGGTGGGTTTGATGTGGACGGACGTGTGAAGCTGGCCATTGGACAGGTGAAGGTCAACATCAAGGAAAGTGGCATGGGATTTGGAGTAGGACCAGGTGAATCTGATGGAACCAAAGGAGTTGAGGTTGGAGAGGAAATTCTGGAGTTCTTCTTCACTGTGAGTCCAGATCATGAAGATGTCATCAATAAATCTGTACCAAACTTTGGGTTGGCAGGCCTGGGTAACCAAGAAGGCTTCCTCTAAGCGACCCATGAATAGGTTGGCGTACGAGGGGGTCATCCTGGTACCCATGGCTGTTCCCTTTAATTGTTGGTATGTCTGGTCTTCAAAAGTGAAGAAGTTGTGGGTCAGGATGAAGCTGGCTAAGGTAATGAGGAAAGAGGTTTTAGGTAGGGTGGCAGGTGATCGGCGTGAAAGGAAGTGCTCCATCGCAGCGAGGCCCTGGACGTGCGGGATATTTGTGTATAAGGAAGTGGCATCAAATATAATCTATTAGTTTTCAGGTGTGTGTGTGTGTGGGGGGGTGGGGGGTGGGGGGGAGGGGTGAAACCCAGTTTATTGAAAATAAAATGAATGAATAATGAGGCTTCACGGAGGTGGAGTGAAGAGGGAGGAAGAGGTGGAGGTGGAGGTCAATAATAGGCATTTTTATGGTTTATATAAGATATTTGAGATTGAAAGGAAGGGAAAACATAGTTAAACATAACTAGTTGCATCTGTAGTTTGACAAATTAGGAATCGTAGCCAGTACTCAACTATTATGGTGTATCCGTATAATTTACGATAATTGTGGCATTTTATAGTTTTATGGATGGACAGTGACATTTCACAACTTCGTGCACAAAAATTTGAAATGTTAACATTCGATAGTCACCCCACTTCCATACAATTTTGATTGTTTACGTGGGTCAAAGGCAAACCTGTATTAATCAATGACTCATTCTTTGATTCTTTGATATGGTTGGTATTTTAACCATGTGATGTTTGTGTGATCATTGAAATTGGATTTAAAGCTGGGATAACAGTTCTTCTGTGCAAATCTTACGTGTCGACAGGCACTGCTCTGCAAGTTCTTTGTTCTGCTCCGTTCGCTTGTTGTGATTTAACCCTTATTTTTTGACCAAGTGTGAACTAATTACATTTGTTCCACGTGTGTGTGTGTGTGTGTGTGTGTGTGTGTGTGTGTGTGTGTGTGTGTGTGTGTGTGTGTGTGTGCATATTCTTTGTTATGAGGTTCGTGTCATGTTCATTTTATGGTTTAAGACTTTGTGTGCTTGACATGTTTCAGTGAAGTGTCTGACTGCCTTGGGTGTTTGTTATATTTTTATGTGACATTCAGTGATCCAGATTCCTTTAGATACTTCAGTACATATTAAGACATTTGTTCTTGTACATTTTCATAAGCTTTATTCCTATTGTAGGATTCATTAATAGATCCAAAAAGAAACAGTACATCAAACATTTAAAGAATCACGTTCTGTTGATTTTCCTTGCATACTATAATCAAGAAAGGGAGAAAAAGTTCCCTCTTGCACGGTATCTGGATGTGATATTAATATTGCACCAAATCGAAGGAAAATAACAGGAAAATCAACACCTTTTTAGCCAAGTCTGGAAATATTGACAGTGATGTAATTAGGACCGAGTGGCTGTTTACTTTTTGGTGGAGAACAATGTGCCCTTAAGTGTGGCTGATCATGCTGGTGATTTATTTAAGATGATGTTTCCCACATCAGAAGTTGCAAAGAAATGTAGCTGCGGTCACACAAAAATGGCAAAAAATGTATCATCTGAAGTTGTTAAGCGTCTTCAGGTCAGACCATTTTCTTTGGGAACGGATGGAAGGAACAGTACAAATGCCAAGTTGTATCCTGTTGTTGTATTATTCCATGGGAAAAAGTAGTGAACTACACTCCTGGAAATGGAAAAAAGAACACATTGACACCGGTGTGTCAGACCCACCATACTTGCTCCGGACACTGCGAGAGGGCTGTACAAGCAATGATCACACGCACGGCACAGCGGACACACCAGGAACCGCGGTGTTGGCCGTCAAATGGCGCTAGCTGCGCAGCATTTGTGCACCGCCGCCGTCAGTGTCAGCCAGTTTGCCGTGGCATACGGAGCTCCATCGCAGTCTTCAACACTGGTAGCATGCCGCGACAGCGTGGACGTGAACCGTATGTGCAGTTGACGGACTTTGAGCGAGGGCGTATAGTGGGCATGCGGGAGGCCGGGTGGACGTACCGCCGAATTGCTCAACACGTGGGGCGTGAGGTCTCCACAGTACATCGATGTTGTCGCCAGTGGTCGGCGGAAGGTGCACGTGCCCGTCGACCTGAGACCGGACCGCAGCGACGCACGGACGCACGCCAAGACAGTAGGATCCTACGCAGTGCCGTAGGGGACCGCACCGCCACTTCCCAGCAAATTAGGGACACTGTTGCTCCTGGGGTATCGGCGAGGACCATTCGCAACCGTATCCATGAAGCTGGGCTACGGTCCCGCACACCGTTAGGCCGTCTTCCGCTCACGCCCCAACATCGTGCAGCCCGCCTCCAGTGGTGTCGCGACAGGCGTGAATGGAGGGACGAATGGAGACGTGTCGTCTTCAGCGATGAGAGTCGCTTCTGCCTTGGTGCCGATGATGGTCGTATGCGTGTTTGGCGCCGTGCAGGTGAGCGCCACAATCAGGACTGCATACGACCGAGGCACACAAGGCCAACACCCGGCATCATGGTGTGGGGAGCGATCTCCTACACTGGCCGTACACCACTGGTGATCGTCGAGGGGACACTGAATAGTGCACGGTACATCCAAACCGTCATCGAACCCATCGTTCTACCATTCCTAGACTGGCAAGGGAACTTGCTGTTCCAACAGGACAATGCACGTCCGCATGTATCCCGTGCCACCCAACGTGCTGTAGAAGGTGTAAGTCAACTACCCTGGCCAGCAAGATCTCCGGATCTGTCCCCCATTGAGCATGTTTGGAACTGGATGAAGCGTCGTCTCACGCGGTCTGCACGTCCAGCACGAACGCTGGTCCAACTGAGGCGCCAGGTGGAAATGGCATGGCAAGCCATTCCACAGGACTACATCCAGCATCTCTACGATCGTCTCCATGGGAGAATAGCAGCCTGCATTGCTGCGAAAGGTGGATATACACTGTACTAGTGCCGACATTGTGCATGCTCTGGTGCCTGTGTCTATGTGCCTGTGGTTCTGTCAGTGTGATCATGTGATGTATCTGACCCCAGGAATGTGTCAATAAAGTTTCCCCTTCCTGGGACAATGAATTCACGGTGTTCTTATTTCAATTTCCAGGAGTGTATCTGTACCAACGTTAGATGGGGGCTCGATAGGGTGAAACATAGGTAACCTGATGTTATTGCATCTGATTTCTCATAACATACCAATTGAAGACTGTATGGCTTTCTGCTCTGACAATGCTCCTGTTATGATAAGATGCAAAAGTGGGGTTTCAGCAGTTCTGAAAGTAGTTCAACCAGGTATTGCCATCATAGGCTGCATTTGCCACTTCATTAATCTAGCATCTGAAAAAGTTGCTGGAAGGTTACCACTTAAAGTGGATGAGATCCTTGTTGATATATTTTATTTCTTACAGAGGAGTGTGAAAAGAAGAGAACACCTTCAGAAATTACAGAACTTGCACCATAAAGGCGCAAAGAAAATTCTGAAGCATATATGTACTAGGTGGTTATCTTTTTAGGCAGGTGTTTGGATAGACTACTGGTCCTGTGGGATCCACTTCTTTTCTTTCTTCAGGGAGGAATTAATATTATGTGTCCAAAATATTTCTGCAAGCTTGGCATCTTTCAGAGTACCTAGAGTTCAACAAAGTGGATCCAAAGAATATCAGAAGAAGAGGATTCTTGATTCTGCTACTGCACGTGCCCCTAAAAGAATAGTATATTCTTCCAAACATGACAAACCCACCCCAAAAAGTAAGACTTCTTGTACAACATATGAGGAAAAATTGCTTATGTTCCTGTCCTCAAACTTGAACAAGGCCTTTTGCACTTTCCTTCATGTGACTATTTCTGTATTTGACAAATTGAATGTTGTTCTTCAGACTTCTTCCCGATAAGTGCACTTTTTATTAGAACTGCTAATGGACTCACTAAAGCAGCTGTTCAGCAAGTATGTGAAGCCCAAAATTTTCAAAAGCTCCTCATTACTTGAAGTTGCTTACAACTTGATTCAAAATCAAAGAAGTGATAATGAGCTAGTTATTTGCATTCAGACTTTGAACATAGTGAATGATCTCAGGTTATACAAAATGCAAGATCATTTTTTCTTGGAAAGGTTACCCTTGTGTTACGCAAGGAGGTGAATGAAACTACAGATGAGGTGGTGAATGTCCAATGAATCTCTGGACTCCATTTCTATTTTGGAGACAAGGAGTTGTGGTCCCTGTTATGACAAAACATTTTCTCAAGACTTTTTGCAGGAAGCTAAAAAGGCCACAACTACGACTTTAAAGTTGAACTAGTATGTGATTTGCAGTGTTTATTATATTATTTCTAGCCTGCGTTACATTAAACAAGTTTTATTGTGTAAGGCCTTTTTCAAGTATCGCATATCTACGTAATTTCTCAAGAAAGTTCTCTTATGTATGCTCCAAACCAATATTCATCATGCCTGCTGCTGTTTGACATGGATTTCTTCTTGATTGTTATGTTCATCTAAGAGTCATTGGCCTATGATGTAAGTAGATGTAATTTCATTGAAGTATCCTGTTTAAAGCATGAATTATTGTATTTTGTAGCACAGAAGTATTATTATTTTTATCAAGCCAGGGCAAGTCGAAAATCATTAGATTTTTTTGTCACACGTGAGTTTTACAGATAGCCCTTTTCAAAAGCTGGCAAAGTATGTACTATCCTGATTGATTTGGCATCAGTCAGGACACTAGAGTCCAGTGAGTTTTTGTATTATCTACTGGTACCATGGTGGCTTTTTAGAAACACGAAAAAATGTCAAATATTTTCAATCCAGACAGTTATTTGTTAACACTGCGTTACAGATGTTACGAAGTCATTACAAACATAGGTTCGAACTTCATTCACCAAATGAATGGTGAATGAAGTTCAGCTTTGCACTAATTTACAAGATGTTTCTAACTGGAATGAATGGTCAGGTGGCTGTTTTAATGGATGTTATTGCATAGCTTAGTGGATGGATTGAAAATGAGCTCAGGAATGAAACTAATCGCCAAGTAATAAAGGAAATTAATATTGCAACTTCGACAGTTCTCTGCAATGATCTGCACAATAATTCATAACACAATTTGATAATGTCTTCAGGATTGTTTCAAAATCATGAAGTAGACGTGGGAAAGGAAATTGAAAGTCACTAGATGTTTGAGCAAACTGTCAGAATATGAGGACTTGGGTATGTAAATTCTGGTTAACACTTATGTTCATGTCAACTAAGTTTTTAACTTCCAGCAGACAGGCAGCTAATAGTGGTCTCTGAAGTCAGTAAAGTTACATAAATTGTGAATAGTCCATAGAGTGAATTGTTAAATTTATAATTCTTCAGTCCACTCCACTAATTACTATAATCCATACAACAAGAGAAGATCCCAGACATCTGAAAGTTATGTTGCCAGCATACAATCATGAAGTACTAACTGAAAATCCATAAAACCATAATGATCTGGAAATGCAGCAACATTGAGGTCATAGTACAAGATCTGTTCAAAAAATTCCAGAACTTCGTCCACAAAATTTTCTGCGCTTACCTTCTACTACCTACGCATAGTCTCCTTTGAAATACTCTCTTTTACAATTGGTAGATCACTCCCAATGCCGTTTCCACTTCTGGAAGCTGTCTTGTTATATCTTTTGCTGGATCGCACGGAGCGCTGTCTGCGAATTTTCTTTTATCTCTTTTGTTATTGCAAATCTTCGTCCTTTCATTGGGGATTTCAACCTTTGGAATAAAAAGAAGTTTGCAGGGGCCAGGTCTGGAGAGTATGGAGGATGAGACAGCACAGTGACTTAGTTTTTTGTGCAATAGTCACGCACCAACAGGGATGAATGAGGTCTTGACTCATGAGCCATAGGAAAATTTTGCGGCAACATGGTGCATTCCAAGATGCTGTGTCAGGATATCACGACATTATCCAGCTGAAATGTTACATTCTTCTGCAATCTCTGTCAGTCAGTCAGTCAGTCAGTCAGTCAGTCAGTCAGTCAGTCAGTCTTCAATTGGCATGAGCGTCATCGGTAGATGTTGAAGGGTGTCCTGAATGAGGATCATCTTTCAGTGCCATCTGGACATTTTTAAACTGTGTGAACCTTTTGTAAGATCGAGTACGGCTGAAGAACTCGTGGCTTCCTGCATCATTTGGTGTGTCTCTGTAAAGATTTTATTGAGTTTCATGCAAAATTTAATGCAGACGTGTTGCCCCTGCCATCTTGAAATTGCAAACTGAGCAACTCAATGTTCTACTCGATATAGCATTGAATAATAACTAGCAGGCATAGAACAATGAAACTTCTGGCAGTTACACATTAAAGACAGGCGCGTGCAGGAATGTCAACTGCATTTCCCATCAACACACCATTGGCGCAAAAATATGAATGTTTCAGAATTTTTGGAACAGACGTCGTACATTTGTGAAGCAGCCCTACCAAGCCGATTTTAACTGTCGTGGATCTTCTGTGTTTGAATGGAGTGTAGTAAGTTTGATTCGGTCTCATCCCTTGCTTATGCATTAGCTTGAAGATGCATTTCTTGGCTCATTTTTCATGGGTGGTACTTGAGAAAGTGTTAGACTTGAAGGGAAAGGACATTGTACAGATGGTGCCAGTCATCAGGAATGCAACAGTTAACTTGATCTTGCATAGTGTTTAAGCACTACTTCCACCTTTTTACAAATTATTGTCTATGAAAGAGTGGATGATTTAGTCTGATTGCATTTGATCCCAGTGTTGTTACTTCAAATTAAAATATGAAACATTGTTGACAAAAATATGTATTGTAGCACTACTAGTGACTAATTGATTTTTTTATTTTCAGATTTAATGCATATCTCTGGCATTGGACACACCTCATCATTTGGTGTGGGCTTTCAGCAGCCAATGTCTCCTGACCCTGTGTCTCGAAGACCCTCCTCAATGGCTGTAGGAAGTGAGATTCTAGATTGCACCACACACGAATTACGTCTGGAGAAAAGCAATATCTTATTGTTAGGTCCTACTGGATCAGGTTAGAACACTTCAGCTTTTAAATTTTAAAAATAATGCATCCCAGTCCCCTCCATTTCAGGTAGGCTGGAGTCAGTGTTTTGTGTTTTTCATATTTGATGTTGAAGAAGAGTATGCCAGTCAAAATCACCTTGAAATATTCAGATTATGCACAGGTTTAGTCACTTAAGCTGTTAATCTCTATTAATTTTGGTGCTGTGGACCATACTGAAATTAGGTTTTCAGCAAAGGGCAAGTACACGCCTGTACTGACCGTGAGAGGCTGCAGCACATTTTCTGCCTGTTTTGTGAGAAGTCATACTTCAAACTGAAACAGGCATAAAATCACTGTTCTCTTTATTTTGAAGCCTGTTATGTGTTTTAAAAAAGTACATAATTCAGTTTTTGTTAAAAACCTTGCATGGTATCTTCATTGATGTCAGAAATATTTGAAGCTATTGGATTTCATGGCACTTCACGTAATTTTGAATTCAGGTTTTACTTAATAGTTGTTTTTTGTGCTCTGTCTAAAAATGGACTGCATGAAATGACATGGTTGCACATAAATGGAACCTAAGAATTTAAGAAACATATTAGAGGATAAGGAGTGGACAGTGGGAGTGGTGGTAATGGCAGGCAAGTGGAAAAATGGTAGAACACTAGAAAATTAATATGTCAGATAATTAAAACCTAGTGTTAGTGCTCTGTACACATCATTAATTAATGAAGATAGATCTGCTAGGTACATGAGGTTGAGACCTCAGAATTATTTAATTTCTGTTCATGTTAAACCATGTATCAGATTTCAGGAAACAGGTTGATTTGCTGACGTGTTATGCAAAAATGTGTTAATATTTCTATAAGGTTCATTTGGTTTGTGTTATTAGTTTGGTAATCAGACAATAGGTCTTAATGCAATGAGTATTAGTGTGCTCCTGTATCACAACGTAGCACTATAGTCAAAGACCATGATATTGATCTTTTCCAACCTTTTGAGTTTTTTGGATTTTTCAAATGTTGTGATTGATACGTAAAGTCAGTAGTGGTAGTTGTTTCTTTATATGACAGTTACTTCCTCTTGTGTTGCATTCCCAATTGGAGTGTGTAGAAATGACTGCATGTATTTGCAGCCTACACACATTCATTGAAGCCCATTTCAAGTGGCTAAAACAAATATGTTGCATATCAAGAGAAGAACTGGACATGAAATTTGAAGACCCAGTTTTCTAAGGGGAGTTCAGAATAATATATCACTGCTATCCACATACATATTGTGTTACAAACATGGCAGTGATGTTGGAGAATGATTGACTACTGTCATGTAAAATGGTTGTTTCTCTTGCATGCAGTTCACAGATGGAACTGGATGGCACGAGTAATGATACTTGTGCAGTATATACACCACTAGTGGATAAACTTTTCCGAACATTATTACAAAAGAAATGACAAGATTTTTAAAAAAATATCTCTGTATTTAATTGTAATTATACATCACTGAGAGGTGTAACAGTCAAGGCATTGAAATCATTTTCAAGGGTAGAGGAATTCAAAGTATTTTCTGCCAATGGTCTTACATGATTTCTACAAATCCTTTAGATGATTATTGAGATGGTTTGTGCAGCAAGGCTATGGCAGGTATTGTCTTTCCAACTGAGCATATGTTTAGATTCCAGTAACCTTGGTTGCTGTACAGTCTATGAGCTTGACTACAGCCTAAGGGAGTGGCTCCACTACAATTTCCTTCTCCTCTTCTGAGTATGGCATAAAATCTGATTTTGTTGTATCATAGATTGTCTGAAGTAAAGATGCACATGTGAAAACCCTACTTGGTCTTAATCTATAGTTTAAATGCTTCCGATCTTTTATTTGATGTGATAAACATGGATAATTCTTATTCAAAATTATATTTTGAATTTTAATCTATCTTTCAAGTAGATTGCTGTGAAAACTGACTGCATTGTGAATATTATCAGGTACTATGAGTGAACAGTTGATGTTGCTTCATAGTCTGTTTGAATATAATAAATACTGTAAAAAAATATTGTTACAAGATGTGTTAGAATCTACGTCTCTCTCTCTCTCTCTCTCTCTCTCTCTCTCTCTCTCTCTCTCTCTCTCTCTGTGTGTGTGTGTGTGTGTGTGTGTGTGTGTGTGTGTGTGTGTGTGTGTGAGTGAGTGAGAGAGAGAGAGAGAGAGAGAGAGCACCCAGTTTTGTGAGAGACTGGGAGGAGTTTTACAT